>NC_088685.1:123590615-123893646 GCF_028017835.1 Emys orbicularis | reverse complement strand
CAATCTCCACTCTGCAACGTAATTTAAGGCCCCTTTGCCACGTTGTTCCTACTCCTTTGCTCTGAAGCACAAGGTCTGTAATTAGGGCTGACCAAGAAAAACATTATTACAAGAAATATGACCAAAAAACAAAATGAGAAACAACTTTGTTAGGGAATCTTATTAACCAGCTCCCTCCCTCCCCCCTGCCACTAAGTACTTAGAACCCACTCCCTTGTTCAACCTTTATTTTTTAGGACTGAGATGAATATCAGCTCCTCAATGAGACTAATGGACACATCCTCCACATGGGGTATGTCAGCAGACAGACCACTGCACAATACTGTCTGAGTATAAGCCATTATGAAAGACGATGGCCCCTAGTGATTTAAGATGTCTAGTATAGTTCTTTAAGATATGGGATGTTTAGTGGGAATTTTACATCAGTCACTCAGCACTCCCATCTCTTATGACTTCTTGAAAATGTTCCAATTTCAACCCGTGTCCTTTCAGTAAACCTACTTCTTCCTTCTCAAGAGGAAAAAAAAGTGAGCCAGACAATTTGTTCACGATGTCGTACTGTAAAATTCTTCTAAATCAAACAGAATATATTCTAGCAGAATTGAAAGGACACTGGTTAAAGATCAAACAAAACTGGAGCAAACATATGGTAAGTACCTCAGAGTAATGCGGCGAGAGATATTTTCCATTGTGCTTGGCAATGGTGTGCATAATGTTTAATGCCTTGTCTCCTTTTTTGCGTGTCAGTAGCCAGCGTGGAGATTCAGGAACTGCCCTGTAAAAGCACAGAGGGAGGCAAGGATTTTGCTTAATTGTGTCTTTAGAAAACCATGGGAATCATCACCTGCATTAACACCTAATGCAGTGATTCTTCAGCCTCTCTACAAGATAGAAATTCTACCCAGCTCCCCAGGCAACTTTCAGCTTGACTCTCAAAATACTTCATGCCATGGACAACCAGGAAGGTCCATGGACCACAGCTTGAGAACTAGTAGATTGTTTATAGTTCACATGCAACATTCAGCCATTTATCTTTATCTTTTTTATTTAAATAGTTGTTAGGTCTTGCTCAACTTTCCTGAAAGTTTCCTAAGGCCCAGAAGCTGGGTGACATAGGGAATTGGTGACAGGACATGTAACTTTTTGCCTCTACATTGGAGGACCTAATCTAGCTCAGATCAAATGGTTGATTGACAGCCTATGTGAAAGGAGTTGTTGACCTGGCCTAGTTATTAGCATTGCCCTGCAATAGTAGCTGTGTTGGTCCCAGGATATTAGAGACACAGGTGGGTGAAGTAATATCTTTTATTGGAACAACTTCTCTTGGTGAGAGAATTGCTTGGGGCTCAAGCAATTTTTTTACTTTCAAAACTGATGTGGCAAGCCCAGAGGTACCAGGGCTATGAACTGCCAAGCCTAGAGGTGCTGGAGCTCAGCCCTGGCAAGCCCTGGTACAAATTAAGCACTGCTTGTCTCTCTAGTTCTTAGGAGACAGTTAAGCATGGGATTGGGTGATTGGATTTAGTCCCAGCTCTGTCACTAGCTTGTTGTGAGAACTTCGACAAATCACTTACAGCCTCAGTTTCTCCAACTGCAAAGGAGAATAGTTACTCACCTTTGTAAAGTGCTTTGAGAGTTTTAGATGAAAATCACTGTAACTCTATAAGCACAAAGTTTTATTAAAACTCGCCACCAGGGTTTGCACTAAGTGGCACTTTGCTGACAGTCTCAGAGAGGAAAAGGAGTGAATGACATGGAGAACGAATTACCTTTTTACCCAGAGATGTAGTTCCCTTCAGGTCAGGGTTGAGGCACACAGCTGGGAAGAGAATGATGCGTATGAGCAGCTGATTCAGCAGTAGTGCATACTTCCCCACACTGCCCTAACTAAAGTACTTCAACCTTGACTTGGAGGACAACTCCTACAAGAGAGAAGGTAAGGTAGTTCACTCTCCATTCCTGTTCAACCCTGGGCCTTTCCCACTCCATTCAAATGAAATATTGCTTGTGGTCAAGCCAAACATACAAGTTAGTTAACATCTCTGTGAGGTTCTTGTTCCCCTCAAGTGTTTCCTGGCACTACTGGGACAGTATTCAGTCACAAATAAATGTAATTAAACTTTCAAAAACATGTATATGAGATCCTCCAAAGAAGTTTAATTTGGAATCCAGGCCTATGAGACCTCTACAAGGCAACCAGGGAACTTTGGAGGATGGACCCAGTGGTAAGAGAAGTCCACCCATGAAAATATAGGCATATTGTGAGGGACATTTTTGGTGGATTCCAGACCTGTAAAACCTATTAGAAAATGTCACACTATGGGTCTTGTATAGTTTGACTAATCAGAAAGGCATTTTATCAGGCCACAAAGTTGTTTTTTTCACTTCATATTTTGTAACCAGGTCTTAATCTGAAATGCATCCAACAGTAATTTCTGGAAAGTTCAGGGAAACCCTCTTTTTAAGAATTCTCCGATCTAGATCTGAATACAAAGCATGAACCTACAGAGATCAAATGAACACAACGTTACCAGTAATACAGCAGGAAAAGAAAATTGGGGAGTGTTATGGCCAGCTGAATCCCCTGCCACGTGGGAATCAGGTAAGCAATCCCAGGAAGAATCATTATTCCAAGGGTGAAGAACATCTGTATCACAATTCCAACAATCCTTCGCTGATCTGAGCCAACTATTTCTGTCACTGAAGAGAGGGAAAAAAACAAACAGAAATAAACCCTATTCAAATTAAAAACATTACATTTGCAATGTTGGCTCACGGTTATGCAGGGGGTTCTACCTTGGATTACAACTGAAGGTGCCCTTTTTCTAAAAATTATGTGTAACCCATGTGCCTAATAGAGAGCTATTAGAGAGGAGAAAGGGGGAGGAATGAGTTGTCTGGATCACTGTTGTTAGGCCAATGCAGTTAGCGTTCCATGTCCAGAAGTTTCTGGAATTGGGTGCTGTACTTTTGGTCATGCTCAATAGGCTCCCTGTAGCTGGACTCAGACTCCATTGAGGGCAAATAGTTAGGGCAGCTGCTTTATAAAAAGACACATGACCTACATGGGTTGGGAGAAGCTCAGGAGCAGGAGCAGTCTGGCTTCCCCTAACTGTGAAGCATTCTGCAGCAGGCTAGTGTTATGGTGAACTCTCCAACACAGGGCAGCACTGGCAGCGTTAGTGTTCCCCTCCCATTTCCTCTTTCTATGACTATCTTCTTTCATTTGAATTGTATACCTGGAATGTTATTTGATTTTTAGCCAAACTGTTTTAGTTAAATTGTCTTAACCAGTATGGGTCACAATCGCTCTTCTTAGTTAAATGTGATGCTGGAGAAAGAGTCATCTGTATTTGGCTCTTCTTGGTTTTGTATTTTTATTGTAACAGGGTTTTTCATTTATATACACTGCTACCTCGATATAACGCGATCCGATATAACACGAATTCAGATATAACGCGGTAAAGCAGCGCTCTGGGGGGGGAAGGGCTGCGCACTCCGGTGGATCAAAGCAAGTTCGATATAACGCGGTTTCACCTATAACGCGGTAAGATTTTTTGGCTCCCGAGGACAGCGTTATATCGAGGTAGAGGTGTACTTAAATACTGATTGGTTGGCTAATTGGGTGACTAGCTGATTGAGTCATTCTACAGTTCAGCAGAGAAGGAGAAAGAGTCTTTGTGGGCTTCAATTGGAGATTTCTGCAAGCAAGAGGTGGGAATATATTGTTGCAGTGCTTTTGACTCAGCAGACTGTTTTTAGTTCATGAGCAAAGACTGTAACTGAGACTGAAGAGAACTCCAACCTCAACTTTTGGAACTCTGAGTTACTTCTCACTGTGAGTTTGTGGGGACTAACCTGTTAGATTTAATTTGTTTGTTTTTTTGTTTCTATTTATGTATAACTCTGAAAATAATATATGTGGATTATGAAGTAGCCCTGTTATGTAATAGAAAATAAGCTATTATTATTGTGTTTCTTTATCATTATAAGAGTTTATAAAGTTGGTACTTAAGAATTAAGTTAATTACTTTTGCTCTTTTTTTGAACTTGATTGTGGGGAGGTTGACCCTGCACAGATGCAGAGGAATTTGTATCACTGGTGACTGAGAGCTCCTTAACATCAAGGCTCAGAGACTCGATCTGTGTACATTGAACTACCAAAATCTTGTCCCAGTAAAAACTGGGTTCAGTGTAAAATCTAAGATTCTTTGGGGGCAGCCTCTTCTTGGATTGTTCCAAAGTACCGTGTCAATAATTTGAAGGGTATATCTCCAGAACATTACAGGAACCAACCTCCAAGTGTACTGAAGTCAATGTTTTGGTATAAAGTATATGTTCCCTATAGATCGATATATGAGGCATAGTAACTTAGGCCACTGATCAGCCTTAAACGTACCTGCTGGTAAAGCAAAGGGATAAATAAATCACACTGACCGAGGCATGGTCAATACTAGAAAATTAGGTCAGCATAACTACGTCATTCAGGGAAAAATCAACACCATTAAGTGGCATAGTTAAGCCACCTAAGACATCGATGGAAGAATTTTTCCATTGACCTAGCTACCACCTCTCAGGGAGGTGGATTACTTACGCAGATGGGAGAACCTGCCTCCCATCTGCGTAGGTAGTGTTTACACGGAAGCACTACAGAGGTGCAGCTGCAGTGTAGACAAGCCCTTAGGCTGTTAAGTACCTACGTCACTTTTGAAAAAGGGACTTTGCATTTTAAGGCTATATCTACACTACAGAGTTAAGTCAACTCAAGTTATGTTGATGCTCATAAACCGCTGTAATTACATCACTTGTGCATGTTCACACAAAGCTCCTTGTGTTGCGGAGTGCATCCAGAGTTGGTGCTCCAGCATCAACAGAGAAAGAAGTGCACCATGGGTCGCTATCCCACTGTGCAACTTCAAAGGTTTTTTTCCCTCTCTCCTGCTGATGATAGCTCATCTCAATTGATTGGCCTCTTACAGTTGGTATGGCTACTCCCACCTTTTCATGTTCTCTGTATGTATAAATATCTTCTTTCTGTGTGTTCCACTCTATGCATCCGATAAAGTGGGTTTTAGCCCATGAAAGCTTATGCTCAAATAAATTTGTTAGTCTCTAAGGTGCCACAAGTACTCCTGTTCTTTTCACCACCTTCTGCCGCTCAGAGTTCTGGGAATGGATTACAGTGCATCATGGGGGCAGGCTCACCATCCCATGATGCAGTTTTCTCCATCCCATCATTCCATGAGTTTTCAATTACTTTTCAACTGCCCCTGTAAACTGTGTGCCTGCCATCTCTTCCTGATAGCATGAATCCTGCACTGCTCTCCAGTCTTGTTATGAACACAACACAGCTGATCCTGCAGTATTTCATGACCTGCAAATCTGAAAATCAGTCCGTGGTGCCTGTCCTGCTGTGTGCCATGGAAAGAAACCATTCAAGATTGATGTTAGAATTCACAAAGGAGCTGCACACAGTGGAGCATCGCTATTGGGTTTGGGAAACAAGCACTGAGTGGTGGGATCGCATCGTTATGCAGCTCTGGGATAATGAGCAGTGGCTGCAGAACTTTCGGATGTGCAAAGCCACCTTCCTGGAACTGTGTGTGGAACTTGTCCCTGCCCAGTAGTGCAAGAACACCAAAATGAGAGCTGCCCACATGGTGAAAAAGCAAGTAGCAATCGCTGTGTGGAAGCTGGCAACTCCGACTGCTATTGGTCAGTCACAAATCAGTTTGGAGTTAGGAAGTCCACCGTAGGGGTTATGATTATGCAAGTGTACAAGGCCATTAATTGCCTCCTGCACCGAAGGACTGTGACTCAATGTATGGGAAATAATGGAGGGCTTTGCAGCGATGGGATTCCCTAATTGCGGTGGGGCAATAGATGGCACGCATATCCCACTTTTGGCCCCAGACCATCTTGCAACAGATTACATCAGCAGAAAGGGATACTTCTCTGTGGTATTGCAGGTGCTGTTGGATCACTGGGGTTGTTTCACTGACATAATTGTGGGGTTATCAGGGAAGGTGCACACATCTTCAGGAACACTGGCCCGTACAGAGGGATTTTCTTTTCACACCAAAATATTCCAAAGGGGATGTGGAAATGCCAATAGTGATCCCGGGAGACCCTGCCTGCCCCTTACTCCTGTGGCTTATGAAGCCTTACACCGGAAACCTTGACAGCAGCAAGGAATGCTTCAACAACAGGCTCAGCAGGTGCAGAATGTCCATTGAATGTGCATTTGGTAGATTAAAGGGTCACTGGTTCCGCCGTTTTGGCAGGTTAGACCTCACTGAGGAAAATATTCCCATGGTCGTAGCAGCCTGCTGTGCTCTGCATAACATTTGTGAAGCTAAGGGGGAAAAGTTTCTCCGGGATGGAGCACTGAGGTGGATTGCTTGGCGACTGATTTTGAGCAGCCAGATATCAGGGTTATTAGAGGGGCTCTGGGAGGGCTATTTGTATCAGGGTTATGTTATGTTCCAGTGATGATCTATCTCCACTGGCTCCTTTCACCTCAGATCATTGGTGAACAACTCTGCAGTTCTCACCTGCCTTCACATTCAGGTAGCCTGTCCACCAACATCCATTCCCTCAATCTCCCCACCCAAAAAAGGGGAAAAGTACATTTCTTACCAATAACATATGCTGTCATCCAGGTTCCCTTTCCAAATACACCTTGTAGGAAGCGAAAGACCAAAAATGTGGAAAAATTTGGTGCAAATGCCACAACGAGGCCACATAACCCTACCCCAAGGCAGGAGTAGAGGTAAATACGGATTCTGCCATATCTGCCAAAAAAAAGGGGGGGGGGGAAATTGAAAGATGACTAACATTTTCCTTCTTGGCTTAGGAGAAGGTTTCAACTCCAGCCATAAACTAAGTCTTGTCTTGATGCTATCAATCTTGTAAGGTTTCCCATCACTAGGCCTTGTTGTACTGGCTCCTAGGAAGTGGAACTCTCTCCTCCTGGATACTAATCTCAGCCTCTCTGTCTCCACTTTTAAAGCAGAGATTGAAAACGTTTAGGCCCAGTTTTTGGAAAACAATTTCTAATTTTGCATGGTGCACTTAAATTATAGAAATTAGAATGCTCCTATTGAAATAAATGGGACTTTTGCTATTGACTTCAACGTGTGCATGATTATTCCCTTAAACTGCCTATTTTAAGTACAGTCACACCCTGTGTAGGAAATGTCTTACCCTTTACTAGAATGCCAAATGAAACAGCAGCATAAATATTCTGTTTAGAGCTTATAATGTCTATCTTCCAGTATTTTAATTTTGTATTCATTAGTATTGAATTTTAAACATTTTATCCCAACAATATTAATGGACAAGCAAAACCTAACTACAGGCCCAAACTACAGTTAGTTTTTTAAAAAGTCATTTTTTTAATAAAAAATATTTTTGATCAAAATAAAAACGTTCTTTTTGCTCAACATTTTCTGTGGGTTTTTTTTTATTGGCCAAAAGCCAACCAACCAACACCCCTCCCCCCACAAACAAACCCCAAAACCCAAAAAGAATATATTTTTTAACTAAAGCAATTTGTGAATTTTTTTCAGGTTTGTTTTTGAGTGCGGGGGGAGTTGTTGTTGTGGTTGGGGAGAGGACACAAACAAAACTAATAAGAAATTTTGACCAAAATGACTTTAAAAAAATCCTAAGAAAAATAATTGGCATTTTTCTATCAGCTCTAGGTAAAACCCTTTGAACTTTGTGGTAAAAGAGACAATTACAGAGCCAAATGTTGTGGGTAAGGTGTAATTCTATAATAATATAAATTATTTCTATTATCATTTCATCCAAGACTGTCAAAGCACTTTACAAGCATCATGATTCTCTCTGATTTGATCATGAGGTAACTAGTTTATAGTTGCTGCCCTGAAATGTTGTCTTCATCCAATGTTAACCTTGCTTTAAATCCCTTTATTTTGAATACAGCTAAGCAAATACTTTCAAACAATGATTTATCGGCTCGCTCACTCTCTCCTCCTCTTTCTGTTTGAGAATTGTCTGTGTAAAGATTACAATTTTTTTTCTTCAGTTGATTCTTTTTAAAAAATTATTCACTTAAGAATGTTTGCAAGTAATCCTTGCTCTCTACCATATTTGAGAACTTTGTTGTGTGACTTCAGTATGCAAAAGTTGTACTGTTTGCTTGTGATTGGACACATAGGTCACATGGTAGGTTTGTCCCCTACTGGATGACCATAATTCTCAGTACAATGAGGTTTTTATTGTAAATGCTTTTGTTTAGGAGTTTATGCTTTTGTTTAGGAGTTTATGCAGTAAATGCTTTAACTGAGAATATTCTCTGTGTGCTCTGCCTAATAAAATCACCTACTAGGATATTCTTGGATAGCAAATCGAAAAGGAGCACAAAACAGCAAAGGTTAATATATTTTTCAAATCAAAGAAATATTCATCTACAGTGAAATTCACCCCTGTACTTTGGGCTGGTATGAGGACTACACACCATTTAATTCTGACTTAATTCCTTAAAATAAGGCTTCCTCCTCCTATTTTGAAGGGAGTTGGACTTAAGTAGTGCTTAGCTCTGGCGTTGGCCCTGTTTACAGGACTGGATTTCACCCACACATTTTTGCAGTATTCAGTCAGCTCTAAAAATGTTGAAGACCAACTGTAACCATGATCTTGGTGGTCAACATATGGGTATGTGTGAACTGAGAGGGTTGTAGCACTGAGTTTCTTCTTCCTCTTTCAAAGGAGCTGCTTTCTTCATCCATGGCCTTATGCCCCACTCAGAAATTGCCAACCCCAAAAACTCTCTGCGAATGCTTGCTTTTCATTTCTGTGTTCCTCTGTACTTCCTGAGTCCAGATGTGAACAGAAATTATGAAATACCTCAAGAAGGGCTCTTTTCATGCTATTTTAAGTCCTAACAGGACCAGGAAGTACTAGAAATCTCATGAAGTTTCCAGACCAATTGTACAGACTCAGGAAGTTAAGTTTATGTGAGCTGGGTCCTGCTTATTGGAATTGAACTGAACCTCCAAACTTCGAATGTTTGCATACGGTGATTATAGTGCAAGATGTTTCTGCCTCTGTAAGGGTAGACTTGCATTAACACACATACTGTACCTGTCTGCAGCATAGCCTAGAGTGAATGCTCCTGTCAGAAATCCCAGATTGAGAACAGCTTGTGTTAGATCTAGCATCCAGTCATTGGCACACACAAGGTTATACTGTGGGAACAAGCAAGAGATATATTAAGATTCCCCCACCGAGATGGAATATTTTCCCTCAAAGCAAAACATTTTAGCAATTGTATTGCTCCAGGACAAAAAAAATGCCTGAGCCAAAAACCTGATCACTAAGTGTTTGAGAAACCACTTTCAAGCTTTTGTTTTTTACCACCTCAGCCATTACCATCCCATCTCAAACATCCCTTTTTAATAGAAATTTATTAAGAAGATGATAATGCAGGCTGCTCCAATAACCCTTGGATTCCATAGACTTCCGGTATCCCTAGCAGTCTGGTTCCAGATCTAGCACAGAGACTGTGTTGCTATTGCTGGTTGATTATCTCCTCACAGTGGTAGACCAGGATAAGATATCCATGATCACCTTATTAGATTTATTAGCAGCTCTTGACACTGTTGACACCTTTGCTTAACTTGTGGGATAGTCAGTGTGTGGAGGTATGTCAATCGAGTGTCCTCCATGGATTCTCTCCTCCCAGAGGATCTCTGAGCAAATGCAGTTTCTTACTGATTGGTCTCAGATTAAGAGTCATCCATCTTGCCATCCTTCCCATTTATTGTGAACTTGTTCAATGGCAGGCCCAGATGGCACAGAGAAATGCCCGCACTAGTGAATCCAGATCACTGCAGCTACAGTAAAACAGAAAATAGGTCCTCCTTACCAAAAGGCTGCTGTGTTTCAGGTTTTGTACTCCAAATGTCCTCAAAAGAGGAGACAATTGAATTGGTTTGTTGTTATACAGATTGAGTATAATAGTTTCACATCTGCTGGCAAGGCAATGCTGTTTAGCTCAGAGTAAATGCAGAGATATATCCAGGGAAAACACTAACATCTCCAGATGTGTTAATTTTTTTCTTAGTGCCTCCTAGGCAAAAGTAGAGCTACTTGACCTGTGAGGGTGCAGAAAACAAATGTCAAACCAATTTCTGACAGGCAGGGCCGGCTCCAGGCACCAGGCAACCAAGCTGGTGCTTGGGGCGGCACCTGGAGGGGGGCGGCGCGGCGCTCGGGCCGCCGGGGAGAGTGGGGCCACAGCCGGGCTCGCCGCCCTCCCCCCGGCGCTCTGGCCGCCCTCCCCCCGGCTGCCCGCTCTGGCCGCCGGGGGGGAGAGCCGAGCCCCAGCCGGGGCTCGCCGCCCTCTCGCCACCCTCGCCCCGGGGCTCCGGCCGCCCTCCCCCCGGCGGGAGAGCGGAGCCCCCGCCGGGGCTCGCCGCCCCCCCCCCCCCCGGGCTCTGCCCCCCCCCCCGCGGGGGGGGGGGGGGCGGGTGGAGGCTTTTTTGCCTGGGGCGGCAAAAAAGCCAGAGCCGGCCCTGCTGACAGGTTGAAAATGTTTTTCTTGCTGTAGCTTTCTCAGACCCTTCAATTCTTTATAAATGGACCTAGGACCCTACCTCAGTTTTGCCAACTCTTGTGATTTATTGCGAGTCTCACAATATTTGTATTTTCTTAAAGCCACAGTTCCTGGAATCCTGTGATTAATTGAGAATCTCAACTTTCTTTTTTAAAAGTGAGTTTCTAGCCCTTACGGTGGTGGAGAAAAGTTTGACTACGTCAACCCTAAGGTTCAAAATCCAGAACAACAATAAAGACACCAACATTTATTATTTTTAAAAAGCTGATAATTTTGAAGCCAAGCTCTTGACTTTTGGGAGCTCAGCTCATCCTTTTTGAATGCCGAGTGGTGTTCAAAAGTGAACTTGTTATAAATCTTGGCCAGAATGTATAGAATCATTAGGTTCTTCCAGGAACAAAACTTGTTCTCATGTCTCAGAAACAATAACTGCTATGAAATTTTCACAAACTCCAAAGTGTGAACCTGTGGTCGCACATTTACTCTTTGACGAGTACTCCTACCTCCTTGTTTCTTAAACAAGTACAACAGCAGGACAGAAAGGACAGAACTTCATGAAATATTTCCATAATGTCCCACTACATAAAGTTTTTTCAAGAACATGGCCATTTCTAAAAGTGATTTTAAAAGTACTTGTACATGCCTGTGACATTGTCACTGGTGAGAGATTTCAGGAGGAACGTTTGAAACCACCCAAACAGGCAAACGCAGCCTATTTGGTCTTTAAAACTAGCTAATCGAGTAGAAAATATGGAGCCAGCTGATCTTCTGTAGAGTAAAACATGGAATGGAATAATGGAGTGAAAAAATTGGCAAAGAGGACTAGGTGGAAGAAAAGCAAGGATGGCACCAATAAGCCTCTTTCCTCTCTCCACCAGAGCCTATGGAAGTCACTCTACCAGTCACTGGGAAATGGATCTCTACCTGATAGCTTGGAGCATAACCAGCCAGAGGGGTGAGATGGAGTCAGGGCGCAGTCACCCTCTGTGGTACACTCTTCTGGAGATATATTGGAAACAACTGCCGGAAGAATCTGGACCAATAGTCCCCGAAACTTAAAGTTGTTTAATGAGAATTAAGGTTGCTCAGCACCATGTAAGGTCAAGGTCTTAAAGAGAAAGACCAAGCTAGCAAATGAACAAAGGAGCTCAGTGTTGGACCGCAGTAAAGAGCCCCTCACCAGGAGACCAACGCAACGAAGGCCTATTTAGGATTTGACAACCTTGCTTGCTCTTAAAGCAGAGAGCCCTGACAGAAGACTTCTGTCCACAAGCCCTGCAATCAAAGAAGTAAAATAGGCAGAAAAAGTAAAAAAGTTACTGTCTCATCAGAGCTAATAATGGATTATTGTGAGCACAGAATGAAAAGGATTTAAAATGAAATACTTTAAAAATAAACACATCATAAAAGGAAAATGAATTTAAATCACTTCCTTTAATTCCACCGTCCGAATTCAGCGTTCAGGACCTCATTTTTCTAACACTGAAAGTGGCATCAGGCTTTTTGCCCGTGTCTCAACTCTCCCAGGAGAAACAAGGATACCTAAACACTTCAAATCAAAGCAAATTCACCTTTCACATATATGCGTTTGTAGTGCCACTTTTGAAACCCAGGGTTGGATTCCAATCTCATTCACTTGGTTGTAAATAAGGAACAGTGGCCACTGAAGTCAATGGAATTACACTGGCACAAAACCTACATAGTTGAGATGAGAACCAGGTCCATAGCCTATAAATTTGAGCCCACAGATGTCTAAGTATCCTGTTTTGACTCATGAATCATTGGCATGGACAGAATTACAAATGTAGATGTAGAGACCTCATTGAAAACGTGAGCCATACTTTTCAAGCCTATTCTGCTAGGGCAATTTTTTTCTCATTGCAGAGCCTCCACACACCTAAGCTCCAAAGACACCCTTTCAGTCCCATGCTTTAGCAGTATGGAGGCCATTGTCTTGTGGTGCCTTTTGGTATTAAAGACATTGTGTGGGTTTTCCAAAAGCACATCATAAGTAACTTAGGGTCATAAGTTGCAGTGAAAGTCAACAGTCCCTTGAGTTTTTTGGAAAAATCCGACCCATTATTATTAATATTCTGATAATACTCAGAGAGGCCCCAGTCAGGACCAAAGCCCTCCTGTGCTAGATGCTTTACAAACATAGGCCCCAATACTGCAAGCTGTTCTGTGCTAGTGGACCCCTGCACGCCTGCATGGAGCTCCGTTGACTTCCTTCATGGAACAGCTTGAAGGATTGGTCTGTAGAGATAGATGGGCTCCTTGCCTTGGAAAGTTAATATGCTCGATCCTTTTAAAAGTATATATTTATTTTTGAAACAAATTAATCCACATTTAAGATAAACAGAGAGAAAGTGAACAACCTGACATGAAGGGCCGGGGGGGAGAGTGCACCAAAGAGACAAGGGAAAATATGCTTCCTTTACAATACCCTTGTACCTCAATATATATTTGCAGCTGACTGTTGAAATAAACTGTTGCCTTAAAATATCAGTCAAATACTTTAAATCACTTGTGTTTTCCATGAAACAAGAGACAACGGATAACAGTAAGGCACTGTGAGTACTTTCAAAAGGATTTATAGTGTAAAATACTTAAGTAAATTAACTGATACCTTATAAGTCAATCCTAAGTTTTGCTTGGGTCCATATATTTAAATATTCTTGCCGTAGCGAAGAATTCTTGGCTCTGTTTTTTGTTGTTATTTTTTGTCTGTGCAGTTCCACTTAAATGCTCTTTATATAAACAGTGTTGTTACAGCCGCGTTAGTACCAGGATATAAGAAAAACAAGGTGGATGAGGTAATATCTTATATTGAACCAACCATAGGTGCTGGAACTAGGGGAACAGGGGTTGCCGCACCCCTGGCACTAAGTGGTTTCCATCACATACTGGGTTTGCAGTTTGGTCCAATGGCTCTCAGCAGCCCCACTATACAAATTGTTCCAGCACCACTGGGACCGATTTCTATTGGTGAGAGAGACAAGCTTTCGAGCTTCCACAGAGCTCTTCTTCATCCTTTTCATTAACAGAGTTAACCTTTAACATAGAAGTGTCTATAGCTCAAAGGATTGTTTGAGTTCTACAGCCCGTCACTCCCAGACCACCCTTGGCTTGGTTTGGTAGTATCCAGAGGTGAAAGTGGACTGGTACAGGCCAGTATGGCATACCGGTAAGAAGTGGCCACCAGTACCGGCCTGTACACAGTTGACGTTAAAAGGCTGCTGCGGCAGCACTTT
The DNA here is from genome assembly GCF_028017835.1 of Emys orbicularis. Taxonomy (NCBI): domain Eukaryota; kingdom Metazoa; phylum Chordata; order Testudines; family Emydidae; genus Emys; species Emys orbicularis. Next base: position 123,879,807 of record NC_088685.1, on the reverse strand, counting down.
AATGTCGCTGCCCCTCAACCACCCCCGGGCAGCTGTGGGGGGGCAAAAGAGGCAGCTGCCCTGGGGCCCGGAGATTTAAAAGGGCCCGGGGCTCCCGGCCACCGCCGCTGCTACCGCTGCAGCAGCCGGAGCCCAGGGTGGCGTGGGCCAGGGAGCACTGAAGGGCTGGCTGTGGGAGGCTGACCCCCCCCAGCCCCGCCCCTTTCACCCGAGGCCCCACCCCTTCCACCTGAGACCCCGCACCGGTAAGACTTTTAAGTTACTTTCACCCCTGGTAATGTCTGAAAATTACCACCATCTGAAAGCTGTTTGGTGGCCTGGATGAAAAGAATTGGTGATTTCAGTCTAGTTCTTAAAAGAGAATCAACCCCATTTCAGAAAATTCACTGCAACTAGTACCCTGGTTGGCAGCCTCAACAAAAAGGCATGGGTGTAATGTGAATGTAGAGGTTTAAGGTAATGTAAAAGTGTAATGTAAATTTCTAGAAAACATGACCTATGAGGAAAGATTGGAAAAAATTGGGTTTGTTTAATCTGGAGAAGAGAAGACTGAGAGGGGACATGATAACAGTTTTCAAGTACATAAAAGGTGTTACAAGGCGGAGGGTGAAAAATTGTTCTTCTTAACCTCTGAGGACAGGACAAGAAGCTATGGGCTTAAATTGCAGCAAGGGAGGTTTAGGTTGGACATTAGAAAAAACTTTCTGTCAGGATAGTTAAGCACTGGAACAAATTGCGTAGGGAGATTGTGATATCTTTGTCATTGGAGGTTTTTAAGAACAGGTTAGACAAAAACCTGTCAGGAATGGTCTTACTTAGTTCTGCCTTGAGTGCAGGGGACTGGACTAGATGACCTACTGAGGTCTTTTCCGGTCCTACACGTCTATGATTCTATGAATGGAGCCCCAACCACCCTCTCAGTCCTAGCAGTGATCCCATGCAGAAATGTGCAGAAGTGTACCAGGCTGTATCTGTTCTGTAGCTATAAAGAGCTAAGGTCCAGACTGAACCCATTGCTAACACCAGTGAGCAGTTACTTACGTATGTAGTCCCAAGCAAGTCACTAAAATTATTTGTGTGAATAACTGTTCACAAATTGGGCTCATGTGTATTGAAAGGAATGCTTTGCTCTTTGTGCATGGGAAAACAAAATACAGGCTTCAGAATGGAGGGGTCACAAGCCTCCCTCTCAATCTTCTGCTTGGTATCCAGGGTCAGTAATGTAGAGAATCCAAAAATCCAGAGCCCTTTCTGCCTGGGCCTCATGTGTCTTGCATCATCTTTCATTGTTTCTTATTAACCTTTCCAACTTGGCAACCCTGTGAAATCAGAGCTGTATAGTGCGTCTGCTGAAAATAAACTATAAAAGATTTCTGAGAGGTCACACTAGGGGTGGTCTAAACCAAAAACCTTAGGTCTGAGCATCTCATGAACACTGGGCAAGTTTGGATCTAGATTCACATCTAATTTTGAGGATTTGCCTTTCTATCTCTCAGCCACTGTGCTCCCTTTCTCCCCAAAATTTGGACAAGTTTAGGTCCAGACCAGAACTTTGCCCCTCTATTCTGAGTCTAATTCAAAGGGAAGACCTAACATCCGGAGGAAGTTAGTTAAGTAGGTAGGTTTTAATTTCAGGCTCAGCTCCTCAGCATCCATTGATGTATGTGTCAGAAAACCTCCGACTGCACTTGTACACACACACAGTAATGCGCTGCTTAAGGCTGGGATGTCCACATTTTACAACACTGAGGGCTGCACTGACAATTTGCCTGTGGGCTACACACTTCATTTGCTAACACAGTTTCCATACAGTACATAACAAAATGCACATTACCACACTATATGCTTGAACTATATTCTTCCTCAATTTAATACGATGGCTAGAAAGGGCCTGGTATATGAATTCATAATCAGTACCAATCTGAACTCCTCTGCTCTCACCTCCAGTGACATGTGCAGAGACCAGTCACTGCGAGCAGTCGAGATAGGAGCTTAGGAGAGAAGAAACCACATACTTCAGGACAGTGCCACGACTCTCAGCTGCACTGTGTTATAAATAAAGGAATGGAAGAGGGGAAAGCTGATGTCATTACTTCCCCCACCAACTCCTTTGGAGCTGCCGGATTGTAGGGGATGAAAGTATCCCCTGATGAGGAGCCAGATGCCTGGAAGGTGCTAAATGCTCTCACCACCCACTGAACACCTAGACATTCAGACCAAATTCCAATGAATTTTTTTTTAACTGTGGTGCAGTTATTTGGGACCATTTTAGTTTACTTTGCCTATTTTACTTAGCCAGGAAAAGGGTATTAAATTATCTATCTATCTCCCTAGAGAGGGAAGGAAATCCCCAATATGCCTAAGGATTTCACAGCTGAAATAACCTTTAAACAAAGGAGGAGGATGGGTCTGAAATGAGCACTGAGAAGGTCAAGGTCATGACTAATACCTGGAACACAAAATGGTTATTACAGTGTCTCCCCTCACAGTATGTCTGTCAGAGGAAAGATATTTTTTGTTTTGGACTGACACTCAGATTCATTTAGGGGATAGCAAGTACTCCACAATGTTTTTCTGTGTAGTTCAAGGACTGAAGACAATGGGAGTTACAGGCATTCAGCAGCACCTCACTTTTCTGTATAGAGGTGCAAGTGATTTGGGACCTGAGCCAAAGGCTACTGAAGTCGACGGAGTCTTTCCATGACTTCAATAAGTTTTGGATCGCTCCCCCCTCCCCCCTCCCCCGGTCTCTGTGATACAACTAAGGACAGTCTTCTGTTCCAGTACTGAGCGGGATGCTGGAAAGCTCATACCTTAGTCCTTCAGCACCGTGTATACCTTTCCCTGACTTCCCAGATTCAACCCTGCATTGCCTTACCTGATAATAATTCATCAGAGGACTTGGAAGCATAGCACCTTTGGCCTGAGGATCTGAACTGTACAGTCAGTCACAACTAATCTTCACAAGAGACAGGTGAGATGAATAATAGTTGTAAATCAAATATTTACTTATTAATTGACCAGTCCTAGGTGTTTTTCTCTGCCTGTCTACAATGAATCGAAGGTCTCAGCCCAGTTCTGGCTGAACAAGTGTCCATTTGAAAAAACCACCAGCAAAACTGGCATCCTACTTGGCAGTATTAATATCCTCTCAGTCCTGCAGGTGGTGCCTCCAGGGGAGGACAAAAGTACATTGCTAGGCCAATCTGGGGCAGGTCAGACTGCTGCTACCCAGTCTGTACTTGCTTTGGGGGTGTATAGATTCTCTCATTCTCCAAAGCATTTTTCACCAGCACTTCACTGAAATCAAACTTCAAGCTGATTCAGCTCGGGGGGGGGGGGGGGGGGGAGAGAAACAGCCCTTTTTCTTGGTTTTATCAAAACAAGATGTGCTAAGAGACCTCCTCAGGGCAGATTTTCTTCTCTACCTTGTTCAGAGGTGAGCACACCGGTGGAACTCAATAATGACAAAGAAAAACAGAGGGTCAGATTTCACTCTTAAGTTGCTGTGTCACAAGAACCTGAGTAGTGAGGTTTGTTTGGTTTTGATTTTGGGGTTTTTTTGCCTGAATTTTCATACATGACTTCAAGGTCCAGCTTGAATCACTTGTAGATCTGCTGGCTGGACCACCCAGAATGATACCAAGCTTTCTAATGTGAAATTGGTCTCCTCCTTTTAAAAAAAAAACAAACTTTTCCCTTTCTTATTACCACTGCTGCCTCCAGACTGGCAAAATAAAGGAGAGATTTGTAAACTCATCCCAACCCTGTGCAAACATAGAAAAAAATAGCAGTTATCAAACATTTGAAGTCAATGTCCCAGCTTCTCATCCAGTGTAAATTGGTGCAGCTTCACTGAAATAAATGGGGCTGTGAAGATATGCCCTACCTGAAGCACAATCATTTTTATATGGGGGGGAACCTTACTGAGAACTTTGTAGTGAACCCATCTCTTGGCACTAAATCAGTCCCCCTGTCTGCTCCCGCCACCCTCTCACTACCCCTCAATCCCTACATAATAATATGAAAGAGTAGCACTGATTTCTTGTATTAACCCAGACGTACTAATCAAGGTAAGTGTAGGCTTTGGGACTTTTCCGTAGTGTTGAATTAATTCTTCTGGAGTAGTATAGAAAAAGGAACAGCTGTTTTCTCTCCACCAAAGCTTTGACTGTCATGTTATTCACTGCTTTAAGACGCTGTAAAAGTTGTAAGGTAAACATTGCTGAACTGGTTACAGATTCCTTTGAAAATATTGTCTGGGTTTTTTGAGACAGCTGCCAAGTATCAGAGCATAATGATTTATTTGCAACAAGTGTAGTAGGATAATGTGTTCTGGTGATGATTTGTCCTTCTCAGACCTCACACTTGGGCAATGAATTGTTGCCAAGTCTCAAAATTACATAACTTTCATCATAAGAAAGTGTTGCTGAGAGGCTACATTGGAATCAGTTCATTATGCTAAACATGTGCCAGTAAAGGCTGCTATTAAGTCTGGAACACACCAGCTTTGCTATTAGCAATTGATGAATCTGTAGATTACTGTCTCTGCTGGCATCTGAATCTGTAGATTTGTCTGTAATCCATTAACATGCCACTAGGCGTCATCATTGTAAAAAATGTTTGGATAAAATTACCCACCCTTTGCAACATTCTATCAGTAGTTAGTGGAAATGATCTAGGCTCAACTTTTTTTTTCTTTCCGATTTCTGGTCCACTGTACGGAACTGCTGAATCACTGCACCCTCTAGCAGCTCTAGTCATATCCTCTTTTTAGCCTGCACCACCCATTTGCAGAAGTGACTTTTAGTGACTCCACTCCCATTCCTAAAAAAATGCAATCTGGACCCCCGCATTATTTATGCTGATATCATCTGACATAAATGGGGAATGAATTTAGGCCAAGATCTGTATCTCCTCTATGGTTCCCTTTCCCAGCAAAATCTGACAAGCCATTTGATTCCAAACCTACTGCTGACCCAACTAGTTTCTTTTTCCAGGTTCATGAGGAGTAACAAAAGCCCAATAAAAACAAGTGGAAACAATATTTGATTTTATTTTGGGGGTATTTCCCAAATACTTAATTTCACTGAGCTTCGTGTGTTCTCTTAAAAAGGGAAACTTAATTACATTTGTGGAATTATTGTGAGGTTTTACAAATAAAGTCAAACTGATTTCAGTGCATTTGCTGCAATCTGCATCTTAAAATCATTCTGATCACTACTTTGTCTAACTTTATTCCACCTCAGGATCAGGGAGTTCAAGGGCTCTAGCTGCATGATGTACTGAGAGTTAATGGGTTTGCCTTTTGTAAGGCAACTCTGTCTGATTTTAGGTGCCTGCAAGGAAAAGCATGACCCAAAGCTGTAGAGTGCACAACCCATCCTGGTACAATATGCAAAACTTCAAACTGCAGTGGCAAGGAGAAAGAGGACTTGCTGTTGTACCTCCATAAGACACCAAGAATGTTTTATAAACGAATCTTAGATTTTGCTATTTCACCTATCATTAAGGCCTGAAGAAGGTAAATAGAGTTGCCAAGTGTTGTCCATAATGGACGTTATAGTGGATTCTGTTCTCCTCCTCCTCAAAATACCTCATTGTGAAAGGACCCACTTCCAGCCACCTACCCTAGGTGTAGACTGGACCTCTACATAGATTGCTTCCGTCGACGTGCATGGGCTGAAATTGTGGAAAAGCAGCATCACTTGCCCCATAACCTCAGCCGTGCTGAACACAACACCATCAACAGCCTCAGGAACAACTCTGACATCATAATCAAAAAGGCTAACAAAGGAGGTGCTGTCGTCATCATGAATAAGTTGGAATATGAACAAGAGGCTGCTAGGCAGCTCTCTAACTCCACATTCTACAAGCCATTATCCTCTGATCCCACTGATGATTACCAAAAGAAACTACACCATCTGCTCAAGAAATTCCCTGAAAAAGCACAGGAACAGATCTGTACAGACACATGCCTAGAACCCCGACCAGAGGTATTCTATTTGCTACCCAAGATCCATAAACCTGGACGCCCCATCATCTCAAGCATTGGCACCCTAACAGCAGGATTGTTTGGCTATGTGGACTCTCTCCTCAAGCCCTACTCTATCTGCACTCCCAGCTATCTTCGAGACACCACTGACTTCCTGAGGAAACTACAATCCATCGGTGATCTTCCAGAAAACACCATCCTGGCCACTATGGATGTAGAAGCCCTCTACACGAACATTCCACACAAATATGGACTACAAGCCATCAGGAACAGTATCCCCGATAATATCACGGCTAACCTGGTGGCTGAACTTTGTGACTTTGTCCTCACCTACAACTATTTCACATTTGGGGACAATATATACCTTCAAGTCAGCAGCACTGCTATGGGTACCCGCATGGCCCCACAGTATGCCAACATTTTTATGGCTGACTTAGAACAACACTTCCTTAGCTCTCGTCCCCTAACGCCCCTACTCTACTTGCGCTACATTGATGACGTCTTCATCATCTGGACCCATGGAGAAGAAGCCCTTGAGGAATTCTACCATGATTTTAACAATTTCCATCCCACCATCAACCTCAGCCTAGACCAATCCACACAAGCGGTCCATTTCCTAGACACTACTATGCTCATAAGTGATGGTCACATAAACACCACCCTATACCGGAAACCTACTGACCGCTATACTTACCTACATGCCTCCAGCTTCCATCCAGGACACACCACACGATCCATTGTCTACAGCCAAGCTCTAAGATACAACCGCATTTGCTCCAATACCTCAGACAGAGACAAACACCTACAAGATCTCTATCAAGCATTCTTAAAACTACAATACCCACCTGCTGAAGTGAAAAACCAGATTGACAGAGCCAGAAGAGTACCCAGAAGTCACCTACGATAGGACAGGCCCAACAAAGAAAATAACAGAACGCCACTAGCCGCCACCTTCAGCCCCCAACTGAAACCTCTCCAGCGCATCATCAAAGATCTACAACCTATCCTGAAAGATGATCCCTCACTCTCACAGATCTTGGGAGACAGACCAGTCCTCGCTTACAGACAGCCCCCCAACCTGAAGCAAATACTCACCAGCAACCGCACACCATACAACATAAACACTAACCCAGGAACCTATCCTTGCAACAAAGCCCGATGCCAACTCTGTCCACATATCTATTCAAGTGACACCATCATAGGACCTAATCACATCAGCCACACCATCAGGGGCTCGTTCACCTGCACATCTACCAACGTGATATATGCCATCATGTGCCAGCAATGCCCCTCTGCCATATACATTGGCCAAACCGGACAGTCTCTACGCAAAAGAATAAATGGACACAAATCTGACATCAGGAATCATAACATTCAAAAACCAGTGGGAGAACACTTCAACCTCTCTAACCACTCAGTGACAGACTTGAAGGTGGCAATTTTGCAACAAAAAAACTTCAAAAACAGACTCCAACGAGAGACTGCTGAACTTGAATTAATATGCAAATTAGATACAATTAACTTAGGTTTGAACAGAGACTGGGAATGGTTGGGTCATTACACTAATTGAATCTATTTCCCCATGTTAAAATATCCTCACACCTTCTATGGGTCATCTCGATTATCACTTCAAAGGTTGTTGTTTTTTTGTTTTGTTTTTTTTCTCTCTCCTGCTGATGATAGCTCATCTCAATTGATTGGCCTCTTACAGTTGGTATGGCTACTCCCACCTTTTCATGTTCTCTGTATGTATAAATATCTTCTTTCTGTGTGTTCCATTCTATGCAACCGATGAAGTGGGCTGTAGCCCACGAAAGCTTATGCTCAAATAAATGTGTTAGTCTCTAAGGTGTCACAAGTACTCCTGTTCTTTTTGCGGATACAGACTAACACGGCTGCTACTCTGAAACCTATCCTAGGGTGTAATTTAATTAATCCAGCTACAATGGAATAGGCATCAGGCACTTCAGGTGCTGCTCATGTGCCAGCTCCTGAGTTCCCATCAAACCAAACAATTACTTTTACTTAGTGGTTACTGTAAATGAAGCTGCCTATGGAACTATTTTGAAACAGTTTAACAAATTAACTAGACATAAAATAATAGAAATTGACACCATATTCAAGTGTTTCCCAAGGAGAGATCCAGACCCTTTTGCACCACCATAGCAGTGTGAAGGGATCAGAACAAAGATGAGAAACCCACCCTGCATATTTCATTAATTTAATTATTCCTCACAAATCAATCCCTCCAGTCCTCTGATCATATTTATCTCTGTGGTTATAAGGTGCTCAGAACTGAATGCAGCATTTCAGGTGTGATTGCATAAGAACCGGATAGAGTGGAACTGTTACACCCCTGTTCTGTGGGGTGACATCTTTGCATAGCAGCCCGTGTTTGCATTTGTCTTTGAGGTACTGAATCACATTGCAAACTTGTGCCTAATTTGCTGTCTAATATAACCCCCTGCAAATTTCTTTCAGCATTGCTGCTTTTCAAGTCTCTCCCTCCCACGAACATCTGCTTTTCAGATTACTATGCTAAATCATCCTTTTGATTTAGTCTCCCTGGTCATGTTCTCGGTAAACTTAATCAGATATGAAATAACACATGTTTAAACAAAGTACAAAAAGAACAGTTCATCTATATAAAAATGGAAGGTTTAGAAAGAGCAGGCACATTAGAAAAGGGGTAGCTGTTTCAATGGTCAATTAGATAGGACACTACTATGTCTAACTTGATTTCTCATCTAAATTTTATGGAAGTCCTAACTTAGGGTTAACTTGGTCTTCCCTTTCCAAGTGTGTTATATTTAACATGTTTACGTTGTGAATTGCCTGCTATGTCACTGCTTGGTAAATGAGTAAAGCTGATAATTAGGTATGTTGGAGCCAGACCCAAGCTACAGGGACTGGAGTCTTGGGCCAGTGAAGTCAATGGGAGTCTTTCTACTGATCCCAGAACTCTTTGGATCAGGCCTTTGAGGTCTGAAAAGAGTCCTGTGAATGCTGCTACTTGGTATATATATATATATACACATATACACACACACCATAAGGTCACCTGGGAAAGAAGGAGATGCTCTCTAGCCTATTACTATTCTTATGTCCTTGTCTTTAGGCATTGTACAAGGGCCTGTTATTTTACAGAAGAATATTCAGAGGCTTAGGGGGTAGATTTTCAAAGGCATAAAGGACAATTAGGTGCCCAACTTCCAGTCATGTCCAATGAGAGTTGGATGCCTAACAGCCTTCATGCCTTTGAAAATCTCCTCATTAGTCAGTAAGAGCACTCTTGTCCAGTGGCCTTCCCTCCCCACACCTTATCTGGGCCATCCAACCTCCTTCTTATTATTATTTTTGGTAGAGGATTTGGCAGGCAACGGTGGTGAAAATCAAAACCACGCTTCTTATTTGGCTGGTTTTCAGGAGCTTGTTCACGTGCACCTGGAGCATTTCCGTAAGGTTCCCATTCACCATTCCATTGGTCACCTTCCTTTTCCCTGTAGCCCTGCTTTTCACTTACATGCATGCTGCTGAACACACAGGTGAATGTGGTACAGCCTGGAGATGTTTGCCAACGGAACTTTGAACTTCAGCTCTCACTACTTGCTTTGATGACCCACACTCTCATTTTCTCTGTGCATTAGCTAGTGAGCAGGGAGGGTTTTTTTCTTGCTGCTGATGCAAAATCATAGTGGTTGCATCAGATACAGAATAATCTTTTACCTACTGCTGCTGTAAATGGACTAGGAGTGAAGCTTTTCATTGCTGTTTTGCTCACCCACTTTCAGCAGTCATCAGGGTCAACAGCTGAAAAAACATGGACAAAAAAGTAATCTCACTCCCCCCCACACACACACACACCCATCACACACACTCCTAATTTTCATTTTAAAATAATGTCAGTTAAATGATACTGTTCATGAAAGATTCTGGACTGAAAGCCCTGGAGGCTGAATTTCTCTGTACATCTCCCGGACAAGTATGACATAGGCAGCAGCGCAAGTTTCCCCTGCCAGTGAGGTTCAGTCCTCACCTGGAATAGCCACTCCTATGAATCTGAACATATTTAATTTTCCTTGCCCATTCAATCCATTGCTGAGACAGCAAACAAATCTACTCAGTGAAGACTGTGATTAATGTTTTTTGAGGTGTGGATTCTTATCTGCCAGGGAGTAAACTATGACACCGACACATTTCAGACAGCTCGCACTCATCAGCTTATCCTGATTTTCAGTTATTTCTAACCTGAACCAGCTTTGATTCTATGACCTGAAGGTGGATGCTCTGTATCCATTTACCAATCTCCAGGCCACTCATTTGCTCTTATTTAACATTTATTCAGGGCATGCAATGTTCTAGGCACTTTACGGAATGTGTATAAGGAAAGTTTCCTGCCCTGAAGATGTCATAACCTAAGAAGAGACAAAGTAGAACAACTGATGACAGGACGGGCTGAGGGAAGGTGGATGAGACTATAAACTCTTTGGGTTAGGGACTGTCTCTTTGTACAGCACCTAGCACAAGGGGGTCCTGATCCAGGACTGGGGCGCCGTGGCACTATAGTAATATAATGTGAGAACCTGCAGGGATGGAACTGTGGGGGCTTAGGGCTGCTGATGCCTCCACATTGCCACAGGAGGCTTAGGCTGGGCTCCCATGGGAAGACCCTGTGAGACTGGGCTTGCAGGAAGTACCAACCACCAGGACTGGAGGGACAGCTTCAGAAAGCCCCCCGATTGGCTTATACCAGTATATAAACCAGGAAGCCATGAAAGGGAGCTGTCTGAGCAACAACATAGACTGCCTGCCTGTCTCTGCTCCAGACCCTGCTTGTGAGAGACCCTAGACTCCAGCTTCTGATCCTGCCCGCCTCCTAACTCTCGGTTTTCCCTCTGACCTGTCACGGGCTCTGACCTCGCAGTACCTGAGTTAGTTTGCTTTCTGACACCTGACTCTCGCTTTTGTCCTCTGGCCTATCTGGGACTCTGACCTCCCGGTATCTGACTTGGCCTGCCTCCTGACACTTGACTCTTGGTTTGCCCTCTGGTCTATCCTGGATCTGACCTCCTGGTACCCGACCTGCCCTGACTCCTGCTCCAACCACTAGATCTGACTGCCCGGGTCCTGGTCATCACATACAAATAAATAATAATGGGAAGATTGTAGGACCATGGGCACGGCAGTCAAATCATGTGGTGGTTTCATACAGTATACAACACTTCATGAAGATTACATACCTAATTTATTTAAATGTATTTTAGTTATGGTGTTTCCGAGCACTACAGTTATCACAGTTATTTACATACACATACATCTCTAGTGCTGAGTCTATGGATTAGAGTCACATTGTACTGCACCGACTACATGTCTATAATCAAGATCTCCTAGCACAACTTATTGATTGTCCTTTTGCAGCCCAATAAAGAATAACTGTATTTGCCAACACTTACCACAAAAGGAGTAACGGAGCGACTGCAGTTTTCCATTCTACAGGAAATAACTGGCATTTCAGATACCAGAGTGTGGTAACTGTTGGCAAAATATGAATTTTTAATGACAACCAATGTAATTCTATTTTCTTATCGAGGCTCAGGACACACAGAAGTGGTTAGATACTAATTATTTATTACTAGTAAGTCTACATGCTTTCTCAAATAAATTATATAATGTCTATATAACTGGTCAGATCATGAGCTGGTATAAATCAGCAGCAGTCAATTGAACAACATTAATTTATACCAGCCAAGGACCTGCCCTTAAATGACCACTCTAATGCCTCTGTTGCAATGACATTACTCTTTGTTTATTTTAGTCCAGCATTACAGCAGCAAGAAAGCAGTATCCCCATTTGAGTTCATCTGCTCCAGAGAGTCAATACTCACCCTGATATTGCTGCTTGAGAATACTCAATATCCTGATTCATTTGTAAATTTCAGAGAAACTTTAATGGGACAAGAATAAAGTTTTCATCAAAAACATCTATACTCCATATGTATTGCTATAGCAATCAATTTTTATTTTACACTCCTGCTCTGACAATGAAAACACTGATTGGAAAATTTTGATTTCCCTTACCTCACTGACGATCGTTGAGTGGGGTTGTTTATATACCCAGTCATCCTGGCATGAAGTAAGCGGCACGTTGCCCAAGCTGCTATTAGTAAAGCGGGACAGTGGGTTGGCACAGCTCACAGAGGTGTTATTCCACTCCATGTCAAACCTCTCACACTGGCCACTGGAAAACCTGTTCACCAGGTTCAGAGCTGGCACAGTATAGTTTTGTTCCTCTTCAAGGGTCCATCCACATCTCTCACTTAATTCAGCTGCACCAGGGATCCTGCACCAATAGTACTCTGGTGTGTGCCCAAGAAATACCACTCCAACAAATAGAAAAGAAAAAGTTATGCCTGTCTGGCAAAGGAGGAAAAAGACCCTCTTTTGGAACCTTCCAAATTCCCCAGCTTCTTTTAAAACCTCATCAAAAGACGGCATTGTGTGCAGTAGGTTTTCAATTCGGAGGGCTCAAAGAGATGGCAGAGTCAACAGCTTTCAAACTTTGTAACTAGTGCTGGTGCTTCCTGTAGCCGTAGCTGTGTGGACTGTCTCTCTCCCTCTCCCTCTCCTCTCTCACACACACACACACATAATCACAGTAGCATAAGCAGCTTTGGAACAGAGCAAAGTTCCACCGACCCACCCAAAGTGTTACAGTATGTCAAGAGGCATGAGGCTTACACACAGCAGTTTAGGAGGGCAATATAAAGTGGGTAAACATACGGTAAGAGAGAAGGGGCGTGTGTTTCCTATCTATCCAGAATGTTAAACAGATTATGTAATAAAAACAATTAACTCTTTAGGGACAGGCGTGCAGTAAATACCAGCTCTGCAGGCAATGGTGTATTGCTGTTGTCCTTACAAAGGGGTCCCAGAAAAATGCAGAGTGTTAAATAAAAACATAACCAAGAGGAAGCTGCTGCAAAAGTAGCAATGAGCGATGTTGTCAGCATTCTGGGTGGCAGTGACAGAAATGTTCATAAAAAGCTATGAAGTCTCCCCTTCAGCCACAGGAGTTATTTCTGCAGCAATGTTCTAGTACTCATCCAAAGTGCTATTGAACCATCTGTGCAGCTTTTATTGGAACTGCTTTTTCCTTTCTATGTTATAATTAAAGAAAGGTTGTCAGGTAGTGTATGCCCAAAATGTCAGAGTTTCTTTTAAAAATAGGTCTATCTGTGCTTTGACCTATTTATGTAGGTTTTTATATGGCCTCATTCATCTTAGTATCTGAGTGTCCCCTGCTCTCTCCTTTCCCAGAGGAGCTATACATTTAGTTAGTTGATAAGTTTGCTTGGGGGCCAGGGACTTGTGGGGGCCAGAGATCAAGGTGGGCTGGGGGTGGGTGGCAGTTCCAGAGGGCAATCTAAGCCACAGAAAGAATGGGGTTTGCATTTAAAATTCTGAAAGTGGTGAGATTTGTGGCCACTCTTATCTCTTTACAGGAATAAGTCGAGGTCCAGTTCCCAGGGCAGTTCTGTCTCTGGCAATTACCTGTCTCTTACTGGTCATAGTTGTCATTGATGGAATGTTATGGTTGCGGAGATAGAAGCAAACTTTCAGGTAGCTAGGTTCAATCCCATGGAGGGCTTTGAATTTCAGGACAGACAACTTGAAATGGTGCCCAGGGAGGGAGCACAGATCTGAGGTGATGTGCTCATGATGATTTGTGTTGCTAAACAGATGAGCTTTTGTATCAGGTCGAGCTCTTACAGGGTGTGTGGTTTCAGTCCTAGATATAATGAGCTGCAAAATAATGAAACTGGGAGGTCATGAATGCATGGCTCACTGTGGGCAGGTCTGTGTCTGATGTGGTGTGGTGCAGTGCAGTCTTCTGGCCAGTTGCAGACAAAAGTGGGTGGGGTTTTTTTTGCCACCAGAGTTATCTGTGAAGCCAATAAAACTGAAGAGTCCAAGAGAAAGAGGTCTTATCCCTGAAAATCTCAATGATCGGGGAGGAGAACTTTTCTCAGGATAATCAGTGGTTCAGAGGGCCATGCTTAGCTGAATTCAACCCAAATTCCAAGCCTCTTATAGTTTCACTCCTTTGTGATAAAATCTGCATTTAAAATATGACCACTCAAATATGAAATGAAAAGACTTAGTTTAGCAAAGTCCCACCAACTGTAAGATTTAAAAAAAAAAAAAAAAAAAAAACCCTGAGAAATCTAAAAGACAAACATTCCTTCTAACCTTCATCCCTTTTAGCAGCTAGACTCTGTATCTGGAAGTTGTTACAGAACAGTGCTTGTGTTCGGTTGGCAAGCTCAGTTCCCATCCATGTGAACCCAGTTCCCAACTCATAATTTTGAGATATCATCACTTGAGTCCCCCAGTTGTCCTGGTCAAGCCAAAAGTCAGATGGTAAAACCAAGAAACATAGGCAGACTTTGTAACTGCACTAAACAAGAGCTGGGCATGTAACAGCTTTTTCAGTTGCCAGCAGTTTTGAACAATAAATCATTTTGGGTCAAACAGAAACATTTACAGCAAATTAGAGAGTCAAAAAAATTGCTTGGGGTTGAATGAAACATTTCTTTTCACCAAATCATTTTTGTTCTTAACCATTTTTTTTAAAATAAAATTAAAGGAAATTTGGAAACAGGATATCAAAACATTCCATTTGGAAAATATCAAAACAAAACATTTCCATTTTGGGATTTTTTAGGTGACATTGACATGAATTTGCAATATGTTTTGATGTCTCTGAATCTGAAACTTCTCTGGGAAAAAGTTTCAACTGAAAAATTTCACCCAGCCCTACACTAGACCCACCAGTAAAGGGAGTTTGCCTCACTCCTGTACAGAGGGATGGCCAGCAGTCTATTTTCTAAGATAAGGCTTTGTGCTGTGAAATTAATAGCCATTTTATCTCAGATCATAATAACCAAGAATAATAATTGTCAATGGGAACAGCAGCACCAACGGGTCAAATTACCATATGAGACAAATAGGCTTAATTTATATTACAATAATACTGCAGATAAAGGAGACACCTGGAAATTAGACATATTGGGGCAGATCTTCAGCTGGTGAAAATCACTGGAATTAGGAACATAAGACCAAAGGAACTGTCATACTGGATCAGACCAACAGTCCATCTAGTCCAGTGTCCTGTCTCTGACAATGGGCAGCACCAGACACTTCAGAGGAGGGTGTAAGCATCTCACAGTAGTTAGATGTGGGGTAATTTCCTGCAGACATTATATTTCCTTCTGATCTTTGTTAGAGATTGGCTTAAGGCCTGAAGCATGAGGTTTAATATCCCTTCTGTAGTGTACAGGAATAGGGTAACATCCCTTTAAATAGTTTGTGAGCCCACTAGTGGCCCTCACTGTCCTCTATATTCCACCAGAACTCTGCCAGAGCAGCAGTGTGTGTGTGTAGCCAGGTGGTACAGGTTATATATGATTAGTAAACATGGCTATTTGGACCTCACCTTGCCCATATGGTTCCTTTATATTGCATATGTTGTATAGAGAGCACAAGACACAACACCTTCTAAAACCTTTGTTCCCATCAACTATGACAACTCTGGCTATTCTCGTTAACCTTATCCCTTTTTGATTCTTGCTAAGTTTTTGACTTCGACGACTTCATGTTGCAATGAGTTTGGGTCTCTAGTCTAATCACGTGTTGTCTGAAAAAATATTTCCTTTGATCAGTTTTAATTTGCCAACTTTTAATTGGTCAGTGGAGGTAGCTGCGGATCCAGCCCATTAACTCAAAAAATCTTCTTGAATTGGAGCTATGTGGTGAGAGCAAAGGGAGAAAATGCAGTCTAGTGGTTGGGGTACAGGCCTGGGAGTCAAAACTCATGGGTCTGTCCTATTAATCACTCATTATGGTCTTGTCTATACCAGAGAAATTTACCATGCAAAGTGACATTTGTTTCCCCTCAAACAATTGTGAAACACTTCTCGTCCACAAATGAAAGTGCTCCAAATTGGAATATCAGTTCTTCCAGCCTTCATCATTTTAGTGCCCTAGTGCAATCTCCCAGAATGCACTGCCATGAACTGTTGGGTAAGAACCTGGAGGACACTGTGGCTGAAAAGGTTTAGTGGTAGTGTGGACATAGGGCAAACCTGCAGGTGTTCTTAACAAGTTTCAGTGAGGATGCACTGAACCATTTGTTCTTAACCTGGTTAAATATAGCAGGTTCAATATTCTAGTGTAGATGAGGCCCAAGTGATCACATTTCCTTAATATCTCTCTAGACTTCCATTTAACCATCTAAAAATGGTGCATTAATACTTGCTTACACCACTGGGTGTTGTGAGATTGAGTGTTGATAAAGGAATTTAAAATAAGCAAATTACAGATGCAGGCAGTGTGCATTAATATTATTCTAGAACAAGTGATTCTTAGATTACCTCAGGTTTTCCTGGAACTCCAATGTTAGTTTGGATATCAAAGTTTCAAATTGACATTTGATTTCTGGAAGATTGTTTTGGAAGAATTTATTGGCTAGTAATGCTGGTGTTGAGGAGTGCATTTGCTGCTGGAACATTCATCACTGTATAAAGTACAAAGCTGATCTAACTGGTCCAGAGAAAAAGGGAAATGCTCGCTGTGCCAAGTAAAGGAAGGGGACAGGGATGCAGCCAGAGGGGAAAATAAGGCCACCTGAACTAGCTTCATATAGTAATGGAGACACATGTAGTCAAAGAGCCCCTCTCTAAAGACACAGCCAATAAGTAAATATAAGGTCTGGGTCCCTCTGCCAGTGGTTTAAGGACAGGACTGGGAATCAGGATCACTGGCTTTTATTCCTAGCTCTGCCACTGACTGACTAATTCAAACGGCTCAATCCAGGTGTGCCATGGTTTCCTTTCCCATCAAATAAAGCCGAGAGATGCTCAGCTGCAAAGTTTATACCTAGATGCAAAGTTTGGGAGGTGTACGGATCCAGGGTTTTGGTTTGGGCCACTTTCTAAACCCAGGGATGATAATCCTTTCCCACTGCTGGTGCTCAGAACTTCTAAAAAAGGGGTGAAGAAACGAAGGTCTGAAATATCATTTACAGCTCTGAACAGCTCCAATTTACAACCAGAAACATATGTGTTATTTTTGTTTAGGTGAAAGTGGGGGAAGAAAAGCACTGGCTAGAATGAATCAAAGGCTACAGGTACATTTGGAGCTAGGGGTGTGAGTCCCAGCTTGCATGGATATACTCACACTAGCTCTCCTAGAGCTAGTGCACTAAAAACAATAGCGTAGCAGCGGTGGCCTGGGCAGTGTCAGCAGCTAACTGCCCCACGTATGTGCCCATGGGCTCCAGGCAGGTTGTACTCGGAGCAGCTACTCCATGCTGCTGCTTGCTGCTGCCCATGCTACCATGGCTACACACTACTATTTTTAGTGCGCTAGCTCACGTGCACATGTCTACGTGAACTGGGCATCGCCCCCAGCTCCAAGTGTAGACATAGCCACAGCAACGGCAGGCACTGGGCAAGCTCCCTGGCACAACTCTGCTTTTCCAGTTCAACACTGAACCCGCCCCTTCTAATTCAGGCCTGGGATGCTGTTGTGTTGTGCTTGTGAGACCTCAAAACTCATTTTCACTTGGGATTTGTTAGAGGTTTTGAACTGTATCCAGAACTGGAAGGCTAATTCATGCCATATCTAGTGTCCCTGGAAAACTTATTTGCCTAATATGTATGAACAGAACACTTCCCAGAACCAGAAAATCATGGCCATTTATAGTTACCGTACGTTTTCCAGCTCTCTGAAATTGTCTTAGGGCCGGTGCCAGTCCTGAGTCAAACCAGTATTTGGGGAAATTAATTGCATGCACACAGCACAAAGTGATGCTCTTTGATATCTGGAAGGAAGTAGAGGAGGTGAGAGATGAGAGAGAGACAGACAGATAAAAAATGGGCTGAGGCGTAAACAAAGAGAGAATAACTGAAGACGTGGGGAAGGGAAAGTAAAGGGTGAGGGGAAGGAGAGGTATGGCAGCAGTAGGAGGGGAGGAACAGTGACAGCAGCAGTGATGGAAGGGGGTATATTCAGAATTACAAATTAATTAATTACAAACATGAGTATTGCAGTGTTTGGAACTCTCTTTAGGAACCCAAATGTCACAGCCAGTTAAGAGACAGGATGAAAACTATATTGTTCCAGCAAACTGTCTGTGGGAGCATTTCATGCAAAGATCAAATACACTGTGTGCCATCTCATGCCACTGTGCAGCTGATAACACAGATGATTGATTTAGATTTACAACCATTCTTCTTGTATCCTGGACTATTTTCAGCCCCATTGCTACATCCCAGCAAGATAACAATTGTCTGTACAGTACAGCCTAGCACAGGGATGAGGTAGGGTTGCATTGTTCAGTTCCCAGAAGCCTACGGGCATCACCCAATCTGTATAATCATTTATATTGTGAAACTATCTGCCCTGAATAAATAAAATGATCATTTAGATTGTAAATTCCTCCTGACCAAAACTATGGGCCAGAGGCTCCACTGCTCTGTACTCTGGGTTGCTATTTACACCTCTGCCAGAGATCTACTACTGATGTAAACAAATGGAGAATTCTGACTTGCCAGCACTTTGCACATGTTTAAATGATAAGACAAGTTTCAGGCCCCTTGTTTCCTATAGGCCTGTTAAGCACTGAACTCACTTTCAATACTATATAAACAACAATAATAATAATACTAGTCCACATTTTCTGCATTAAGAGTGTCATGTTAAAATATCATTTATGATTATTTGGTTCTCCTCTCAGTTTCTCTTGCTGCCACCAAAATATTTTAAAGCACAGGAACATGACTGCAGCATGTTGCACTCACCTTGATGCTGATCCTAGGGATATTAGACATTTACCAAGCTAATGAAAGTATGCGGAGTTATGATTGTTAATGCCAACAAAATAGTTTTGAAAAGATATGAAACCTCGATGCATCAGCGTTAAACCAGTATCTAACTATTAGGGGTGAGGATGAGGTGTACAGATACAGATTATCCCACATCTGCCTTTTGCAGGATTTCTTACACCTTCCCCTGAAGCACCTGGTCTGGCCAGTCTCAGAGACAGGATAGTGGCCTCGATGGGCCTCCTTCTGACCCAGTCTGGCAAGTACCATGTTCTGTTTCCTGCTTTCTCTACTTTTTTGTTAATTTTTCTTCTTCCTTCCATCTTCCACTTTCATTTTTTCCTTTGATCTCGCTCCATTTTTCTTCCTGCCTTTTTCTCTCCTTTCCAAAAGGTGGCAACACCACTCAATGGAATAGCATATTTCCCATGCCTCAGGGTCAATCTAACAAATTGTAGCTAACTCTGAGACATGGGAAATGTTCCTTTCCATCCTCAGGGTTTCCACCTTTTGGCCACAAGAAAAAGCACCACACTGCACTATATTTTCCTCTATAACTTTTCCACAGCCATTAGGCTATTTTTATCCCCCTGTTTCCAAGTACAGACATAAATAAATGTGAATACTAGGAACCTCTGAGTACAAGGATCGGGGAGTTCTGTGCTCATTGCTAGGACAGCGGCTGAAAACAGGAGAGGAACAGTTGTGGAAGGAGGAGAGGAGAAAGCAGGAGTGGAGCAGCAGAGAAGAAAAAGAAGGGAGTAAAGAAGCAGAACCTAGAGGAGGGAAAAAGAAGAGAACAGTAACCATGTCCTGTGGGATGAAATTTGCTTCCCCTAGATAAAACCCTATAACCTGGGCTTGATGCAGGTGAAATGCATGAGGTATGGGGTGGAATCCCTCTCCCATCTCAGGGCTAGGGTTGAGATACTGCTCCTCCAGCTAATTTACTGCCCATGGCCAGTGGGTGGTCATAGGCACAGACTGTTAGTGCCACTTTCCTCCTGCTCCCACTGTCATTTTTACTTAACTCAATTGGTGTAGAACTTTGCTTATCCCAGAGTTTTAGGGACACCTGAAAGCTATAGCTAATCAGGGTCTTGGTTAAACATGGGAGCCAGCTAGCTGACACAGGAACAGGAATTGCCTGAGCTTGCTAGGCTAGGTCTACACTAGGGGGGTGGGATCGATTTAAGATACGCAAATTCAGCTACGCGAATAGTGTAGCTGAATTCGACGTATCCGAGCCGACTTACCCCGCTGTGAGGACGGTGGCAAATCAACCGCCGCGGCTCCCCTGTCGACGGTGCTTACTCCTACCTGGGCTGGTGGAGTACGCGCGTTGATTCGGGGATCGATTGTTGCGTCCCGACGAGACGCGATAATTCGATCCCCAAGAGATCGATTTCTACCCACCGATCCAGGCGGGTAGTGAAGACAAGCCCCTAGATTCCCCAAGGCCAGTGACTGAAGAGGAGCAGGAAGAGGAGAAGAGGACAGGTCTTTTGAGCTCCTCTCTAAACTCTCCCCTTTAACCTATCAGCTTTGAGGAAACCAAATGAGAGGCAGCCCTGCTTCCTACCTTCCTCTTCAGACAGCTGAGCAGCAAACCGAGGGCACATGATCTGAGCATTGGCTAACCAGGAGTTTTGGTCATCTGGAGTTGGGAAATCAAGATTCAACCGTATATTCTAGAACATTGCACATAATTGCATGACTAGATTTGTTCCTAGGAAGAGGTTAACCCGTTTCCATAAAACAAGAATAGCAACTTCCTCAGCCAGATGTGAATCAACACCTGCCTATCCCCCAGGAGGCTTGAAAAGTTTGGTTAGCATTTTTGTTCATTGATTTTTCTATTTCTGCACTTGTACTTGCATGCCTCAATTCCATTGGATTGGAAGCAAAAGTGACAAAGTATCACGAGAGAGGGTGTGGGTGAAAGATTCTAGCCCAATGTTGCAATCACAAAACATATCTAAACCATATCAGAGTGGAAACTTTTGAAGCTTACTCATCTGTAGTTGTTTGTTTCCCTAATTATTTAGAGCTTAACACATTGTAAACCTATTTGCAGAATGTCTAGTATGTCTTTTCCATTTAATACTGTACCATTTTATTGCTTATGTGGTGCCTATTGAGTTATTTAATATTCCCATCAAGCCTCCTCTATGGGCTCTCTCTAGATATTACCTGATTTCTAGTTTTGAGACATCTTGAAATTTCTGGAGATTACAATAATTAATGGAACAAAAATGGCAAAAATCACAGGATTTCATACATCAGTCACACACAGATAACAATATGATTCACTCATATCACCACTGTCCAACTAACATCAAATAGCTTCCTTCTGTGCTAAAGATCTGAGCTAAAGGAAGGAAAGAGAATGTTTCAATAAATAAAATGTGCTGTCTAAAATAGCCTTAAGAATCCCGATGTAATGAGACCTAGCCAATCAAGTTCAAACTGGGGGAAATGCCACACTGTATATATGTATGTGTACAAATCAACAGAAATTTGGTCTCAGCAAAGTCCTGTTTCTGGTGTTCCAAAAAGAAACCTCAGAATGGTAACTGGAAAAGAATAAAGAAATGGCTATACATAACCTGGCACAGAGACAGAGAGATGGAACAATCTTAGTACAACCACAGAAGCCTGAGGGATTTTTAGTACAACAGCAAAGTCCAGATCATACTGGATGGATGGGAACTAGTCAGTCTTTATCTCCATACTCTGGTTTTTGGAAGCTCTATTTATAGCAAACCTTGTTTTTGTCTTTTCTCTCTGTCATTACATTGTGTTCTTTGCTCTAATCACATTGTACTAATCTAGAGATTTTTTTTAACCTCTCAGCTACTCACCCCTTTCTTGAATAGCATGACTTATTAATAGGTGTGGAGACCTATTCACTTCCACCAGGTCATTCTGCTAGCTGTCCATGTTATCTGTTCATGAACCAACCATCTAATTAGCTTTGTTTCTCATCAACCTGTTTAATTGGGTGGAATTTTTTTCCTTAAAAATATTACTGATTTTACAAAAAAATTCAAAGATCTAAATCTGTGCATGTGGATTAAACATGAAAGGGTGATGGAGATGGGGGCCAGAAGAATTATCCATCTATAAATATTTAGAGCATGTAAAATCCAAGGAGGGAAAAGAACTGCTTAAATTGCTGCAAGAGAGTGAGATTATGAACAACTGGATGAAACTGAACAAAGGACAATGTATGCTGAATATTTATTTAAATGTCATACCATTCAAGTCTAATGTATTGTGAAATAATCACACTAGTGAATACATGGAAATCCTAATGTCATTTGAAACTGACTGGGCCAAAAGAAATATACCACAGAGGACAATCCTATATTGTTGGTGCATTTTCAGTGTTTTTGTTCTTTAGCATCTATAGGCTAGATCTCCTCTTGACAGAGAAGCTAATGGAAGGAGAGCTTAGAAACCAGAACACTCTGTGAAGTGAAGTGGTTGGCTTCCTGGCATTTGCCATGTGAGGTGGGAGAGGTTAGGAGAGGCTCAACAAAGGGAGGGAGTGCAGCTTCCTAACATGGTGGATCCTGATAATCAGTGGAGAAGGAAACCCCTAGATGCCTGGAATCAAAAAGCACCAAGTCAAGGGACTGCCCTTCCATGCACTGTTAGTCAGGCGCCAACTTCCCCTGGCAGCATGGGACTGGGAGGAGTTGTGGAGTCACTGGCTAAGTCTTTGCAGCTGTGCAGTAGCATCCATGGCGGAGACTCTCTGGGAATTAATGCTGCCTGATCCATGTGGATTATGGGGTCAGATAGGGATTGGTGCCATGGAGAATGGCTGATCCCACAAATCCCCATGGAGCACAATCTCTGCAATGCCAGGGCATTTCTTCAAGGTCATGGGAAGCTCGGGACAATGCCTCAGAGATGGCACTTCACTTTCTGTGCCTTTCCCACTGGTCCACCAACTTTTCATTCCATCCACACCCCTGGAAGGGAAGAACTGGTCCCGCGTGTCTTTTGTTTTAAGGTCCATATATTTAAATCCCCAAGCTTAGATTTAGAAATGGAGTGGACCACTCTCTGAGAACAAGTAGATACTAGACTCACAGTCAGCCTCCTGGAAGAATGAGCCGTCTCCCTTTCTCAAAGATGATGACTATTAAAGGGGCATTGGGGGGATTAGTTCATGCTTTATTTTAATTAAAGGATGATTGAAGAAAAGAAAAATGCATTCATTTTGGCTCATTTAATAAATGCCAACATACCGTAGTTATTGTATAACTTCTGCATGAGCACTAGCACTACACATTAATGTTGGCACCAGTCTAACCCTTCAAATAACTATCCCCAGAGCTTTTCCTATTGTGGGCCGGATTGTGACTGGTCCCGAGTACACAAAAAGGTAGATGGAACAAAGAATTTCCCCTTCTTTGTGCCCCTGCACCAGGACTAGGCACAATCAACACCCCTGTGCTCTGCATATTGAAGGACTGCTGGAGTCCAGAGCTGCTGGCCTTGTCACACTTCTCAATGGGGTTTGTGGTCGAGGCTATGCTGGCCTGCCCAGCCCCAGCAATGGGGATGCACGGGTGTCAGAGCTCTCGGTGTGTGCTCCCAAGTTCCCCCCCAAAAGAATTCTGTCTGTCAGGCTCCCACTGCTGCACCGCTGTTGCTCATCATTGCGTGCTAATCCTCTCCCCAACATAGGTCATATCTTAAAGATACTATGTGGCCCTGTACATGTAATACTTCTTTACAGATTTGTATTTCATTTATTTATTTATTGAAAATATAACTTAGAAAATATTGCTGGTAACCCACATTCTGATGAGTCAGGGAAGGAACAGCCCACAACAAATGTGAATGGTGCAAAGGACAGAATCGCTCTCGTTCTTTAAACTCTAATGTTAAAATGAGCAATTTGTTCCAAAACAGTCACTACACTACATTACCTTTTCTCTTGTGGAAGCCACCAAAACACTATGCATTTGCATTGTGACACTGGGTTATTAATATTTAATCCATTAAATATTTAGTTTAATCTTCTTAAAGCCTGTAAACTTCCTAGTTGACCCTCTTCTGTATACTTCTATATCAGAGGAGGTTTGTTCCTTGGTTTCCCCTTACCCCACAAGGCCCATCACACCATGACACATTCTCAATTTACCCTGATCTGCCTCAATTTGTCTCCTCTTAGGATGACCCTTTCAATCCACTTTCTGCTGGAAAAACCCATACTTTTAAAAAATATTTTGCACAATATTGAGAAATTCTTCCTCTATTACTCTCCTAGTCCAAAAAGCCATCAATCCAGGGAGGACTGACCTTGTGATCTACATAATGAGGCCTAGGAATGAATAGGCAGCAGGTTTAAAACAAACAAAAGAAAGTCAAACTGTGGAACTCCTTGCCAGAGGATGTTTGAAGGCCAAGACTATCACAGGGTTCAAAAAAGAACTAGGTAAGTTCATGGAGGATAGGTCCATCAATGGCTATTAGCCAGGATGGGCAGGGATGGTGTTTCTAGCCTTTGTTTGCCAGGAGCTGGGAATGGGCGACAGGGGATGGATCACTTGATGTTTACCTGTTCTGTTAATTCCCTCTGAAGCACCTGGCATTGGCCACTGTCGACAGACAGGATACTGGGCTAGATGGACCTTTGGTCTGACCCAGTATGGCCATTTTTATGTTAGAAGCTTGCAGTCAGACCGCTGTAGCTGAGAGTCGTGATATTCTATACAGTGCCAAGATCTGAAGCAAAGTCTAGAAAGAATCTACAGTATTGTGTTCTCTCTTCACTATGTTTGTTTTCTGGCATGTTGAACCATTGTCCAGGTAAATTATCAATATTACTTCATAAAGAATAAGGTTAGTTTTTAGAGCAAGGCTGGATGGCTCAGGAATTTGGAATTGTTCACCTATAAATCACTAGGTTTAATCTGATGATTGGTAGCGACCACATCTGATGGTTGTTTAGTGATCTCAATCCAATTCCTAGTAAGCAGGTGTCCACTACACACAAACCACCAGCAAAACTGGCACTAGTTGCCAGATCTATCAAGAGAGGATGAGCAAGCATGTACTTGCTGCAATCTGTGCTATAGGTATTCTGTAGCTAAAGAGAGAGGCCCTCAGTCATCACCACTCTCAATTTGGCACCTTTCACGAGTGCTAAATTCTAGAGCTGGTTGAAAGATGGGCACTTTTTTTTTTTTTTTTTTTGACAATTTTCAGCCTTTTTTTAATCCAACTTTGAAATGCTGTTGAAATTTTATTTATTGTAAAATCAAAATTTGGAAAATTTCAACCAGCTCTACTAAATACATAGAAATGAAAAAGGATATTTCAAAAAGTCTCATTTAGCAACGAAAAGAACATGGGACAAAACAGTGTTGAATTAATCTGAATGGGGGGAATTCATAGAGACATATTAAGGAAGTGTGTGCGTGTTCAACAGATTTTTCTTCATGTATTATCTCTTATATTCCATTTGGAGTTCACGCTCCTAATGTCCTGGAATAACAGAATCCTAAGGGCTTTCTTTTAAACCTGCCTACTCTAGAGACCTGAGGTTTGTTTACTCATTCAGGCAGAAGTGAACATGTTACAAGGCAGCCTTGAATACACATAGTTTATTGCCAGAAGCTAATTCCTAGTATTATTGAGGCCAAAAAGGAAACAGCTACAGTAGGCAGAACAGCGGGCATGAGTCAAAGGAGAAACCACAGTAGTGACAATCAGCATGATTTGCAAGGTATGAACTAACAGAATTATTCATAGAATCATAGAGTCATAGAATATTACGGTTGGAAGAGACCTCAGGAGGTCATCTAGTCCAACCCCCTGCTCAAAGCAGGACCAACACCAACTAAACATCCCAGCGAAGGTTTTGTCAAGTCAGACCTTAAAAACCTCTAAGAATGGAGATTCCACCACCTCCCTAGGTAACGCATTCCAGTGCTTCACCACCCTCCTAGTGAAATAGTGTTTCCTAATATCCAACCTAGACCTTCCCCTTCATCCTAGCTGTGCACATCCAGTCAAGTTTCACCCTGTCAAAGATCTTAATATAGTTCCTATAGCAAAATATATCCCACATCCCCAAAATTCTCAGATCAAAATATGTGTAAAATCATACTGCCTTTTTCATGGAGACACAGCAAATTGATGTAAGCAAGGTCTCAATGAGCTCTCCCCTGACATCTAGTGATGAACGGGGGGAGAAGGCACCAGGAACTGACTTTATTTGCATAGACACACCCACTCTACCTAGGTGCACTGCATGATGGAGCTGCCTTGCCCAAATGATCACTTTAGCCAGTGTTGGATTGCGAGTCACTTTATTACCCCTGTGCCCAATAACAAAGTGTTGTTATCTTTGTTGTGTGAACCAAGGGGAGCAGAACTGTGCTTGGCATGCTCTGAACTGCTTTCGCTAAGCAAAAGGCTGGGGTGCCAAAGGCCAGTGGAGATGAGGGCGGGGGGGACAGGTGTTTCTATCTAGTGGTGTAGGCTCTGCCCAATAGTTCTAGACACCATTTGACCCTCCCTCCAATGCATCATGACAGAGCTGGGTAACACTCAGTTGAGAGTTTTTTGTTATGGCTCGCTAAAGCCGAAATCACTGATAACCAGGCCTAAGCATTAGGTCTGATACAGGACAGTGTCTCTGGTGAAAGAGACTGCCCAGCCTGAGGCTCCCTTACTAAACAGCTGAAATCACGGAGAGCTGCGTTAAGTGGTGGGACCTCAAGACAACCCAGAGGTTGCAGTAAAGAAGGCAGTGTTGGAGTGAGCATCTGATGGAGCAGTGCCAATAGTGGAGGGAGCGGATAGACAAGTGGCAGCTAAGGCATTGCTTAGTGCTTTTCTTCCCTCCCACCCCCAAAGTGGATAGTGAACTCATGTGAAAGCACCTCTGAACTCTGGGTCTTTGCTGACCAAGGACAGCAACTGTGAGTGGGGTGCAGTGGAGGGAGCAGGGAGGAAGTGACTTTTGTTTAAAGGAACTTCTGTTTGTTGGACTTTCTCATCACAAGTTGAGAACTTGAGGCAAAGGATATTGCCCAATGTGCTCTGGGGTGGGTGTTTTGCTCATGATCATATGCTTCTGAATTATGCTTGTGGCATTTTCTCAAATTAACTGTTAACCATGTTGGACTGAAATAGAAGGTTCTGTGGGCACTAGGCAGTAACTCTGGAAGCTAAATGTACAGTCTGGGACCTGATCTGAATGAGAAGCTGGAAGGGGAAATGAGGATATCTAGTCAATTAAAATGCTAGATGATTCCTGTTCAAGTCTGAGCAGTCAGTAACTTTAAAACTATTATATTGCCCTCTGCACTAGTAAACAGGTATCAGTGCTAATTCACAGCATCCCATAATCTGTACATGAATGTGAGGCCAATTTGTGAATGCATTAACTTCGTCTCTGTTGGCAACGGTGTCATGGGCAGCCTGACCTAGTGGCTGGAGCAAGAGTCCAGCCTACAAGTTAGAGCTGAATTCAGACAGGGAGGTCCAAGAGTTAAGCCAAGGATTGTAGCCAGTTGTCAGAAACCAAAGCCAGAGCCAGAGGGTTAACTGGAGTTGCAGTCAGAAGGTGTAGCAGAGAGTCAGAAACTAAAACCTGAGCTGAAGGCTTAACCAGAGACACAGTCAGAAGGCAGAGCCGAAGGTCTGAGCCAGGAGTCAGAAGTCAGGAAGAAGCTGGGGGCTGGAGAGTAGGTACAGGCTGGGGCTGGAGAAAGGCTAGAGACAGCGAAGGCAGGGAGAGGACCGAGCGCAGCTGTGGTGTAGGAATACATTGAGCATGAGCAGCCCCTGGACTACTGCTGCTGCTGCTGAGTGTAAGTATAGCTGCTGTCTCCTTCAGCCAATCAGTGGCTCAGTCAGACAGCTTCTATCAGGGCCATCTGTGCATTAGGTTGCCAGGGGACTGGCTCTGCTTCAGGCTAGGTTTCTGACAGTAGTTTCCTCTCCCCGTTTCAAAGGTGCCTCCTAGGGGCCATGTGACCAGGTTTCAGGGAGTATTTCTGATGGAAGACATATATGAGCTCTAGAGCATGGAAGTTTTCTACCGGTTCTCATGGTCACTCTTTCAGTCCATAGTCCTCCCAGATCACCAGATAATAAAGTTTGTCTTAAACTCACTTGGAGTCCAGGATGTCCCTGACTTCATACTCTTCTTGCCTCTGAACACTGAGTGGAGGTGGTGGTGGAGGAGCAGAGTGTCCAGGAAAGGGATTCTCCATGTAAGGTTTCAGAAGGGACACATGGAAAGCAATTGGAGCCTAAATGCTACAGGATGAGATGATGGTGTACATGTCACCTTAGGACGGGATGCAGAGATAAAGTTTCATGACACCTTAAATGACTGCTTCTTGGAGCAGCTAATCCTGGAACCCACAAAAGGAGAGGCAATTCTTGATTTAGTCCTGAGTGGAGCACAGGATCAGGTCCAAGAGGTGAATATAGCTGGTCCGCTTGGTAATAGTGACCATAATATAATTAAATTTAACATCCCTGTGGCAGGGAAAACACCACAGTGGTCCAACACAGTAGCATTTAATTTCAGAAAGGGGAACTACACAAAAATGAGGAGGTTAGTTAAGCAGAAATGAAAAGGTACAGCACCAAAAGTAAAATCCCTGCTAGCTGCATGGAAACTTTTTAAAGATACCATAATAGAGGCTCAACTTAAATGTATACCCCACATTAAAAAACATAGTAAGAAAACCAAAAAAAGAGCCACCATGGCTAAACAACAAAGTAAAAGAAGCAGCAAGAGGCAAAAAGGCATCCTTTAAAAAGTGGAAGTTAATTCCTAATGAGGAAAATAGAAAGGAGCATAAACTCTGGCAAATGAAGTGTAAAAATATAATTAGGAAGACCAAAAAAGAATTTGAAGAACAGCTAGCCAACGACTCAAAAAGTAATAGCAAAAAATTTTTTAAGTACATCAGAAGCAGGAAACCTGCTAAACAACCAGTGGGGCCATGGGACGATCAAGATGCTAAAGGAGCACTCAAGGATGATAGGGCCCTTGTGGAGAAACTAAATGAATTCTTTGCATCAGTCTTCACGGCTGAGGATGTGAAGGAGATTCCCAAACCTGCGCCATTCTTTTTAGGTGACAAATCTGAGGAACTGTCCCAGATTGAGGTGTCATTAGAGGAGGTTTTGGAACAAATTGATAAACTAAACAGTAATAAGTCACCAGGACCAGATGGTATTCACCCGAGAGTTCTGAAGGAACTCAAATATGAAATTGCAGAACTACTAACTGTAGTTTAACCTATCATTTAAATCAGCTTCTGTACCAAATGACTGGAGGATAGCTAATGTGATGCCAATTTTTAAAAAGACTCCAGAGGTGACCCCAGCAATTAGAGGCCAATAAACCTGACTTCAGTATCAGGCAAACTGGTTGAATCTATAGTAAAGAACAAAATTGTGAGACACACAAATGAACATAATTTGTTGGGGAATAGTCAACATGGTTTTTGTAAAGGGAAATCATGCCTCACCAATCTACTAGAATTCTTTGAGGAGGTCAACAAGCATGTGGACAATGGGGATCCAGTGGATATAGTGTATTTAGATTTTCAGAAAGCCTTTGACAAGGTCCCTCACCAAAGGCTCTTAAGCAAAGTAAGCAGTCATGGGATAAGAGGGAAGGTTCTCTCCTGGATTGGTAAGTGGTTAAAGGAAACAAAGGGTAGGAATAAATGGTCAGTTTTCAGAATGGAGAGAGGTAAACAGTGGTGTCCCCCAGGGGCCTGTACTGGGCCCAGTCCTATTCAACATATTCAAACATGAGCTGGAAAAAGGGGTAAACTGTGAGGTGGCAAAATTTGTAGATGATACAAAACTACTCAAGATAGTTAAGTCCCAGGCAGACTGTGAAGAGCTACAAAAGGATCTCTCAAAACTGGGTGACTGGGCAACAAAATGGCAGATGAAATTCAATGTTGATAAATGCAAAGTAATGCACATTGTATAACATAATCCCAACTATATATATATAAAACGATGGGGTCTAAATTAGCTGTTACCACTCAAGAAAGAGATCTTGGAGTCATTGTGGATAGTTCTCTGAAAACATCCACTCAATGTGCAGCGGCAGTCAAAAAAGTGAACATAATGTTGGGAATCATTAAGAAGGGGATAGATAATAAGACAGAAAGTATCATATTGCCTCTATGTAAATCCATGGTACACCCACATCTTGTATACTGCGGACAGATGTGGTCATCCCGTCTCAAAAAAGATATATTGGACTTGGAAAAGGTTTAGAAAAGGGTAACGAAAATGATTAGGGGTATGGAACGGCTGCCTTATGAGGAGAGATTAATACACACAGTCAACCTGTGGAACTCTTTGCCAGAGGATGTTGTGAAGGCCAAGACTATAACAGGGTTCAAAAAAGAAATAGATAAATTTATGGAGGATAGGTCCATCAATGGTGTCCTTAGCCTCTGTTTGCCAGAAGCTGGGAATGGATGACAGGGAATGGATGACTTGATGATTACCTGTTCTGGTCATTCCCTCTGGGGCACCTGGCACTGGCCACTGTCGACAGACAGGATACTGGGCTAGATGGACCTTTGGTCTGACCCAGTAAGGCCGTTCTTATGTTCTTATGTCTGCGTTTCTCCAACAGTACACCTCCCAACATTCCCAGTAGCTAAAGCAGGACAGATGCTGACCCCAGGGATGGGGAGCAGAGACGGGAGAAAGAGTTGCAGAGCAACTCACCCTGCAGCGGAGGCTCTTGTATCCTCAGAGACAGAAGCTGCATTTTCTGTCTTTGGTCTCTTCTTTCCCATCTTGCATGTGTTTGTCTTGTTTTTTCTCTTAGGAAATGGGACCAGACTTTAACTGGAGCAACAATGACAGTTCCAGCCTAGCTCAGCTAACTACTTCTCTTTGCCCCCAAAAGGGCAGTAATGACCATCTGTAACAGTGATTTCCCTACACCCCCCCTGAATTTTCCCAACCCCCCCCCCCCCAGTTTTGTGAACTAGTTACATGCCAATTTAGTGACTGTTTGGAAATTTGAATTGAAATTGAAACATTAATACACACTTTGAAAGCATATACAGTGTATGATAAAATACTTGTATCTGAAAAAGTATAATAGATTTGAAAAGTATGAACATAGACCAGTTTCCTTATACAGCTGTTGTTTTTTAGGACAATGTCAGTGCATTCATTTCGGTGATGTTGGCCAACCTAATAATTTCAAATGATGATTTGTAAGCGAAGTCTAAATGAGCTCTCCCTGACAGCTAGTGATGAGCTGGGGCTGGAGAGAAAGGCTTCAGGACCAGATTGTATTTACATTCATACCTAATCTACCTAGGTATCCAGGAAACAGAGCTGTGTTGCCCAAGTGATAGATTTTGGTTGGGGTTGGGTTACAAATCACTTGGATGGTGGGGGGGAGGGAGGAATGAAATGTTGTTGTTCTTATTGTATGAGTAAAGGGCAGTAGAACTGTACTTAGCCTGTGCTGATTGAGGGCATCAAGAGAGAGGGTGGGGACCTGTCCCTCTCCACTGTTTAAAGACAGAGCTGATTAGGCTCCATAGATAGTCTTTTGTTCTGTTAAGTGACCACTGCAGCTGAAATCACTGATAATCAGGTCTAAGTGCTTAGTCCTGCTGTGGGACAGTGTTTCTGTGGAAGAGACGGCCCAGACTGCACTAGCAGCGAGGTTCCGCCCCCTCCCCCCCCCCACCCCCCACCCCCCCGGGAGCTCAGCTGAAATCACTGAGAGCTGGGTGGAACCTCAAGAGACCAACTCGCAGAGGTCACAGTGGCAGGTGGCAGCAGTAGGTGACTGCACAGGGCCACTGGCAACAGAGTGGTGGAGTGAATGGTGGCACAACAAACACAGTGGCCAAAGTGAACAGTGAGCAGCTGGAGGAACGAGCAAGGTGCCTTCTTGCCCCCCACCTGGGAGGTGTACTCACGTGAAAGCACCTCTGAACTCTGAGTCTCCACTGACCAAGGACAACACCGGTGAGTGGGGTGCGGTGGAGGGGAAAGTGAGGGGCATGTTAAATAAACATTTGTTTGTTGGACTATATTTTAGTGACTTTGCTCCAGAATGCTAGATTTGTGACTGAGAATGGAAACTTATATAAATATGTTTCCTAGTAGGCCAAGATTTTTAAAATGCATTATTTGCCAAGGTTGTTATCTCACATCATTGCTATCTTGAGAGGTCATTATGTTGGGGAGTTTCTGTACTAAACATTTTTATTAGTATAATTAATTTTTACATAAGAATGGTCATACTGGGTCAGACCAATGGTCTATATAGCTCAGTATCCTGTCTTCCAACAGTGGTCAAGGCCAGGTGCTTCAGAGGGAATGAACAGAACAGGGAATCATCAAGTGATCCATCCCCTGTTGCCCATTCCCAGCTTCTGGCAAACAGGCTAGGGACACTCAGAGCATGGTGTTGCATCCCTCCCCATCCTGGCTAATAGTCACTGATGGACCTATTCTCCAGGAATTTATCTAGTTCTTTTTTTAATCCTGTTATAGTTTTGGTCTTCACAGCATCCCCTGGCAAAAAGTTCCACGGGTTGACTTATGTTGCGTGAAGAAGTGCTTCCTTTTGTTTTTTTAAAACCTGCTGCCTATTAATTTATTGGGTGACTGCTAGTTCTTGTGTTATGTGAAGGATTAAATAACATTTCCTTATTCACTTTCTTCACACCAGTCAAGATTTTATAGACCTCTATCATATCCCCCCTCAGTCGTCTCTTTTCTAAGCTGAAAATTCCCAGTCATTTTAATCTCTCCTCCTGTTTCATACCCCTAATCATTTTAGTTGCCCATCTCTGTACCTTTTCCAATTCCAATATATCTTTTTGGGGATGGGGTGACCAGATCTGCACACAGTATTCAAGGTGTGCACGTATCATGGATTTACATAGAGGCAATATGATATTTTCTGTCTTATTATCTATCCCTTTCTTAATGATTCCCAACATTCTGTTTGCTTTTTTGACTGCCGCTGCACATTGAGTGGATGTTTTCAGAGAACTATCCACAATGACTCCAAGATCTCTTTCTTGAGTGGTAACAGCTAATTCAGACTCAATCATTTTGTATGTATAGTTGAGATTGTTTTCCAATGTGCATTACTTTGCATTTATCAAGATTGAATTTCATCTGCCATTTTGTTGCCCAGTCACCCAGTTTTGTGAGATCCCTTTGTAACTCTTCACAGTCTGCCTGGGACTTAACTATCTTGAATAGTTTTGTATCATCTGCAAATTTTGCCACCTCACTGTTTACCCATTTTTCCAGATCATTTATGAATATGTTGAACAGTAATGGTCCCAGTACCGACCCCTCAGGGATACCACTATTTATCTCTCTCCATTCTGAAAACTGATAATTTATTCCTACCCTTTGTTTCCCATCTTTTAACCAGTTACTGATCCATGAGAGGACTTCCCTCTTATCCCACGAGGGCTTACTTTTCAAAAGTCAATTTAAATTAAATACTTTTTTTTTTAATTATATTTTTTTAGAAATATAGACCTATTATGTGTTTTGGTGTAACTTGCATTATCCTTATGTTAAATTTGCATTATCCTAACAAAACATTTACTTTATTCATATCTCTTTTAAATGTTGCAGGTCAAAGTGAAAATGAAAAGACAAAAAACAATACAATAATTTTTCCACTCAAAGGCCTCAAAAACTAACCAAGGTGAAGAACATATCAAGAACCAAGAATATATCAACATGTCATCTGAAGGTTCAAGTGGTATATCTACATCCGACCAGCCCGAAGCACAAAAATACAGCTACCTACTGAAGAAACTGGGTCTCCAAAAGCTAAAGGCAGTTCCCGATGTTTGTCGGTCAAAGTGTTCCCATTTATTGAAGTTACAAAAGATGGCTACTGGTGCACCTCTTGCAAAAAATCTTACGAAGAAGGAAATTTTCCCAATGCTATAATTGGTAAAAGTGGAGGAGTTTGGTTTGTCAAACCGATCAGCAAAGCCAATGCTGACAAACTACGTGAAAAGGCTACAAAACACCAGGCCTCTGGAGTGTATCAACATGCAGAAAGCCTTATAAGCCCACTTTCAAAGCCAATTTTAGAAGTATTTAATGAGTCTGTTAAGAATGCTGGAGACACAACACAGTTTATGTGAACAAACATGGCTGTGGCATCATACTTTCTATTTAAGCAAGAGATACCACACACTACAAACTGGAGGCCAATGTTAAGTGCATTGTCACTTGTTCATCCTGAAGTTGATCACTGGTTCCGAACAAGACTAGCAAATGCTCACTATCTTTCTGCAAGAAACTCAACTGACTGGCTAGAAGCATGCGGTGCAACAGTGAAAGATTCAACAGTTGAAAAAGTGAAGAACTCTCTCACCACATGCAAAAAATTTGCATACATGGCTGATGAATGCACCGATGCAAATGGGCATCAAGTATTAAGTCATTGTGTATGTTATCTTGATGTCAGGGGAGGCCAGTAGATGCATTTCTAGATGTTCAAATTATAGAAGACACATCGGCTGCATCTGTGACAACCCACATCTTAGAAGAGTTAAATGCTTGTCAATTGGACCCCAAACAGATGGCTCCTTTGCATTTGATGGAGCTGCAAACTTCTCTGGAAGACATGGTGGAGTACAAGCTTTTCTCAGAGAAAAGTGTAACCCCAATCTCTCCTATACACACTGCAGAGGCCATCTACTCCAACTAGCACTAGTACGAGCTGCAGAATCTTAAAAGACATTAAAAAAGCTATAAATTTAATGTCTTCATTATATTCTTTTTTCAGCAAGAGTCCAAAAAGACTGAATATCTTGGAAAATATAGAAGATACACTGGGACTGAAGTTCAAATTAGTCCAACCTGGGAAAACCCACTGGCTTTCTCATGAGCGATCCTTGGCTGTTGTCTTAAAATTACTCCAGCTGTTATTACTGGCTTTGGAAAGTATCTACCAAGATGGGATGGATCTAAGTAGTGAGGCTGGTGGATTACTTTTGCTACTATGTTCAGAGAAGACTATTGCCATTCTCTCTCTTGTAAGTCTACTGTTGAAACCACTTGGGTCATTAAACAATGCCATCCAGGCATCTGCTACAACAGTAGTAGATCTTTGTCCAGCAATAGAAGCTACATTTGGATCAATCAGAGATCTATCCATTGAAAAAGTACTGGAAGAAGCAAAGACTTCAGTCCAGAAGTTGACTAATGAAGGCATTTATATTAAATCCTTAAGTGAAGAAGACAAGAAGTGTTTGTTAAGACAACTGAAAAAGTACACAGACTTGATTCTTTAAAATCTACAACAGCGACTTCTAGATTCTACTCAACCTCTACGTAGGTTTTACAGATGCCAGTCCCATAAAACACCAACAGTTGAGTGGAGTGAGGCACTACCAGCAATGGGGCTGCCATGTGATTAGGACAGAATAGAGAATTTGAACACAGAGTGGAACATCATACGACGAATGAATGAAGATTTGACTTCAACTTCTTTTTTATCATTACTAGTGGCTCGACTCGATCTTTGTTCTGTTTCCTGGGATGAAAGAAGTAGGAATTCATCTCTTGCTACTCCCAGTCACAACAGCTACAGTTGAGCGTTCTTTTTCATCATTGAATAGAATTTTGTGTTCTGAAAGAAGTCGCCTTCTGCCTGATCATGTGAATGAACTAATAAGCATATCAACTGAAAGAATGGAAGTACCAGACACACGAGAAGCCACCAAAGATGAATGCATTGCATTCAAGAAGTTCATTAACAGAGTTGTGCAAAATTATAACAAGAAACTAAGAAGGATGTAGACATAGTGCTTCATAGAAGGCTTGAGTAGCCAACTTTAATTTGTGTGATGATTTTAAAACATGAGTTAAATCTAATAAAATGGTCATGAAACATTTTTCAGTTTTTACTATGGTGCCACACAGCCCACCTTCACCCTCATAGTCTCACCCTCATCAGCCCTGACACACACACCCTGTAAATTCGAACACACACACCCCCCCAATTTCAATTCCTGGGGAGGCCACTGATCTGTAATACCATCTAAAAGACTGTCAGATGAGGTGGAGGGTCCTTCTAAAATCTTCCTCTAGTTAAAGAGAAAGGGAACAAGGCTGTTGTTAAAACGAAAGACTTCCTTACTACTTTATATTTCAAATGCTTTAACTGTTTTTCTGTATCTTTAATTAAAGGTTAAAAAGATTTGAATGATGTGTTTGTCATGGTACTAAGCAGGCTGAAGTCTCTGTATACCAAATCCCGAACCAGGTAATGTTGAACAGTGACAGGGTTATATTAGCACTTTATATCAGCTCCTAAGAATGGTCTATTCAAATTTATCTTAAATTTTTATCCCTTGAAATTATCTGGGAACACACACAATTGTTACTTTACATTCTTGATAAGATCAGAGTTTAGGGTTCTGGGAAAGAATAATATTTTCTCTGCATTGTGAGTGACAGGTTTGTTTAGATTTGAGCACAGCATTATTGTCAAATTGTTCAGTTGGACTGCACACTCTGTTATCTGAAACATAATAAAGTAGATCTGACTAGATAATGGTGCAGGGAGGGGACCCTGGCTGGACTTTTACATGAATCTAGCTGTATCGACCCTGTCCAAACTCAGTGCAACAGATGTTTTCTCCCACTTGATATCCCTCTTACCAGATGTTTCCTCTCTTTGTTATTCCTCCTGTGTGTCTAGATTCCAATAAAGTTTGGTTCTCATGAAACCAGGCTTAAAATATAATTATTGTAGAAAAAACAACAGGACTTATACAAATACTTGTTATAACAAACCTTGTAGGTTATAAACACAAAAATACATTAAAATAGCATTAAGGTTATGACTCAAATCAACAAGTCAAGAGATTCAAAAGTATGGCATGAGAAATTATAAAGATGCATGGACACACATTCCAGACACCCCACTCAGCTGCTAAACTGCATATAGAAGATGTATTATCAGGATTAGAGCTCATGATTTTGTACTCCAAAATATAAGCCTTTGCTGTCTGAGAACCGCCATCAGCTACCAGGAGCTGTAAATGTTAGAGAAGGAGCCATTAGAATTTCAGTATTTGCCAACTAGATCTCTCCAATTCTAAGCATGGGGGGAAATACTCTCATACTGTCTGGTAAGTGTTGACAAATGCTGAGTTGTTAATGATGATCGGTCTCAGCATTCCTGGTGCCACCTCCTTCCCTGTTCTGAAAGCCCCTGAGCCCAGCTAAAGTATTCAAAGATGCTGGTCCACTCCCATCCTGAGAATAATTTCCTCACTATCAGTTGAAATTGATTCTCTATTGACTTGAACCCTTAGGCTTGGGGGAAGGAGGTTCTACAGCCACCAGCTTCTGGCAAAATATACATCCCTGCAAAGCAGGGCATGGTTGATGGCAGCTGAGGGGAGCAGCAGGTTTTCTCAGTACCTAGTTCCACTCAGTAAAGCAGGGTCTTTCCACATAGGCCTGGCAGCCTCTGGTTCTGACTGTCGCCAATTACAGGTGGGCAGGATCCCCTGGCCTGCAAGAGAACTTGCTCCTTGTCCTTAATCTCTCCTGTGTGTTATGTGTAATAGGAGAATCAGATCAGCCATTTCTGAGGTGGGCCCTGTGTATAATGCCCCCTTATGCTGTATCTGTAAAAAAAAAAAAAATACCATGCCACTGGTTCTGCAACTTTAGCCCCAGTGTGCTGTAGTTAGGCTCAAAGGGTCACAAGCTACTTGCACCAGATACAGGCATAGGCAGGGCCAGCACTAGATGTTTCGTCACCCAGGTCAGAAAATGTTTTTGCTGCCCCCCATCAACGGCAGAGAAAAGAAAGAGTTGATTTGTCACCCCCAGAAGGTGGCACCCACTCACCCACCCCTGTACATGCACTACTTGAGCACAAGGCAGGTAGATATTCATTCATCTTGAAGTCTGTGCAGTAGAATAGGTAGCCCCCTCACTGAGTCATCTACTGCTGGGCTCTATATTTAAACTGGTCTTTTCCCTTGTGACTAGATTCTCACCTGTGCTAGGTTTTATTTTTATCTGTAACTTAAGAACTAAGCTGTTTTAGTCATTTATTTATTTAATTTCATGAGCTGCCCTTACTTTAGTCCATGAAGTACTAACTGCCTTTGCCTCACAGCTCAGACTCCCTTCTGTTCACTCTCGCCTTGAGAATGGACTCTCACTAGCCAGCTCTGTATTGGTATATTACCAGTACAAAGCACAAAGGCCTTGTTCCTCCCACTCATGCTCTTACAATCAGCCAGGCTTACCTCGGACTCTTCCATTTCAAAAACTCAGACTTCAAAGAGACTAGTTCAAAGAGGTAAAAAAAAAAGCTCTACAGAGAGGCACTGGGGACACTACATTCTCTCCTTTTACACTTCATGGAATTTCCTCTCACCAGTTCTGAAATAAAATAGGTCACAATGGGTCATATAACAACAGAGGATGTCCCAGACAGAACATGTTTGCCATTATCTTTTGAGTCATATGCCACCCCTGATATGTCTGCCTTCCGTGCGGCAGAAACTGATTATTGAAAAGTTTTCATGCATGCTCATCCATAGGCTTTTGCAAGGGAAAAAATCTTTGACCCACCATGCCTTTTTAAAATGGGGTGGGGAGGGAATGTACAAATGTGTCAGAACAAAATCTAGTCTACTCACTTTATTCACATTCTCAGAATTGTTCTCATTGGCATTGAAAATTAAAGGCAGAATCCTGAAAACAATTACTCACTTGAGTAGTCCCATTGAAGTCAATGGGATTAAAGGGAGTAAGGACTACATGTGTGAGTAAGGGGTTTGCAGGACCTGGACCAAAATTACCATGGCAATAGTATTTTTGTTTAAAAATGTAAAGCCCATCTTTTCCCTCTTGTTTCATCATTCCCTGAACTATCATTCTGTAACTGTACCAAAAATTAAGGTACTGCTCACTTGATATTTAAATTCCCGTGGCAGCTCTTATAAGAGCTGGGGTGTTAACCCCAAGGTCCTTGCTGAGATTACATCCTCAATCTCTCTCTCCCCTTGCAGTTTCAGTTGGCTTTATGACAATCTTTCGGTGGTGAAAGACATGAATACAGGATTATGGCCCCAGGCCTGCAAGCCCTATCCCAGATGAGTATTCCTTATTCACCCAAGTAGCTCCATTAGGGTCAATGGATACTTTTCATAGGAATATAGGTTTGTAGGCTCGGACTCTATGGTTTCACTATGCGCTGTGAAGAAAGCCCTCCTTACAGCACAGATATCTGATATAATAATAGTAAAGCAGTGAGAGATAAAAAGACTTCCTTTAAAAAGTGGAAGTCAAATCCTAGTGAGGCAAATAGAAAGGAGCACAAACACTGCCAACTTAAGTGCAAGAGTGTAATAAGAAAAGCCAAAGAGGAGTTTGAAGAACGGCTAGCCAAAAACTCCAAAGGTAATAAGAAAATGTTTTTTAAGTACATCAGAAGCAGGAAGCCTGCTAAACAACCAGTGGGGCCCCTTGACGATGAAAATACAAAAGGAGCGCTTAAAGATGATAAAGTCATTGCGGAGAAACTAAATGGATTCTTTGCTTCAGTCTTCACGGCTGAGGATGTTAGGGAGATTCCCAAACCTGAGCTGGCTTTTGTAGGTGACAAATCTGAGGAACTGTCACAGATTGAAGTATCACTAGAGGAGGTTTTGGAATTAATTGATAAACTCAACATTAACAAGTCACCGGGACCAGATGGCATTCACCCAAGAGTTCTGAAAGAACTCAAATGTGAAGTTGCGGAACTATTAACTAAGGTTTGTAACCTGTCCTTTAAATCGGCTTCGGTACCCAATGACTGGAAGTTAGCTAATGTAACGCCAATATTTAAAAAGGGCTCTAGGGGTGATCCCGGCAATTACAGACCGGTAAGTCTAACGTCGGTACCGGG
This sequence comes from Emys orbicularis, assembly GCF_028017835.1. Classification (NCBI taxonomy): domain Eukaryota; kingdom Metazoa; phylum Chordata; order Testudines; family Emydidae; genus Emys; species Emys orbicularis. The sequence goes on along the minus strand of NC_088685.1, from coordinate 123,839,951 downwards.
CAAATTAGTTGAAACAATAGTAAAGAACAAAATTGTCAGACACATAGAAAAACATAAACTCTTGAGCAATAGTCAACATGGTTTCTGTAAAGGGAAATCGTGTCTTACTAATCTATTAGAGTTCTTTGAAGGGGTCAACAAACATGTGGACAAGGGGGATCCGGTGGACATAGTGTACTTAGATTTCCAGAAAGCCTTTGACAAGGTCCCTCACCAAAGGCTCTTACGTAAATTAAGCTGTCATGGGATAAAAGGGAAGGTCCTTTCATGGATTGAGAAGTGGTTAAAGGACAGGGAACAAAGGGTAAGAATTAATGGTAAATTCTCAGAATGGAGAGGGGTAACTAGTGGTGTTCCCCAAGGGTCAGTCCTAGGACCTATCCTATTCAATTTATTCATAAATGATCTGGAGAAAGGGGTAAACAGTGAGGTGGCAAAGTTTGCAGATGATACTAAACTACTCAAGATAGTTAAGACCAAAGCAGATTGTGAAGAACTTCAAAAAGATCTCACAAAACTAAGTGATTGGGCAACAAAATGGCAAATGAAATTTAATGTGGATAAATGTAAAGTAATGCACATTGGAAAAAATAACCCCAACTATACATACAACATGATTGGGGGCTAATTTAGCTACAACGAGTCAGGAAAAAGATCTTGGCGTCATCGTGGATAGTTCTCTAAAGATGTCCACGCAGTGTGCAGAGGCGGTCAAAAAAGCAAACAGGATGTTAGGAATCATTAAAAAGGGGATAGAGAATAAGACTGAGAATATATTATTGCCCTTATATAAATCCATGGTTCGCCCACATCTCGAATACTGTATACAGATGTGGTCTCCTCACCTCAAAAAAGATATTCTAGCACTAGAAAAGGTTCAGAAAAGAGCAACTAAAATGATTAAGGGTTTAGAGAGGGTCCCATATGAGGAAAGATTAAAGAGGCTAGGACTCTTCAGTTTGGAAAAGAGAAGACTAAGGGGGGACATGATAGAGGTATATAAAATCATGAGTGATGTTGAGAAAGTGGATAAGGAAAAGTTATTTACTTATTCCCATAATACAAGAACTAGGGGTCACCAAAAGAAATTAATAGGCAGCAGGTTTAAAACAAATAAAAGGAAGTTCTTCTTCACGCAGCGCACAGTCAACTTGTGGAACTCCTTACCTGAGGAGGTTGTGAAGGCTAGGACTATAACAATGTTTAAAAGGGGACTGGATAAATTCATGGTGGCTAAGTCCATAAATGGCTATTAGCCAGGATGGGTAAGAATGGTGTCCCTAGCCTCTGTTCGTCAGAGGATGAAGATGGATGGCAGGCGAGAGATCACTTGATCATTGCCTGTTAGGTTCACTCCCTCTGGGGAACCTGGCATTGGCCACTGTCGGTAGACAGATACTGGGCTAGATGGACCTTTGGTCTGACCCAGTACGGCCTTTCTTATGTTCTTATGTTCTTATGTAAAGAGAATGTTGAAAAACACTGACAAAATACAACTCTTTTTCATTTCAAGGTCACTCCAATACACAAGCCCCCCTTGAAAGAGCAAATCTCACCACTCAGATGGTTATGCAGAGTAAAAATGTTATTTTTAAGCATCATTAAAATGTATTTTATTAACACAAACTCTCACACTTTGGCATTACACTTCTTGTATTAGCAGTGCTACCCACACAAGCTGCTGAGGGTAAATAAAGGTTGGAAGACAGTTGATGAGTGGGAAAAACACAGAACAAATCACTGAAAAGAAAAGATAATGCTACGAAGGAGCAAACGAAAACAAGTACAGAGAGATGTTCAAAGGTAGCATTGAAAGTTTGTTCCTTCCCATCCGCCTGATATTTATTACCTTTTCAAAACAAACCCTCAACTGAAAGCAAAAAATTTGGCCTGCTGCTAGCTTTCCAATTAAGCTAATTGCAGAGGGAAATTCTAATTGGATTTAGGTACCAGCAAGCAATTCATCTTGGCAAATGTATACAGAATCTGAGCTGCAATGGCAAAACTACACAAAAAGTTCACAGATGTTTTTGCTTAGTGTGTTGCAAGGGGCTTGATCATACTACCCTTGAAGTTACTGGAAAAACTCCCATTGACTTCAACAGGAATCAGAGCAGGCCCTAAGGCCCAGCAGACAGCTGTATACTTCACTGAGTGTCAAGGCCCAAGGACAAAGTTACTGTGACAACAAAAAAAAATAGGGCCTGACCCAAGTCCCTTTGAAATCCATGCAAGTCTTCCCTGGACTTTAACGAGAGTTGAACCAGGCGTATAAAAGGCAGTTCAATCACGAGAGCTCAGGTCCCCCCTACCTCTTCACAGATCGTTTTTGCCAAAAAATCCTTGAACATCAATTTACTGAAGGTGGGTCATCTGATTGCTTCTCTGCTGCAGCAGGTGCACTATTGCTACTAACTTGCCCAACAATAAAAATGAACGGAACACACTGAATCGGTTTCTTCAAATTCTTGAGTCCTGAAAAATCATACCAGAAACTTGGAGGGAGGACAGATTTTCTCTGAATTTGCCGTAGGGATTCATTACTAGTTACTACTCACAAGGCCAGATTTTACCTGCTTCACAATATCTTTTATTTAGGAAAAAAACGATGGGCTACTGCTTATCAGCCAGCTAAACAAAACTATCTCCGCCTGCCAAATAAAAACAATTTAAGATTTATGAAAAAATAAAAAGAGTTGGGTACTTTACTACTTCTACAGAAGTGCAAAAATGATTCTTACCCTAGAAGCCAAAAGAACTTGTATGAATCATCTGAGTAAAGACATTCAACGTGAATTCTCTCTCATTATCCTCAAGTGCCATAATGTTTAAATAACCTTTTATATGGCTCTGGGGAATCTACGCTTGCCCCTAACATCTCTGACAGAGACCCTGATTCACCAATCCATCCTTATTTAGCAAAGTGCTTAAACAAACATGTGATTAAATCCCACGGACTTTAATATAATTTATGCACATGCTCAATGTTAAGCATGTTGTGAAAGAATATAGCCTGGTGTTCACACCCTGCACACTAATGTAATAATGTTTGTACAGGATATGCCTTGTGAAGTATCACTTAAAAACTCATAATTTGTTGATCAATAATAGCATGGCAAAATGCACATAACAGCATTATATGTGAAGTTATAAACATAATGAGATCATGACTAAAAGTATGTTTTCCAGATAAATCTGGGGACTGGCCAAACCAAAGGGCAAGCTGATGCCTCAGCCAGGTGTAAACACAGCTGATGGACAATTACCTGCTAAATGGCCATTCTTTGGCAGGAAAGGGGGCTGGGGCAAAAATCTACATCTTAGCAAAGAAACAGCGTGGAGTTTCCTTCCACACACACTGCTTGTTGCCTTGCTCCCAGCTGGAAATGCTTCTCAAAGGTGGGACAGGACTACAAAAAGAAGGGGCAGACACCCCAAAACATCCTCCTCTCTCTCCCTGCTGATCGCATTCTCTGCACCTGAAAAGATAAAGGACGTAGCTGTTGGACTCTGGGGCCAGGGACCTGATCTAAAGAGTTTGGTCAGTATGACTGCTGAAAGCATACAGCGAGAAAACTTTGCTCTGAATCTAATACAGTTCATTAAATTAGGCACAAGTAGTGTTTTATGTTTTTTTCTTGTAATCATTTCTGACTTTTATGCCTCACCAATTATACTCACTTAAAACCTCTTTCTAGTTAATACTTGTTTTACTGTTTTATCTAATCCAGTGTATTTAACTTGGAATGTCTGGATTCTCTATTTAAAATAATAAGATGCCATATTATTCCCTTAAAGGAATAATGGATTTAATATATTTGTACTGTCCAGAAAAAGGCTGGGCAGTACAGAACATACATTTCTGAGGGACGATCTGGGACTGGAGGTGTGTTGGGGTCACCCTGCAGTATAAGCAAGGCTGGCAAAAGCCAAGGTGCGGCTGTCTGTCTGAAGCACACACAGACATAGCTGGGAGTGACTTACATCCTGCAGGCTGTTTGTGAACAGTCCAGGTTGCTATAGCAGCAAGGCATTGTAAAGCTTACAGGGCAGGGGTGACACACTAGTCTGGCTTTTGCCCCTGGTATATCACAGTGTGCTTACAAGTGTTGCTGAAAAGGGAGGGACTTAAGTAGCACTTGCTTAAGTGCTTTGCTGAATCAGGGCCAGAGTGTCTTTTTGCATTCCCCTCACCAGTCCTCTGTGCTGTACCAGTTATGTCAGCCTTGATATCCCTTGTGGCTTTTCTTCTCATTAATATTTCTGTGCCTTCTTCCATGTGGCCCCTTGTTCTTAGTCTGCCTGGAATCTGTTTAACAATCCTCTACCCTCTTCTCTTTCAAAACATACATAAATGCCCTGCGTCTGCAGCATCATCTATGCAAGAAGAGCACCTTTACCCTTGTGTCAAAAATAAATACATACATTTGAACCATCAAGGTGTAGATGTGCCTAAACTGAGGACCCATGTAACATAGCTTCACCCCATTGCCTACCTTGCCCCTCAACGTCCTGCTATTCATTATAGTCTCACTTGCCTATCAAATCAATCTTCTAGGGCCCAGTCCTGTAACTACTCCTGGGTGGGTGACCTGCTGCTCCCACGCAGATTTCCATTGAAGTTAATGGGCTTTGGAACAGGTATAGTAGTCTGCCCATGCACATGAAGTTGCAGGATTGGCCTGGGATATATCTTCTGTGTATTTTCTGTGAAGCACCTAGGACACTGTTGGCACTACAAAATAACAGTTGATTATAGCTGATCTCTTTTTCTATCGTCTTCCCACAACAATTAATTATCAACACTCCTTGATAATAACTGATATACAAACATTTGGATGCTACCAATCCTTCGTCAGATCAGATCCAATTTCCCTTCCTTCTAATATCCCATTTGGGTTTTTTCCCGTACAATATCACACACTAATTACTATACATATTCATAAATATACAGCTAAAGGTACATAGAAATGTTTATTAGTCAATCATAAAAGCTATATTTTTGTAAAGTCCCAATTATTCCCTCCTCTGGGCTTCCCAGTATATTCCAGTCAACTATATGTCTGTCATGTTTTAACTGTAAGGTCTTCACAGCAGGGACAGTGTACTCTGATTTTTACAGTACTGGAGAACTTGTTATAATTATGCATTACAATTTTTAGATTGCACAAAGCCATCGTGTATTTATTATTATTTAAATATTTACTATTTAATACCAAGATGAGCTCAAGCTGCACAGATCCAGGGGTTTTGGTTCCGGTGCATCTTCAGTTTAAAATAACTATTTTATTTTTATTTTGCAGGGGGGGAAAAATCTCCTACAGAGTTACTGTTTACTCTCTTAGGTCACATTCTATTAATTAAATTTTCATAACTGCAAAATTTACTCTTTTTTCTGCTATAAAATGCTGTAAATAAATATTGAGGGGACAGTAAAAGAACAAATTTATAAAAAGGCAACTTCTGCGCCTGAACAACTTCTTCAGAGATCGGCGAATGGAAAACTCTGCATATTGTCATTCTTTGAAGGCCGTGTTCACCTTCAGGCATGCTAAGATCCAATGGGGATTTAAGTGGCATTGTACGAGTGGGATGAGGTCTTAACCAACCACCCTGTGCCCAGAACTCTCAGTTATTGATATCAGCAGTAGCGTTATTCTTGAAAACATGAAGATAAAGTAGGGTTTATGCATATGGAACAAAAAGAACAGGGGTACTTATGGCACCTTAGAGACTAACAAATTTATTTGAGCGTAAGCTTTCGTGGGCTACAGCCCACTTCATCAAATGCGTAGAATGGAACATACAGTGAGAAGATAAATATATATACACATACAGAGAACATGAACATACAGAGAACATGAAAAGGTGGAAGATGAGCTATTATCAACAGGAGAAAAAAATGTTTTGTAGTGATAATCAAGATGGCCCATTTCAGACAGTTGACAAAAAGGTGTAAGGATACTTAACATGGGGAAATAGATTCAATTTGTGTAATGACCCAGCCACTCCCAGTCTCTATTCAAGCCAAAATTAATGGTATCTAGATTGCATATTAATTCAAGTTCAGCAGTTTCTCATTGGAGTCTGTTTTTGAAGCTTTTCTGTTGCAGAATTGCCACCTTTCAGTCTCCTGCCGATAATAGCTCATCTTAATTAATTAGCCTCTTAGTGTTGGTATGGCAACTTCCACCTTTTCATGTTCTCTGTGTGTATATATATATATATATATATATATCTTCTCACTGTTCCATTCTATGCATCGGATGAAGTGGGCTGTAGCCCACGAAAGCTTATGCTCAAATAAATTTGTTAGTCTCTAAGGTGCCACAAGTACTCCTGTTCTTTTTGCGGATACAGACTAACACGGCTGCTACTCTGAAACCTGGCATATGGAACAGTGTCAGACCAAAATAATTACTAATCTATCTGATTGAAGAACTACGTTACTAGAGGAACCACAGCGTTGTGGTGTCTATCAAGTGAGTTCTGGCATGGGATTCAATGTGAGGAGATCAAGGGCTAGATTCACAAAGAAACGTAGGTGTCACAACTCTGAGCGTCCCTACACCTCACTTTTAGGCTTGTGGAAAATCACTGGGTTTAACAAAGCCTGAGCTCGGCTCCTATGCAATGAATGGGGAGAGACAGGAGCCTGCAAATGGGATCCACAAAAGCCAGCACACTAGGCGGGGAGATGCCAAGCAAAGGGGTGTGTGCTAAATCCTGCCCCCTTCTCAGAGCTAGCGCCTAGGTCCAGGCTGCAGAGAGGTGCCCATCTCTGTTTGGGATTCTCAGCTGCAAACCCTCTCTAGGTGTTAGGCATCTATGCTGTTTTAGCAAGAAGCCCAGGGGGCAAGAGGACAATGATGACACCCTCTCTTCAAACGCTTAGCCCAGTGCTCAGGGTATTCACCTGAGATGTGGGAGACATCTGGCTCAACTCCCCTTTTCACCTGAGGGGGAGAAGGGAGTTGAACAGGGCTCTTCCACCTTCAAGGTGAGTGCACTAGTCACTGGGCTACAGGATATTCTGATGTGGGGCTCCCTCATTCTCTCTTGCTGAAGCTGCTCCACTGTGGATAAATAATTTAAAAAGTCATTGGAACCAGGGGACTGGACCCTGGGTCTCCCACAGGAGTGTGCTAACCACCAGGCTACAGCGCCAGTCTCATGCTCACTTGCTTGCTCTCTGGCCCAATGACTTTTTCAATTAGTCACAGTGGAACAGCTTTGACTGGAGAAACTGAGAGAGCCCCCAGATCAGAATATGCCATAGCCCAGTGATTAGTGCACTCATGTGAGAGGTGAGAGATCCTTGTTCAGATCCCTTTCCTCTCCCTCCCCCCAGGTGGAATGGGGACTTGAGCAAGAGATTTCCCACATCCCAGGTGAGTGCCCTAATAACCACTGGCCTAAAAGTTATAAGGGAGGTCCCTCTCCCCACCTTGCCTGGCCATTTTGTATCAGCTTGTTTAGAGGGGCCCAATTCAGTAGGTAAGCTCTCAGCATGCTTACCAGATCAGGCCCCCTAAGCAAGTTAGGCAGAGGAATGCCTATCTGCCCCCAATTCATGCCTTGTCCTGGGATGGTTAGGTGTGTAAGTCCTTTTGTGAATCTAGCCCCTGGTTTCTATTCCCATCTGTGACACTTTGGGCAAATCACTTAAGCTCTTTTTTACTCAGATTCCCTATCTTGGAAAATGAGGAGCACTATACTCACCCACTTTTAGAAAACACTTTGAGATCTATGGATAAAAAGTGCCACTGTTTAAGTACAAAACATTATTATATTATTATTGGCTTGGATCTGTATTGTGAACTACAATCAATTTTCTAGAGCAGGTTGTTAGTTTTAACTTCATTTAAGTATTAAATGAAGATCCCTTAAAAAGACTATAAACATGTATCAGAGGCTCCAGGAGTTCAGTGTACAGGAACACTTAACTCAGCTTTTGGAGTGTTGACATATTTCATAGCAGGCGTGATAATACATTACTTTCTATAAACTAAAGAGATTACTGATTACACACAGTAAAAGTGTCTCAATAGACAACTGCTTTAATTAACCTACTGCAGCAGGGCAATATAGTCTTCTGGTAAGAGTTATAGTAACTCTCCATTCAAACGGGTGTTCCTGATTCTTTCACCTTCTCCTTATATCCCCTCAGTAAGCATCAGAAGGAACACAGACCTTGCTCTGCACTAGGGGCGGACAGGCTAGAGCTATGGGTCAATGACTGAACTGAAAAAACCCAGCTGAAGTACAAGATACACCACAAGGAGACAGAACTGACCTGGCGGATGGGAGCCTGATCAGACTGGGCCAGAACACACAGGGGGGACAGCCAGACCAGACACAGAAGGGCTTTGTAACAGACTAGTCCCAGGTGTGGATGGGAACCATGGCTTCCAGGAGAACTAAGCAAGGGCTAATGCAATGCAGCTTTATAATGATTAAAGTGACAGCATTTTCCACCTCTAACACATGCTTTTGAGTCTAGGGCTAGATGTTCAACAAACTGACCTTCAGATGACTCCAAATCTTCCTGTTTAATCTTTTAGGCCCAGATTCTGGGCTTCCCTGTGGGCCAGCCTGCCAGCATATAGGGACCACAAACCCTGCTGATCTACCCCTAGGGGATACATCTGGCACAGGGAGGATTCTTCTGTGGCATAGGGGCAGTGGAACAGCCCTATATTGCTCCCCCACTTGCAGTTCCCGGCATGGGGTCATGCTGGGACATACCCAGGGGAGAAAAGGAGGACAGAGTGCATTTCCAAGATGCCTTTATGCACCTGCCCTTGTATTTATTTTGGTTTGTTTTAGTATTGGCTTTAAATATAAATAAGTGTGTAATAGGTGTAAACTTAAACGGATGTTTGCTAGTGGACACAGTTACTGCAAAGTGCATGCGTATAGCACTTAAGGTCATCTCTCACTCTCTTACAGGTTCTCATCTCCTGACTTTGACATGCAATAGTCTGGGCTACACATAGTTTAAAAGCTCCCTGTGAATAGGAAAAAATCTGATCTTTTATTATGCCATATAGAAATTGTTAATGTCAAAATAGTGCCCATATTTGTGACTTGCTGGGTAGTGTCCATGGATGGCGAACGATTACAGGATTAGAAAATATGGTTTATAGGGATAGTCTCAAGAAGCTCAATCTACTTAGCTTAACAAAGGGAAGGTTAAGGGGTGACTTGATTGCAATTATAAGTATCTACATGGGGAACAAATATTTAATAGACTCTTCAATCTAGCAGAGAAAGGTGTAAGATGACCCAATGGGTGGAATCTGAACCTAAACAAATTCAGACTTGAAATAAGGGATACATTTTTAACAATGAGAGTAATTAATGATTGGAATAATTTACCAAGGGTCATGGTGGATTCTCCAGCACTGACCATTTTTAAATCAAGACTGGATGCTTTTCTAAAAGATCTGCGCTAGGAATTATTTTGGGGAAGTTCGATGGCCTGTGCTATTCAGGAGGTCAGACTAGATCATCACAATGGTCCCTTCTGGCCTTAGAATCTCAGCATAGAACAGGAGCACAACATGAATGATCTCAAAAGACAGAAGAGAAAATTGAGATTTCTTTATAGCTTTAGCATAAGCCCGGATGTTAGCATTGTATAATCAGGTTACATGACATGAACGGAATGTATACACATGAGTAGAACATGGTTTAGGGCTAGTCTCTGAGCTAAGCCTCCCAGGAGGTGCAGGGAACAAAGCACAGCCCAGGAGGAAGGGGAGGAAAAGGAGGTTTTAAGGCCAACATTACATGCCCCAAATTCTGTTCGCTCTGGAGATTAGTACAGCCCCCAGCATACGTGAGAACAGCCAGAGGTGTTGCTCTAATTTATGGACCTTTGGCCCCTATTGGCTGCTCTGCAGTCCAGAATAGCTACTTTATTCTGTGACCATTCCCCTGCCATCTCTCCCACCGTCAGCACACCCTGTACTGGAGGCTCTGAGGAAGTTTCCCTGGTGCCATTGGGCCAGATTTGTGAAGATATTTAGCCACCTAAAGATGCAGATAGGTGCCTAGTGGGATTTTCCAGAGCACCTAGGCACAACACTCCCAATGGTTAGGTACCTAGGTGCTTTGGAAAACTCCACTAGGCATCTATATGCATCTTTAGCTGACTAAATACCTTTAAAAATCTGGAAATGTGGTCTGTATACACTGCCAGCGCAGCATATAGGGGCTAGAATCTGTTATACTTGAGGGTATAAAAATCACAGGCCCCTATGAACAATGAAGAACACAATGTGCATTTATAATGCTTATGGACTCAGATAACAGAGGAATAATTGTCTAGCCTATATCATATACTAACAAATCAACAGATGCTATGTAAAACACCAAGCGTAATCTTCCAAGCCCGTAACACACAAAACAAGCTAACAACCAACAGCAGAGTTTGCGTCACATAAGAATCAAAGCTTGATTTGAAACAACGCTTGAGAAATAAAGGTTGCAACGCATGGTTTGTCAATTTACAAGGTAAATTAACTATTTGACTTTTGGTCAAGTATCCTGCAGTTATTTAAACAGCTCTGCTTCCAACTAAATGCAGAGCAATGCTGTGAAGAGCAGCCTGGTTACTTATTTTAAGTGAGTTGCCATATGCAAAAATGCCAACCTTAGATGACATTCTAGAGCATATTGGGGAATTTGACTTGTTCCAGAAGCGAGCCTTTTTTGTCTTATGCCTGCTGTCTGCCTCCTTCACCCCTATTTACGTGGGTGTCGTCTTCTTGGGGTTCACTCCCGAACACCGCTGTCTCAGTCCTGGAGTTGCTGAGTTGAGCAGCCGATGTGGCTGGAGTCTAGAAGAGGAACTGAATTACACCGTTCCAGAGCAGGGGAGACATGGGGAGTCTCTCTCTAGTCAGTGCAGGAGATACGACATGGACTGGAACACAACTGGCCTCAGCTGCACAAACCCCTTAGAAAACTTCACCGGTTATGGCAACAGGAGCAGTATCCCTCTTACCCCCTGTCAAGATGGCTGGGTTTACGATTCTTCAGCATCATCCATCGTGACTGAGGTAAGAAACTTAAACAAGCAGCAACAGCCCATGGTTACCCAGGTATTTGCAAACTGAAAAAATCCCAAATAATAATTTTCTGAAGGAGGAAACACGTATGCCAGCTAATAGTCTCACCTCAGCATGTGCATAGATTGAGTATAATTCCCAATAACAATGCTAACACTAAATCTAGTTGAAGAGTACAAAAAGTGATCTATGAATATATTTGTGGGGAAAAATAGTAAGTACACTGTGCTATTATTTGCAGGGTCATATTACTAGTTTTTCAGGAGTAGTCAGAAGACTGGAAGTTTATTCATAAAAATGTTCACAAATCCTGAAAGTTTCATTAATTTCCATACAAATGATTATGCACATTTCATCATTTGCTATTCTCTTGTTTAAATATTTCAGTCATCCATGCACGGGCCTGCTTTACAGATAGCGTGAAAAGTTAGCAGCATTTAAAGCAAATACAAGTTAGTGAACTACTTTTCATGCTAAAATAGATGAAAACAAAAAACTGTCTGACTACATTTCAGAATAGGGTGACCAGATGTCCCGATTTTATAGGGACAGTCCTGATTTTTGGGTCTTTTTCTCACATAGGCACCTATTATCCCCCCACCTCCTGTCCCGATTTTTGACACTTGCTATCTGGTCAGCCTATTTCAGAACAAAGATGGGTTTTTAAAGTTTTTTTTAATAAACAGGGGGAAAGAGTGATATTTACCCGCAATATTTTCTCAGAAAACTGCAAAGCTAATTTTTTGCACCAATTTTCACCCATTTTTTCCAACACTAATAAATTCCCAGGACATTTTAAACAAAATAAAAGCTGAAAATGAAGGGCTTTACACATGACCTAGCTGACTGATCTCGTACATGAATAATAAATAACGTCAAAGACACAGTGAAGACAAAATTGGAAATTTGGTCAAATTGGAAAATATTTACATATAACAAATACAGTAATAGATAATGGGGATAAGGTAAAAACGATCTGCAAACAGAGAAAAAGGCTACATTTGTCACATAACTAATTTGCAATGGGTAATTCAACTGGCTCTAGTTAACATAGATGCCTCCCCTGCTACATTCTTCAAGATGAGAATACAACCTGTAAGTGATCATGTGTCATGAGCAGTTTCCAAAGTGAGCAAGTTGTAAGGGGGAAGGAGCCATGAAGACCTTTTAAGGTGAATCCAGGGGTATCCTCCTCCAGGGAAATTTTTTAACCTACCGTACTGGCCATTTGCTGCAATCTAGTATATTCCAAAGGCAACAAAAATGTTCTTCAGAAGATTCTACAAACCAGAGATAAAAGTAATCACTGGAAAAGATGGTTTAGCAGTAACCAGAGAGAGGCATGGAATGTTCATCAAATGCAAGGAAACCCTTTCACCAGCCATGCTGCCTGTGACAGGTTGGACCCCCCTTTCAAGGGTGCCACCTGATGTGCTGGGGTCCCACTGAGCCCACCTGTTCCACCAGCCTGGGCAGGCTCTCAAGCCCCCTTCCAGCACACACACAGGTAGGGACACACCTAGCTGTAGAATCACACAGAGTCTGTGATCAGCTCTCTGTGGGAGACTCAGCTAGGGGATTGCCCAGTGCTCCTGTGGATACATCCTCTGGAGTGTAAACTCAAAATTATATTGTCTTGTGCTGTATAGAGATCTATATAGAAATAAGCTCATGAAAATCACCCACTCCCTCAATGTGGAGGAAGTTATGCACAGCTTTTGCCCACCCCCACCTCCCAGTTATAAAATTACATAAACTGGATTTTGGAATAAACAAAAAACAAATTTATTAACTACAAAGGGTAAATTTTAAGTGTTTATAAGGAATAGCAAACAGATCAAACCAGATTATTGAGCAAATAAATCAAAACACCCAACTAAGCTTAATACACTAAGGAATACTGGCCACAAATAATAATTTCTCACCTTGTATGTTGTTTCAAGCAGATTGCAGAGATTCTTGATGGTAAACTGCATTGCTTGCAGCTTTAATCTTCTGGGATTCCTTTTACAGGCTGTCCTTTCTTGCCTGGATTCAGCCCCTGTCTCCCCCAGCTTAGTTCCTTTGTTTCTTCAGGTGTTTTCAGCAGTCTTCCTTCTTGGGTGGGGAGGCAGTGGAGAAGAGTCCTGATTACCTCCCTCCCCAGCCTTAAATAGGATTTACATATGGCAGGAATCTTTTGTTTCCTATCCCATCCCCTTCCAGTGGAAAAATACCAGCTCAAGGTGGGACCCTGTACCAGGTGACATGATCACATGACCTTGTAGTGTCAAAGCAGCATCCCAGGAAGCTTCTCAGGAAGGTGGGAGATTAGTATCTTCAAAGTTCTATTGTCCTTCTTAATGACCCATCCAGGCTAATTGCTTACTGTCTGGTGGGCGTTCCCCCAAGTACACACACAGTTGTAATTGTTACATAGTCAATATTCCTAACTTCATATACAGAAATGGTACATGCATACAAATTGGATAAACACATTCAGTAGATCATAACCTTTCCAATGATACTTCACATTACCCATCTTGCATAAAACATCTTAGTTATGCCATATTCATATTATAACAATATTTTTGTGAAGAATATGGGGTGCAGCGTCACACTCTCTTCAGTGTGAATGGTGGCAATGAATCAGAACCTTTTGCTATAATAGTGTCAAGGTTCCATGACTTAGAAAAGACGTTAATGAGAACAGTCAAAGGTATTCTCAGTATTACTTTGACTTCTTCTCTGGCCATATTCTAGTTATAAATTAATCTGATTTTCGATATTACATAGGTGAACACACAGATATTCTCCTGAAATGTTTGCCAGCTAGGAGAAACCACAGTATTTTGCTAGTGTATGAGAACCTGAAAGTGAAATTGACAAGAAATAAAAGTGAAACTGATGGAGAGAAATGCAAAAATAAACCAATAGCATGAGCGTTGAAAAATAAGTTTAATATTTTAAAATCCTTTGTGAGGTGTTATGTTGCTAAGAAAGGAATTTTGTTTAAATATTATTTTTAACCTGATTATGTCCTGTTAGCCCTGTTTATACACAGTGCTAGAGTGTGATTAGTTGAAACCGCTCTATAATATGATGTAGGCTTCAATGTAGTAGAAGGCAGTATTGCCCAGTGAGTAGAACACTGGACTGGGATCAGTAGATCTGGGTTCTATTCCCAGCTCAGCCACTGGCCTGTCGTGTGACAGTGGACAAGTCACTTTCCCCTCACAATACCTCAGTTTCCCCAGCTATAAGATGGAGGAGGATACTTTATCTCCTGTGTAAAGCATTTCAAGATCTACTGATGAAAAATGCTACATAAGAGCTTGATATGGTTACTATTAATGTAGACAAATACATTGAAGGCATATGCTGAGAGCTGAATTTGTGCTGTGAACTCCAGAAAGCCAACCAGACATCAAGTAGTATCAAGAAGGAGACTAAGAATAGTCCATACACTATTATAATGCCAGTATATACAGTGAGATACAGCTTGATCTGCGTTGGTGCTGCATTCCCTTTAGGTAATCCTCCCTTGAAAGAGGCAAAGATCCAGATAAATGATTAGGAGCATGTGGGGAGGGTGTATGTCACAGGGGGAGAGGCTAAAGAGATTACAATGATTTAATTTGGAAGGGAGATGAGAAAAAGCAGATGCGATGGATACTATAAAGCAGTGGGGAATGGTAAGAAGTCTTAGTGCATGCTTTATCCCTTCTCTTAAATGAGAATATGAGAAAATACTATTGAATTAAACACCGACACATATAAATAAAAGGAAATGAGTTAAATATGGGGTAAAGTGGAATCTGTGGAACTCATGGCCATAGGATGTTACTGAGGCAAAGAGCACAGGAATGTAAGAAAAGGTTAGACATGGGCAAGAACAATATCTGCTCTTACATTAGGTAGGATAAAATTATATGGACTAAGGGGAGCAGAAAATAAGGACATTCCCCCACCTAATACCTGGTCCTTTCCCTGTTTTGCCATTGACTTCAATGAGAGTAAAACTGTGCCCGTAATACAGTATTAAACATTCAGAGTTTTCACTTTCCTTTGAAGCTTCTGGCATTGGTCAAGGCTGGAGACAGCCCCTCAGCCTAGAGAGACCACTAATGAGAGACCAGCTTGGGCCACAACTTAAAAGCTCTGTCTACATACAGCTATTTTTAGTGCACTAGCTTGAGCCCCACTAGCCCAAGTCAGTTGATCCGGTCTGGGAGGCTGAGTGCTGTGTAGACATACAGAAACATAGGGTGAGTCACAGCGAAGTTACAGAGTACATGTTTGCTGTGAATAAAAGTGAAGTAATCTCTGCCGCTGGGCTTTGTGCCAGGGCCCATTGTATCACACCTAACGACTCTATTAAGCAACAAATATGAACCCATAGCCAGTGGCCCATGGATGCCCCCACAGACATTACTCTCTTCACAGCTGCCGGGGTAAAGCTCAGTTCAGGAGCTCAGAGTCTGAAAATATCTTTACCTGCTGCTGAAAACTGCATTGGGCAACCCTCCCAGCATCCAGCAGCCGTGCAACCCCCCATGGTGCCGCCTAGCCCTATAAGCCAATCTAAAACTAATGAAAGGTATCAGGGTGATACCACAGATTATATGGCTGCAGCCAGAAAATGTGATGTACTCCTAAATCAAAGCCATAAATGCCTAACTCCAAGGCAGAACGGATGGACACTTCCTCCACGCAGAGTCACTACACATAGATGAGAATGAAGCTGAGTAAAATCTCTGCAGCATCACACAATTTCAGTTGCTAGACAAATTGCGATGAACAAACCATAAAGTCTAGAGGTTTAGCAAGATAAACTGATAGAGATTCAGACGTTTTTCCAAATTTATCCAAAATTACAGGAGGATTAATTTTCTTAAAATTCCCTCCTCTTTCCCCCTGAACCCTCACCCCAGGAAGTAATTATGTAATATTCAGAGAAATAATAGAAACCATAGAAATGTAGGGCTGGATGGGACCTTGAGAAGTCATCAAGTCCAGCCCACTGTGGTAAGGCAGGACCAAGTGAACCTAGACCACCCCTAAGAGATGTTTGTCTAATCTGTTCTTAAAAACCTTCAGTGATGGGAATTCCACTATCTCCTTTGGAAGCAGATCTTAACTGCGCTTATAATTTCCGGAACAAGCTATCCTAATATCTAACCTAAATCTCCCTTGCTGCAGATTAAGTGCATTACTTCCTATCTTACCTTCAGTGGATACAGAGAACAATTGAGACAGTCTTCTTTATAACCACCAGTAACAAATTTGAAGACTCATGTCCTTCTGCCTCTCAGTTTTCTTTTCTCAAGCCTAAACATGACCAATTTTTTTAACTTTTTCCTTATAGGTCAGGTTTTCTAAACCTTTTATCATTTTTGTAGCTCTCCTCTGTACTCTTTCCAATTTATCCCCATCTTTCCTAAAGTGTGGCACACAGAATTGGACACAGTACTCCAGCTGAGGCCTCACCAGTGCCAAGTAGAGCAGGACAATCACCTCTGGTGTCTAACATGAAACACTCCTCTTAATACACCCCCAAAACATATTAGCCTTTTTCACAACTGCATCACATTGTTGACTCGTATTTAATTTGTGATCCACTATAACCCAGAGATCTTTTTCTGCAGTATTACCCCCTAGCCAGTTATTTCCTATTTTGTACTTGTACACTTGAGTTCTCCTTCTTAAGTGAAGTACATTGCATTTTCTTTATTGAATTTCATCTTGTTGATTTCTGACCAATTCTATAATTTGTCAAGGTTGTTTTGAATTCTAATCTTGTCCTCCAAAGTACTTGCTACCTCTCCCAACTTGATGTCATTTGCAAATTTTATAAGTGTACTCTTCCATTATCTAAGTCATTAATGAAAATATTGAATAGTACTGGACCCAGGACTGACCCCCTATGCTGGACCCCACTAGATACACCTTCCCAGTTTGATAGCAAACTATTGAGAACTACTCTTTAAATATGGTCTTTCAACCAGTTGTGCACTGACCTTACAATAATTTCATCTAGACCACATTTCCCTAGTTTGCTTAAGAGAATGTCATATTGGGCAGTCTAAAGCCTTACTAAAATCAAGATATATCACATCTACTGCTTTCCCCCATCCACTAATCCAGTAACTCTGTCAAGGAAAGAAATTAGGTTGGTTTGACTATTCCTTATAACCCTATTATCCTCTCGGCACTTACAAATTGATTGTTTAATAATTTGTTCTGGTATCTTTCCAGGTACCGAAATTTGGATGACTGGTCTATAATTCCCCAGGTCCTCTTTGTTCCTTCTCCAGTCCTCTGGGACCTCACCCAGCCTCCTGGAGTTCTCAAAGATAATTGCTAACAGTTCTGATATTGCTTCAGCTAGTTCCGGAAGTACCCTAGGATGAATTTCCATCAGGCCCTGCTGACTTGAATATATCTAATTTACCTAAATACTCTTTAACCTGTTCTTTCCCTATTTTGGCTTGCGCTCCTTCCCCACATAATTAATATTAATTGTGCTGAGTATCTGGTCACCATTAGCCTTTTTTAGTGAAGACTGAAGCAAAATAGGCATTAAACACCTCAGCTTTCTTGATGTCATCAGTTATTAGCTCTCCTTTCCCACTAAGTAGAGCATCTACACTTTCCTTTGCCTTTCTCTTACTCATAATGTATTTAAAGAACCTCTTTCTTATTGCCTTTTATGTCCCTGGCTAGGAGTAACTGATTTTTTTGCTTTAGCCTCTTCTGACTTTGTCCCAACACATTTGTGCTGTTCTTTTGTACTTCTCCTTAGAAATTCATCCACGTTTCCACTTTTTGTAAGATTCCTTTTTGATTTTCAGGTCACTAAAGAGCTCCTGCTGGAGCCATATTAGCCTCTTACTATTATTCCAATCTTTCCTTTGCATCAGGATAGATCACACTGCAGTTGTGCCTTTGATATTGTCTCTTTGAGAAACTGCCAGCTCTCCTGACTGACTTTATCCCTTAGCTTTTCTTTCCATGGGACCTTACCTACCAGTTGTCTGAGTTTGTTAGACTCTGCTGTTCTCACTCCTTCCTGTCTTAGAATCCTGAAATCTATAATTTCACGGTCACCTTCCACCTTCAGATTTCCACCAATTCCTCCCAGTTGGTCAGAATCAAATATAAAATGGCTGTCCCACTGGTTACATCCTCAGCTTTCTGAAACAGAAAGTTGTCCCCAATATATTTCAAGAACTTCTTAGAAATTTTGCATATATTCTTGATATATAATGCAACACCTCCTCCCTTTTTTCCTGCCAGAATTTCCGGAACAAGCTATAGCATTCTACAAGACCAATATTCCTGTTGCAAGGTTTATCCCACCAAGCCTCTGTGATGACAGTTGTCATAATTTAGCTTATGTACTAATATTTCCAGTTCGTCCTATGTATTCCCCATGTTCCTTGCATTTGTGTATAGATATCTAAGATTTCAAGCAGATTTTCCCCACTGATTTCTCTCATGACCCTATACTAACTTTGTCCTCCCAAACCTCTAGCCCTCTGTTAAGGTCACTTTTTTTATGCTTACCTGTAGGCCTTTGTCATCTATCTGCTTTGAACCCAGTTTAAAGCTCTCCTCACTAGGTTGGTGAGATAGTTTGCAAAGATGCTCTTCCCCTTCTTGGTGAGGTGGAGTCTGTCTCTCCCCAGCACACCTCCTTCCTGGAACAGCCTCCCAAGGGTGCAGGATGCCAAGCCCTCCTGTTGAT
Source organism: Emys orbicularis (assembly GCF_028017835.1). Classification (NCBI taxonomy): domain Eukaryota; kingdom Metazoa; phylum Chordata; order Testudines; family Emydidae; genus Emys; species Emys orbicularis. The sequence continues at coordinate 123,821,144 of NC_088685.1, read as the reverse complement.
ACGGTCTGCACAGCCATGCATTCATCTCCAGTATGCCAATGTCCATGCCTGGGCCCTGATCCTTAACAAGGGTAGTATTTTTCTGAAAACTGAGGCAAATTGGACAAAATGTATTTCAGCTATGATGGTTAAAAGAACTAGGTCATTTCATTTCTGGAAAATTTTCCTAATTCTTTTTTGTGTGTGTGTGTGGTGGGTTCATCATATCTCAAAATGGCTGGGCCATGTCTAATGTTATGGAGTGTCTGTTCTCCCTGTTCTAACACTGATGTGCCTCTGCAGTTTAACCTGGTGTGTGAGGACTCCTGGAAGCTGGATCTCTTTCAGTCTTGTGTGAACGTTGGATTTTTTATTGGCTCCATAAGCATTGGCTACATAGCAGACAGGTACGTGTGGGATGAGATATTCACTTTGGGTATTTAACATTCATATTTTTAAACAACACGTATGATTGAAGGGGCAAATGAACGTACTGAAATACTAATTCAAAAGATCACTCAGTCACTTAGAATGGAGTAGTTCCTGGTGGCTAAAATATCTTATTTCCTAAAATATATGGCTCTGATCAGTGGATCCATAAAAATGTCATATCCCAGAAGCCAGGAGCAGAAGAAAGGGTGGATCGCTGCAACTACCATTTAGAAGCTTCAGTTAGGGCAAAATAAGACTTCTTAGAAGTGTTAGTTCAAAGGAGTATATTAGACCTATTCATAGACTCAGCTGGTTTCTGGGCAAAATCCAAGGTGCTCATTTTGATCTATAAAGTCTTATATGTTTTGTACCCTGGCTACCATAAAGACCACCTCTCCTCTTATGCAGTGTTTAAGATCAGCTATAGTACTCCTAACTTGCCCCTACAGTTCAGATCTGGAACGCTGAAGGCCCCTAGGGCATTCTTAGGAGATGGATCTTGAGTCTGGAATTTCCTGTTGGCTTGGCAAAGCCCTCTTGGCTGACCCTTAGGACATAGTTCAAATGACCTGCTTACGTGGGATTTGATGAAGGGGGCATCTGAGTGACTTGAGCTGCTGATTTTATTGAGGGGAAAGAAGAAATTTACTTTGGCTGTCATTTGTCACTCTGCTATTTTTGTTAGTGTACATTTATTGTACTGGGATGCAGAGTTTTGACTGATGGTGCATTTTTATAAATCAAATAACTAAATAAATAGTTCTCCATTAAACCAAACCAAAATGTCTTTCCAGCATTGTAATAAGCCTGTTTCTTTTGGAAACATTTGCTTTTGAATATCAGTGGATCCATTATGATACCAATGGAGAGACAACTGCAGGCCTAATATGAAATTTCTGAGCACTATAGCTGGGGAAGGATGACTGGAATGAGGCAAAAATTAGGGTCCTTGAATAGGTCAATGGAGAAACTACTGTAGCATAGAAGAAGAACTACAGATCAATGTAGCGCAAGTCAGACAGCCACCACAGGATGTTTCCAGAGCCCATTAGCCAGGTCAAAAAGTGTTCATGGTAAGAAAACGTGCAAACACATGGGTGAAAGGAGTCTGTAAGAACTCACGAAGATCATTGTAAAGGGAAAATCTTGGTGGAGGGAACCAGAAAGCAATTCCTGCCTTCATTAAAAGCAGGGGGAAAATCATGTGGGTAAAGGAGATATAAGGACAGAGACTCTATGCCTGCTGAGACTCCCCAGCAGGAATAGAGCTGGAATAGCTGGCTCCTCTGTGAAACTCCCCTTGTTGCAGCTCTCAGTGTAGAGGGCAAGTTGTGGGCGAGGGGAAGCATGGACGGAGCATTCTGTGCTCTGGCTATGCCAATTGACAGCTGGACCGTTGGAGGCCATAGCCAGCCAGTGCAAACTAGAACAGCGCCCGGCCCCGGCAGACAAACCAGCCCCAGGATTAGGATGTCACAACTGGCTGCCTGGCATTTGCTCACCTAGCTGAGACCAGCTGTGAAGCCAGCGGAGTTAAACAATGATTGCAGCACATACTTTCCTCCTTTTAAAATCCCCAATTCAACATGTGCCCCAGAAAAGAGCCATCACTTCTGCAAAATTCTTGCTTCCTCTGTGCAACCCAGGGAACTATAGCTGCTGTCTGCTATACGTCACACAACTTGGACTTTGAGAATATCTAAAAATGCACAATAGTGGCTTGGCTTTCTCCCCTCTCGATTATTATGCACATATATGGGCACAGGAGGGGGTACCCTAGAAAATGATTGGGAAATTAACCAAAATGCTGTGGGTGCTACAGGAACAGGCCAGACAAGCATTTCTCAGTATTCTTTCCCTAGCAAAATGAATGGATGGGTCTATCAGCAATTCTCTCTTTAGATGAGGACTCCAGGTGTTACAGTACAACGTTAAAAACTGTATGTACATGAGAAACTGCTCTGAACAAAACTTGGGAGAAGAAAATAACAGATCTTTCAATAGAATGAATTCAAAAAGTATTGCTTTGCAACCAGCATGACTCAGCCACGTGAAAATTTGCTCTTCAGTTATGTTTTGCACGATGTAATGCACATAATGATCACAGATACATTTGTTTCTCTGCAGGTTTGGTCGTAAATTATGCCTGTTAATTACAATCCTTGTCAATTCCATTTCTGGAGTTCTCATGGCCTTTGCACCAAGCTACACGTGGATGCTGATCTATCGTTTCATACAAGGACTGGTCAGCAAGGGGGGCTGGTTAACAGGCTACATCCTGAGTAAGACCGATTGCAATTTCCACTTCTGGGAATAAAGCCCTGGGTGTAGAAGTAGAGCTGAACAGATTTGTTCTAATACAGCTGAATGTAAGGAATTATTAGCTCACTGGGTAACACACTGAAAAATGAAGCTCATTTTATTCATTGAAAAACTGCATTCTACGCTCAAAACCAAGATTTATGTCAAAATCACATTTTCTTTTCAGATGAGACAATATCGGGGGGTTTAGATCTAAAAACTTGCCATTCTTCCCTAAGTCTTTGAGAAGCCTACACATATTGGAATAAGACCGTTTTGGAAAATACTGTGCCTTCCCACATTAACAAGCATATGTTCAAATAAATACCCATAAAGGGACATGGATTAATTGGAAATGCTGTCAAAGGCAGGTTAACTTTTAAAGGTATGCCTACAGCTGGGAGTGAGCCCAGGAAGATCCAGGGCTAGTCACCTAAGTACGGACTGAAGGGGTTGGGTGGGCTTCTATTTAGGTGCCTCGCCTGCATCACTGGACATGTCATAATGTCCACACTACTATTTTTAGCACGCTAGCTCAAGCACGTCTGTCTACCCGGGCTAGGAGGCACTCTCCCAGCTGCAGGTACACATAGCGTACAGACTGAGTGGGGCTGGCCTCGAAAGGTAGTGAGTAGTGTCGTGTCCAAATTGAAGTTTTTGTTCCCCAGACTTTTTGTGGTTCCATGACTTGAGACCTTATAAAAAAACCTTATTTCCAGACAAGGTAAGGTTACCACCTGACAATATTATGCTTCCTTTTTACATTTAGAAAACCAAAGCACTTAAATGCAAGCAACAAATAGGTAAACGCATCCCTTGTCCACATAACTTCTTAATGGGTGAAATCCTGGTCCTACTGACGTCAGTGACAAAACTCCCCTTCACTTCAGTGAGGATGGGATTTCACCTGTTATTCACACCAAGTACAAAGAAATGCATATTTCGTCACAACCCAACACCTTTAACTCTGACACACAATAAATACTCTTCTGTCATCTGTAATCTCAAAATGAGAACATACCACTAAGCCCTTTCTGGAAAAAAGAAATCTAAAAATTAAATATGCACACAGTAATGATACTGAACAGCTTCTAATACAAGTCCACATAACCATACATCAACAATGTTTTATACTTTTCTATTAAACTACATACACAACATTCTCAAGAAACATCAATTATAAGTTCTCTACCTCCTCCCCTGCCCCCTCCCCCTGCATCTACTGCCATTTTCCACTTAACGGTCTTCATTTTAAAAAATAAATATTTAGATACCAAAATCACTGTTAGAAATTTACTGTGGTTTAGTAACATCCAAACTTTTCAAAAAATCTATGTATTTCTGTTCATGAAACATGACGAATTTGTAGAATTTGATTTTTAATAGTTACTCTACATCATTGAAGAGAACTCAGTTTAAAGGGCTGTTAAGGCTTCTAGATAGGACAGAAATTTTACAAGGTCATAAATTCTAGAATCTATAACAATTTTAATGGTTTTAAATTAGGGGATCTAGGTTCTCCAATCTCTAAATTGATTTATCACTGATTATTTTCTACCTTGATTTGTGTTATCTTTTTAGTCACAGAATTTGTTGGCTTAAGCTATAGAAGGACAGTAGGAATTGTTTACCAAGTAGCCTTTACTGTTGGACTCCTTGTACTCGCTGCTATTGCTTATATGATTCCTCACTGGAGATGGCTGCAGCTCACTGTTACGCTGCCAAACTTCTTCTTCTTGCTCTATTACTGGTAAGCATATTTATATTTCACCTAAAAGCAAAAATACAAAATGGAGATTTTAGTTTACAGTTTGAGCTCCTTTTGACATCGTTAGTTTACTGTTAGGGCTAGTCAAAAGGTTTCAGCTGCAACATTTTACCATTGAAAAATGGGGTTTCACCAGGATTAAAATTTTCCACAGGAAAGGATCGATTTCTGCAGAACTTTCCATTAAAAAGATCTAAATGAAACCTTCTGTTTCATGTCAGGTTGACATTAACTTACCAAAGCCACTGCGTTGCGTCATAGGATTTGTAGTTTCAGGTCTCTCATGCCCTGGTTCTTCCATGGGCCATGCTTCTCCAACTGGACTATATCTCCCATGGTGCATGGCAGTCTTTCTCTGATGCTGAGCCATTGCAGAATGTCATGAAAAATAAAATATATGGAGATATACCTATCTCATAGAGCTGGAAGGGACCCTGAAAGGTCATTGAGTCCAGCCCCCTGCCTTCACTAGCAGGACCAAGTACTGATTTTGCTCCAGATCCCTGAGTGGCCCCCTCAAGGATTGAACTCACAACCCTGGGTTTAGCAGGCCAATGCTCAAACCACTGAGCTATCCCTCCCTCCTTATGGGAGTCCCATAAGAATCAATCACAGGAAAAGACCACCTTGCATCATAGCAGATGTAGTTCAACCAGGGTGCATGGCCTATAGGAGATAATGGGGGCATGAAGGACCCAGAACAACTCACATAAGGCATCCCAGTGGCTAAGGCAGACACACACACTAATGTCAACCTGACCCAAAACAAAATGTCTCAACTTTTCTGAATTGAAATGTTTTGGAACTTGTTCTGCAAAAAGTTTTGATATTTTGACTTTTCTTCCTGATTCAGGATGAAAAGAAATGTTGAGATATTGGAGGTTCCCAGGGGATGGAAATTCCATTTTTCCATTAGCTCTACTTCTCACTTGATTAGACAGCTAACCTGAAATTTTAGAATATTCCGCACAAAAAAGCTACTATATCATGAATGCACTGTTATGATCAATCTAGCACTCAATGTTGTTAATGAGTAAAGAGGTTGTTACCTAACAATGTAAGACACTCTATTCCATTCTATCATCCATAGCAAGGGTGCTGCATCTCCAGCACCTCCTCTGTACATTCAGCCCCAGAATGGCAATAATAAAACATTAGCCACTAGGTCACTATTCTAGCCTTATTTAGAGATGGGGGTGGGATTCAAACCCAGGTCTGAATTTTGCATGTCATCCCACTCCTTCCAAACTTGGGTTTTTTCGAATTTGGAGGCTTCAGTTTGATCCGATAGAGAGCGAGGGGCCAGCTGCAAAATTCAATAGCACATTTGGGCTTGAACTCCCCACCACCCACTATTACCCCATGCACAGAGTTCCAGGGTGTTTCTCTAGACCCATCTCTAGCTGTGAGATTTAACATTTGAAACATGGGTGTCTTTAAGCAGTGGGAAAGGTGAGGAAGGTGATTTGTAACTTTTCAAAAGTTACTCATTTAGTTTAAGAGCATATTTATTAGTACTATTCAATATTTTCATTCATGACTTGGATAATGGAGTGGAGAGTATACTTATAAAATTGGCAGATGACATCAAGCTGGGAGAGGGTGCTATCATTTTGAAGGACAGGATTAGAATTCAAGACAACCATAATAAATTGAAGAATTTGTCTGAAATCAACAAGATGAAATTTAGTAAAGGCAAGTGAAAAGTACTCCACTTAGGAGGGGAAAATCAAATGCACAAATACAAAATGGGGAATCACTGGCTCTGCAGTAGTGGTACTGAAAGAATCTGGGGATTATAGTGGATCACAAATTGAATATATGTCAACAATGTGATGCAGATGAGAAAAGGGCAAATACAATTTTGGGGAGTTATTAACAGGAGTGTCATATATAAGACATGAGTGGTAATTGTCCCGCACCGTGCAGCACTGGTGAGGCCTCAATGGAGTACTGTGTCCAGTTTTGGGCCAAACTTTAGGAAAGATGTGGATAAACTCGGGAGAGTACAGAGTAGAGCTACAAAAATGAGAAAAGGTTTAGAAAACCTAACCTATGAGAAAAGATTAAAAAACTGGTCATGTTTAGTCTTGAGAAAAGAAGACTGACGGGTGGGAGGTAATCTGATAGCAATCGTCAAAGCGAATCATAGAAATGTAGGACTGGAAGGGATCTCTAGAGGTCATCAAGTCCAGCCCCTTTTGCTGGGGTAGAATCAAGTAAACCTAGACCAGTGGTTCTCAAACTTTTGCACTGGTGATCCCTTTCACAGAGCAAGCCTCTGAGTGCGACCCCCCCCCTTACAAATTAAAAATATATAAAAATGTGTTTAACACCATTATAAAATGCTGGAGGAAAAGTAGGATTTGGGGTGGCGGTTGACAGCTCGCAACCCCCTATGTAATAACCTCACGACCCCCTGAGGGGTCCCAACCCCAAGTTTGAGAACCCCTGACCTAGACCATCCCTGAAATGTGTTTGTCCAACCAGTTCTTAAACAAATATGTTATAAGGAGGACGGTGATCAGTTGTTGCCCATGTCCACTGAAGGTAGGGCAAGAAGTAATGGGTTTAATCTGCAGCAAGGGAGATTTAGGTCAGATATTAGGAAATACTTTCTAACTATAAGGGTAGTTAAGCACTGGAATAGGCTTCCAATGGAGGTTGTTGAATCCTCATCACTGGAGGTTTTTAAGAACAGATCAGACATACACCTGTCTAGGATGGTGTAGGTACACTTGGTCCTGCCTCAGTTCAGGGTTTCATTAGATGACCTGCCGAGGTCCCTTCCAGCCCAATATTTTTATGATTCTATTGGTTTAAAATGGCAAACAATAAATACAACAAATCTGCAAACATTTTGTTGACTATTTTGTCAGAATTTCAGCAAAAAGTTTCATCAGAATTTCACAATCTAGAAAAATGTCAACACCTTCTCTTATTTATGGACAGAATTTTTTTACATTATTTCAAAATATAGCAAATGTTTTTTTTCTAAAAGCCAAACGATGTCATCATAAACAGGAGACTCAAGTAAGAATAGAAAGTTTATTTTACCTCCATATTTGGCATTGGTCTGACCACTGATGGAATATGTGTCTAGTTCTGATGTCCACAATCTGCAAGAATGTTGATAAATTGGAGAGGGTTCAGAGAAGAGCCATGAGAAAGATTAAAGGTTCAGAAAACCTGCTTTATACTGATTGAGCTTCTTGAGTCTATCTGTTTAGCTTAGCCTTCTCTTTGTTAAGGAGTGACGATCACAGTTTATAAGTACCTATGTGAGGAACAAATATTTAACAATAGGCTCTTCAATCTACACAGATCCAATGGCAGGAAGTTAAAACTAGACAAATTCAGACTGGAAAAAAGATGCAATTTTTTTTTAACAGTGAGATAATTAATCACGGGAACACTTTAACAAGGGTTGTAGGGGATTCTCCATCAATAGCAATTTTTAAATCAAGATTGAACATTTTTCTAAAAGATGTGCTCTAGGAATTATTTTGGGGGAGTTCTCTGGCCTGTGTTAACAAGAGGACAGAGTAGATGATCACAATGATCTCTTGTGGCCTTGGAAATGATGAAATGATGAACCTGAGAGTAGCTAAGCATCCTCAACCCCCCATGGCTTCAGCTGGAGTTATGGATGTTCTGTACCCCTTAATGTCCTATCAACGGAAACTCAATTTAGTTTGAATACACAGTGTTACAGCGACATTTGTTTCCACATACCTGTGCCTGGTTGCTTGTGTTGCAGGTGTCTGCCAGAGTCACCAAGGTGGCTGATCGCTCAACAGAAAAATGACAAAGCCATGAAAATTATTAACCGTATTGCCAAGGGAAATGGGAAAAAGGTGCCTCCCTCTTTACAGGTGATCATGTATTTTTTTCCTGGGTGTGTAATTACAAGCAAACAGTGCTATATATTTAGGATTGCTCTGAATCCAGAACAGGGAGCAAACTGACAAGCCAAAGTGCTGCAAATCTGCAAAGTGGAGTTGAGTGGTTTTCTTTTGTGAAAGCCTTGGATATTAAAACAACACACTTATATGAATGGAGACTCCTATAAATATTCCAATAGCCAAAATGAGTTCTTCCTCTTATGAAGTATCAAGCAGTATTCAGCCAACCAGCTCACATCTGACTGAAAATTCCAAAGTATCTTTTATTCATTTATTGTTTTTAAAAAGAAATGTTGCTTCATTTAATGAGGTTGCTTTGGTACAGACAGACAGCTGGGGGAAAGGGTGGGCTGTTTAAGTGTCCACACTTCCCCTCAGTTTTTGGTTACTTTGCAGACAGACTCTTAATTAGTAAATGAAAAATTCCAGAAACGATTATGCTTATGTTGATCCAATGAAAATAAACAAGGCCAAACTCCCCAGACTCTCACCCCCTAACCTCTTCCTTAATGTCCCTCTGGTCCTTTCCTAGAGTCTCAACCCTGAAGAGGAAGATGGGGAAAAGCTGAGCCCTTCATTTCTAGACTTGGTCAGAACACCTCAGATAAGGAAACATACACTCATTTTGATGTACACTTGGTAAGGGAGGGTAACACAGTTTTCATTTCAAAGCATTAGACCACCCCGCATCACCCCCCACATAGTTAATTTGGCTCTGTTTTCCCCATATGGCCCTTGACTGGCAGTGAATCTTAATTCTTTGACTAATCTATCCCTTTGCAAACTTGGCTTCAATTGGGCTCTGCTCTCTGCCTAGGTTCACAAGCTCTGTTCTGTACCAGGGGCTCATCATGCACATGGGGATTGCTGGTGGGAACATTTATCTGGATTTCTTCTATTCTGCACTGGTTGAATTTCCAGCCGCCCTCATACTCATACTCACAATTGATCGCATTGGCCGTCGCTATCCCTGGGCTGCAGCAAATCTGGTGGCAGGGGCTGCTTGCCTTATTACAGCTTTCATCCCAGACAGTGAGTTACTCAAGCTTTTGTTAGTCTGTGTCACTGTCACCCCTGAGAGAGAGTGAGTGTGTGTGTTCTGGAGAACTGAAAAGACCACTTTTGCTATTATAGTCCACATCAGTGTTGCAATTCAATGGGAACAAATTATAGGTATTTTTCCGCAAACATCGGTGAAGATAAAAATTACCAATCATTTTTCCCTTCTCTAAGAGCTTTTTATAATGCAAGTGCTGAAAAATGGGGCACATAATGGGCTAAATTTCCCAAATGGCATCAACTCAGCCTGTAAATTTGCACATGCAAGTTCACAAGCACACTGTTTTGGCCAGACATGTCTTTGTACACCCCAAAGTTTGTATTTGCACACACACAAAGAACTGGTACACACCTAACCTGATGGACAATCCCAATGACAGACACCAGGATTTTACAAGTTTTAATATGCTCTTTTATATGTATAGTCTCAGGTGCACCAGTCACTTAAGATTTAATACATAATATATCTTTCCCAAACTTTTACATACAGCCCAAAAACTGAGCTCAGCTGACCAAACAAACTCATTTTAAAACAGTGATCGGACACTTCCTGGTTTATACAAGGAGGTGATGTAGTCTAATCAATTACATTTGTGGCTAGAGCTAGGAAATCCTGAGTTCTAATCTTAGTTCTGTGTGTATGTGGCCCTTGGGCAAGTGGGCATTCACCCACGAAAGCTTATGCTCCAATATATCTGTTAGTCTTAAAGGTGCCACAGGACTCTCTGTAACTTTATCTTTGCTGCTTTTGTTTTACAAATAGGGAAACTAAGCGATCACTGCTTACCCTACCTCCCAGGAGTGTTGTGGGGGTCAGTTACTTTATTATTGTACAGCACACTGACAAATCTAAAATGCTTAAAAAGCTCTGAAGTATTAGTATTGCAAACTGATATGGGGTGAAAGGAGAACCCATTCGTAGCTCCCCCCCGTGGGGTTCCTGTGCTGTATGGTATTTACTAAATGCAATCTTTCACACTCTTTTATGACATGATCAGAAGAAACCAGCCACCTTTGTAATGCTAACATGTGACTTCCTTCCAGATATCTATTGGTTAAAAATTACTGCAGCTTGCTTGGGCAGAATGGGAATTACCATGTGCTATGAAATGGTTTGCCTAGTAAATGCAGAATTGTACCCAACATTTCTCAGGTGGGTGCATCGTCTTCTGTTAATCCAGTATAAAACTTAATGGCTAAGAGTGCGAAGTGTCTCTATTTACTGATTCAAGGGTATCACAGAAACATGTTAGAGCCACGGACTGCACATTAGAAAAAACAGAACAGTATGTCTATCAAATGACAGAAGTTTAATTAAAAATTAAACAGTACGGTGGGCCACCTTTAACCTATCCAAATACATTGCATGGCCCAATGGAGCAGAGCTTGATGCAAAACATTCACTGCAAAAGTTGTTTCAGATACCACAAAACACGGGATTGGATTTGAGAATAATCACTCTATAGATGGTTATTTAGCATCTCAACCAGGGACAGTGAAACACTCTTGGCGCTGGCTGATTTTAAGACTGATTCAGACCTGTAGCTGTGGTGATGCTGAAAGGCTGCCCCCAGAAGCTGATGAAAAAGGAGCCATTGAAGAATGAAAAAGCTGCAGCATCAGAGATCTAGTGGAAGCAAGCCAGGAGAGAATGATTGGGGCCTGGGGATTGCCAACGGAGGCTGGCTGGAGGCTATTGCTACAGTAGGGCAGTGGTCTCCAAAGTGGGGTGCGTGCACCCCAGGGGGTGCGCAAGAGGATCCTTCGGGGTGCGTGGCAGGAGGAGCGCCGCCGGAACACCGCCACTTTTTTTCCCCCCCCTTTGGCAGTTCGGCCGGGAGTCTGAGCGGCGCTTTTTTTTTTTTTTTTGGCTTTGACAGTTCGGCCGGGAGCAGGGGGTGCATGCTCAAAAATTTTTTACTGATGGGGTGTGCGATCAAAAAAGTTTGGCGACCACTGTACTAGAAAATGCAAGTGTTCCTTAGGTGGTGCAATGGAAGCCCCATCGTTTTGGAGATATAAATTTAGGCTGGATAAAGCACTAGAAAAAGCACTATAAGGAATAATCCTGTATTGGCAAAGAGATGGACAAAAATGTCCTGTAGGTTTTCTGTTCTTCGTTGTATAATACCTTCATTTAATCAGGTTTTTTTGGAGGGAAGGGGAAAGGATGAGGCCAGAGGAGGCGTTGAAATGATTTGTAACGTACAGTTCAGCAACCTGCCACCTTTAGTCGGTGGCTCTGTCATCCAAGTAGTGTAAGCTGAGGGAGAAGGAGGCGAGGGCAGAGAACAGAACCTGGGTCTCTTATGGCACCACGACATGCTAGTTGCAGGTTACTTGGGCTGCTGTTCACATTGTTTGAAATGTATTTTTAGGTGTATTTTGTAAAATACAAAAGCACTTTGTTCGGGCACTACATGGCCAGCAGCTTCCCCTACTGCAGTGGTCTCCAAACTTTTTTGATCGCGCATCCCATCAGTAAAAAATTTTTGAGCCCGCACCCCCTGCTCCCGGCCGAACTGTCGAAGCGACAAACAAACAAAAAAAGCGCCGCTCGGACTCCTGGCCGAACTGCCGGAGGGGGGGGGGGGGGAAGCGGCGCTGCTCCGGCGGCGCTCCTCCTGCCGTGCACCCCAAAGGATCCTCGTGTGCACACCCCACTTTGGAGACCACTGTTCTAGTACATCTCACTGGAAGATTTGCCTGACATTTCATCCTTTTTTTTTTTTCATTATTATTAAATGCATCCTATTACTCTTGGTTATTATTAGCCCAGTCAGAAGTGGACTTTTTAAAGTTCTTTTTTATTATTTTTATCTCCTCACCAATGTTTGCAACTCTTTCCAATTTATATTATCTGTGAATTTCATTAACAAGTTATTTATCCCCTCTTCCCAGATCATTAATGAAGATGTTAAATAAGATCATGTTTCAGACCAATGCCTAGTGCACAAACCAATTCCTAGGTTCTTCTGGACATCCCTCTAGTACCTACTATGTTCTCATTATATCCCAGTAGGGACATTTCCATTGCAATGTGCAACAGATTAGACATCCCTCCTAGTATTGTTAACAGGAATGGCTTGCCTACTCTTCTGTATGCATTGCTAAAAATGTTTAAGTGAATAGCTGCAGAATTCTTTTTAAACAAATTAATAATGGGGGAACATTTCACATACATATATTTTCTAGGAACCTGGGAGTACTTGTCTGCTCTTCCATGTCTGATATTGGTGGGATCATAACTCCATTCATTGTCTACAGACTGGCAGAGATCTGGCATGAGCTGCCACTTGTAGTTTTTGGTAAGAGTTCTGTATTGTAGAGTGACTGTATTTACTATATGCAGTGTTGTTGTAGCCACATTGGTCCCAGCATATTAAAGAGACAAGGTGGGTGAGATGATATCTTTTATTAGACCAACTTCTGTTGGTGAGAGAGACAAGCTTTCAAGCTTACACAGAGCTCTTCTTCAGGTCTGGGAAACGTACTCAGAGTTACAGATGCACAATCTGTTCAACCTTTTATATAGCAGTGACGCTGAGTTAGTTTCGCAGACCTGAAGAAGAGCTCTGTGTAAGCTCAAAAGTTTCTCTCTCTCACCCACAGAAGTTGTCCAACAAACAATATTACCTCACCCACCTTGTTTCTGTATTTACCATGTCCTAGGTAAATTGTTCCCATGGTTAATTGCCCTCAACATAAAATTTTTTTAAACTTATTTCTAGTCTGAATTTGTCTAGCTTCAGCTTCCATCCATTGGATCATGGCATGCTTTTGACTGATAAAGAGCACACTACCATCAGAAATCTCTTCCCCATGTAGGTACTTAGAGACCATAAACTAGTGAGTCTCCTCTTAACCTTTTCCATTAGACTAAAAGGAGCTGAATTTATTCAGTGTAGCTCAGGAGGACAGATTTTTCCAGACCTCAAATCACTCTCGTAGCACTTTTTAGAACCCACTCCAGTTTAACAACATCCTTTTAAAAGTGTGGACAGAAGGGGACACTTCCCCAAGTGATTTATGCAAGGGAGAAAGGCTGTGGCAGAGCAAGGAATTGAATCTTGGTCTCCCGAGTCCCAAGTTAGCATCCTAACCATTCGACCGTGCTTCCTTACCTCTTGGCCTACTGGCCAGTTGCTTCCATGAGTCCTTGGACGAGGGAAACAGCCAACTCACCACGGCCTACTCCCCACAGCAACCAGTGATGATTCTCCAAAGGACTCCAACCCCTAGATACAGCTGCGGAAATCACTATATTTCCCTAATACCCAAGCAACAATGTTGGAGGTGTATCCAGCTCATGGAACATTTAACAGATAGTGGCTGCAGCAACGGATGAGACTCTGCAACACTTCATGGAAAGTGGGTGGTTTGAAGGATTTAGGATGGGTGGTTGTGGGACGGAGGGAACAGATTGCCCAGGCAAAGGGATGGAGTTGGAGTGAAATCTCCTCATTCACTAGTTGTGTAAGAGAACTTTCCTAGTAGACAATACTGTGCACTAGGAGATACGCCATATTTTCCCCCTATTGTTCTCATGACAGAAAAATTCACTAAATGCCATGGCTTAGAAATGCCCTGAATCACTTAATGTTCTTTCACTGTGGGCTCAGTGTTGGAATTTTGTTTGAGATGATTGCAATATGTTAGATACACCAGCTAAATTAGGTTAGGCCTTCACCACTGGCATATGGTCCCGAAGGGGTCAGACTCCAGTGGAGGATTGATGTAGCAGAGTGCCACCCCTTCCCTTTCCAAGTTCTCATCCTCTGCCAACAAGTGTGGAAGAGGCAGCTGGTGGCACAGGAGCTTCCCCTCACCAGGGAAGGTCTCAGTTTGCCTGTTGGAGCCAGAATCTGGCTCCTTTGTGCCCTCTGAGTGGTGAAGGGGCTAAGCCACATCTGAGAGAGTGGCCCAGCCTCTCTCTTCTCATCGCAGAAGGGCCTCAATAATAAAAGCAGTGCCTACTGAAAAAATGGAACAACTTATTCAGTCAGCAGAGGCAGTTTTGCCTCAAATTCATAATCATTGCTGCAAATGAATATTAAACCATGTCATGCTCACTATGTATTTTGTATCAAATTTAACCCTTTTGCATGATCTTTGTTCCAAGCTGTGGTTGGTTTAATTGATGGTGGACTGGTGCTGCTCCTACCTGAGACCAAAGGGAAAACTTTGCCTGAGACCATAGAAGATGCTGAAAACATGCACAGGTACAGTACCATGCAGCCTAAGAGAAATTTGTGTCAAGCCTTATTAACAAAATCTCCCTCAGAACACCATTTTATTGTACATCCCTGGAAGGATCTGTTGTCGGTCTACTTTGCAGCCACAGCAACGCAGAAAACTAAAGTCACAGTGTAATACCTGAAAAGACTATGCACAATTTTTCTACTGGGGTGGCAGGATAGGAGATTTTAAATTATACCATTTTATTTAATCCAGGCTCTAAATGTCATTGCTATTCTTGGACTTGTTTTAACAAAATGTGAAGAGGTGGAATCCTTATTCCTAAGTATTCCAGTAAATTCGTAGTTGTTTGGCTAGTTTGTGTGTTAAATGTAACACGTCATACCAAACCCACATCCGGAGTCATAGTAATACAGTATTTCACAACTACAAAATATTGGCATCTGTTTTTGTTTTCCCCAATGATCCAATTTATGGTTCAGATCATTTTGAGTTGCCATCCCCTCCTCTCTACCAAGCATCGTGTTACTTTCAGAATGTTTGTTGCTGCAATCGCAAAACACTACAGTACTTCCTGCCTACCAGGAATCCAAGAACAAATAATAGAGGTCGTGAGCTGGCCTTTGGATAGCAGTATCACGGCTATACTGCACGATCTAATTGAGCTGTACACAAGTATATAGCTGAAAGGAAGTTTGTTTTACGTGGAATTTGAAAAGCTGTGACCTTGATGTTGGCTGTTCAATACAGGGACGTGCATTACATACTGAGAGGCAGCAAACTTTCAGCTGTAGGTATGTGGAATGAAGTCTTCGCTGTCACAGCAATAGCAGCTGTCATGGATAAAAGGGAACAGCAAAGAGCGAGAGGTGACTTTTGAACCCACAGCTTAATTCAGTGCAGGGTCTTTGTAGTAGGAAAGAGCCTTGGCAGTGAGTTCTGGGAGCTGATTCACCTTTTCTACCAACAGGAAAAAAGTTACATAAAAGATGCAAAGGCAGCATTCCTAGAAAAAAAAAAAAAACTAGGCTATTGTAAGATACATTGGCTGGGTTCAGAGTTTACATCTCAGTTTGTTCAGTGACAGGGAAACTACACTCAAGCTGAGGGCATAGCTGTACAAGGTAAAGTCAGGTTCTTGTTTGGCTTATTTAATTGCCCTCATGCAAGGGAAGGAGTTTTGGGAAAACTGTCCCAATTATACTGTATATAGCTGAGACACTGCTGGACATATCCTTTCCAGTCAGAATACTAATAGATACCAACTTAAAATGTGTCATAACTGTAGTAGAGCAGGTTTACAATGTGTTTTCCACTTTTTAGATGCATTTGTGCAAATAAAATAGTTGCTCAAATGCTCACGGACAGCTCCCATTAGAAAAAAGAACAAGCAGGGCTGAAGCCAATGTGAGCAAATAAATACAGTGTGGTATTCACCCAGCACATGTGCATGCGCTCTCTCTTTTTAAACCCTACGGGCCAGTTTCTCAGCTGCTGTAAACTGGCATAGCTCCATTGACATCAGCTGAGAATGTGGTGCAATACACTTCAATTTAGGCACGGCTGTGGCTGATGGGGAAAGAAGAGAATAAGGAGAAAGAACAAGGGGATAGTGGTGAATTTGACCCTCCAAGAAGCTATTCATATGCCATGATGATTAAATGGCAACATCAGCACATCTCTGAAATAGGAAACCGGGCCGGTTAGGGCTGCCTATTATTGGGGTTTCCAGACCCTAGTTTTAGTTGTTTTTAACTTGGCCAAATTTTAACAGTACAGACTGAAATTTTCCATGCCTCAGGCTGAAATTTGGGGAGAAATGATTCAGCCATTTCCAAGAATGAAGCTAGGGGGAAACATTATTTTGCCCATGATAAAAAATTCTTGTGCCCTCTTTTTAAAAAGCTCTATCATCCCCATGCTTTGGAGCAAGGAATTTGGTAGTGGAGGCCTTTGTGTCAGGGACAGATCTTGTGCTATTCCTAGGAAAATCGACCCAAATTTGGCCAAATTATAAGTCTGAAGAACTGCAGTTTGCACATGCTCTCTTGAGACTCTCAAGTAAATGCCCCAAAGATTTGGTTTGCACTGGGCATGCTCCAGCCTGGGACCGAGCAGGACTTTCCCTGCACTTGCAGCTCTGAGTTGCTGTGGGCTGTGCCAGGCCCAAGCACCTGAACTGAGAGTAAGGAGCCTGACTTTCCTGTGCTCTCAGTGACCCACTGCTCAAGAAGGTGTCTGATTCAAATGCAGAGGGGACAAAAGCCAGACAAAAACAGATTCAGACGGAACAAAAGCAGGGGCTGTAGATTAGGACAAGGAACCCTGGCAGGAGAGACTGGCTGAGCAAGGAGACAGGGGCTGGAAGGGGATTCTAGAGGGACTGAGAGCCAGGAAATGGGTGGAAGACAGACTGTCTGGGCAGGGCAACTGGGACTGAGAAACAGCAGGGGTGAAGAGAAGGTGGTCAGGAGAGAGACCTGTTGAGGAGTCAGAGGAAACCTGGGCCTGGCTGGGCAAAGAAACTGGGACAAGGAATCAGGGGAAGGACACGAGATTAGACAAGGAGCCCAAGAGTAGGGAAATAGGGAGTGGGAGTCAGTGTGGATGGGGAATCTGTGGAGGGCTATTGGAGCCAGTATGGGGTAGAGAGGCATATTGGTTTAGAAGTTGGGTGGGGAGACTGGGATTGGCTGGGCAAGGGGGTGATCAGGAGAGGTGAAACTAGGATGTACTGGGCACACAGACAGGAACTTGGATGAGAAGCCTAAAGAATGTAAACTCAGATTAGCTAGGTGAGGAGAATGGAACTGGCGCAAGGAGTCAAGGGTGGGAAACATATTGGACTGGCATGGGGCAGGCTAGAGCATAGGAGGCTGAAGGGATCACATGGGGAGGGAGGGAGGAATTGGCAGAAAAGGCTGCGCCTTCCAGAGGCTGGAATGGAACCCAAGAATCCCAAGTCTCACCATTCCTTCGCTCTCAGCAAATATCTGTAAAACCTCTGGCAACGTGTGTGACTCCTCACCTTCTAGTGATTGTCCACATAAAGGATAACAACGTCTCTAAACAAATTAGTATGTGATCATGTAATTAAAGAATCTCATAATGCATAGGCACAAGGGGCCAAATTAAGGTTCCACAGGCAAATTTAAGCCTGGCATTTCCTAAATTTTGAGTGGTTAACTTTGCAACCTGAATGCTCTTTTAACTCTCTCTCTCTCTCGGTGTGTGTAGCTATATATGTGAAAATAAAGTTAGTAGTTTCTCAGTAGCTGGAGCTACTTTTTATCATGATTATTTTTCATAAATTTTAAGACAAGAAGGGACCATTAGATCATCAAGTCTGAGGCCCTGTGTATCAGAGGCCATGGAATTTCATCCAATTACTTCTGTATTGAGCCCAGTAACTTGTGTTTGGCTAAAGCAGATCTTCCAGAAAAGGCATCTAGTCTTGAAGACCTCAAGAGATGGAGAATCCACCACAACCTTTGGCTGTTTGTTCCAATGTTAAATCACCCTGTTAAAACTTTGTGCCATATAACAGACAAAACAAAAATTCCATTCTACTAACATTTTTTCCTCAGACAGAACTCTAGATAAAAATCTTTGCTTTATAAAAACATCCTAGGGAATTTTTTCTCTCAAACACAAAATACTGCTTAAATTAAACAAAAGTTTGGTGGTAACACCAGCAAAATGGAGGAAAATCAGAAAGTAAAGGCCAACACACTATTGATAACTGGCATTTGTGCTGCATGTCAGTCCTCAGTTAGCATTCCTGCATTTTGTTGGCTTGTATCACAAATCATTGTTAAAACAGTTTTCTCCGCCAATCCATATTTAATTGCATACAATGTGTACTCCAAAGCAGTCACAGCGGAGTGTGGAAAAAGATGTACTAGCCTAGTTGGGTAGTTTGAATACATTCTTTACAACTTGGTGCAAACTTACAGTCCTTTAAATGAATAGCACTTGGTTGTTCCTTATAAAAAAAAAAAAAAAAAAAACACCAGTATTTTGCTATGAAATAGAGAATGCAATGGGGCCTTAGAGCAATCTGATTCCTCTGCAGGTTAGTTCCTCTGTTTGTGTCTGGAAAAGAATTAAAAGATTCATTTTTTTTTTTTTTATTTGCCAACCACAAACTAGTTTTTCCGTTTAATTTAATCAGAGTAGAAGATACACATCTTTTTAGCTGGTCATTCTTTTTGTTCCTTGGGGTAGCACCTGTTCTTTTCTTATTCCTTCCAATTGCCTTTTCTGTTTTGTTTCCACAGACAAAGAAAGCGCAAAAAAGAAGTGATTTACCTGCATGTTTTAACAACAGAAGTTGCACCTAATTAAGTTAAAGAGCTGCTTCTCCCAGGGGCTGCCTTTGATGACACATTAATAGACTGAGGACAGAACATTTATATGATATAAACCACCTACAGTCATCATTTCTTTATTCTGCTCTAATACTTGCTACACATCCTTAGGACAACAGACCACTGGTTATCCTCCTCAGAGTTGGATCTGTGACACACATCTGCCTTCGACCACTGATCATTGCTACTAGCTCTCGCTCAGTCCAGAACACTTAGACCATGGCTACACTACCACTTACACTGGCAAAATGTATGTCGCTCAGAGATGTGAAAAAACATGCCCGTCCCCCGAGCGACATACATTTCACCAGCATAAGTGGCAGCGTGCAATCTCCTGCTGCCATAGCTACTGCTGCTCATAGAGGTGGCTGTATTATGGCGGCGGGAGAGCTCTCTCCCATCGGCATAGCGCGGCTACATGAGTGATCTTACAGCAGTGCAGCTGCAACAGTACTGCTGTAAGCTCCCTAGTGTAGACAAGGCCTTAGGGTTTCCAGAGGCTATTTGTAGGCCAACTATTACAAAAATAAACAGCTCTCCAAGTCCTGCATGGTATCTTCAAGCCTTTATTGGATAGAAATCTCGCCAGGATCAACTATGCAGAGAATACAAAAATTGGAGGGCAAACAGGAATACACAGAGCCAAAGTGTAAAGTGGAGAGAACAGAGCAGAGGACAGGCTGCAGTACAACTGGCGAGTCATTACTGACCAATGTAAAGGCGTCTGGTTCAGGAGAGGAGACAGACCCCAAATGGGGATGGGTGGATGGTACCAAGAAGCCGCTCCCATTGCATTAAAGAAAGTTCATGCTCATCTAGCCTCATTACTTTCCTAATATTACTGTTGCACATAATCCTGCGCTATAGGTACCACAGGGGAGCTGTGAGATCAGGACTAGGAGAGAGATGGGCCACAAAAGATCTCTAGTTGGAAAATAATGGCAGTAGGGCTTCTGAGCCTGAAGGATCCCCCATACACCCTGATACTGTAAAGCCAAGTCTTGCTCTCCTTCTGTACATGGTTCTGATTGTGTGATTTAATCTGTGGCTTTGTTTTTCCCTTCTGATCGCTCCCAACTCCGAGCCACAATTTGGGCCCGAAGGAAGGGATGTGTGACTCAGACCAAAAAAAAACAAAACAAAAAACCCAGCATTGTTCTTCACCCACACTGTGGGCGGGAACTTACCGTTCTTCAGGAAAAGAGCTATTAGAGAAATATTTCATCATCAAAAAAGTTTGAGCAAATGAGGCCCCCGCCCAGCACATCCATGTTAAAAGGATTTAAAATATCCCCTGTAGAAAACAAATAGAAAGTTTAAATAAAGGCAAGGAGAGTCTTTAGAAGCCATCTAATGTTTGCACTGGTACCTGCCATAGGACTGGAGTATACATGCTGCTAGTGTTCACTTAGTAACATGACTGCCGCTAGTCCCCATGTTGTAACAGAGCGTCCCTGTCTGCATGGAAGATAACTGTTTTTAAGACTATCATCCGTGCCACACCCGCCAATCAAACCCCGCTTCTCCTGCCACAGTGAGTTCATATCCACATACATCATCACTAGACAAATGTCTCCAGCATTTAGCTCCAGGATAATCATCAGCTCTCTGCAGCGGTAGAGTTCTTGGACTCTTTGTAGGGGCTGGCCCACAGATGCAATCACACAGCCTTACAGCCATGCTGCATTACACCAGGATTTCACCTTGCGTTAGGTCAGGAGTGGGAATCCAGATGAGTCTGGAATTGGCTTATTCCCTGCTTCTAGAAGAGACCCAGGGAAGGTATCTAGCACTTCTTCATTCCCCACGTTACCCAGAGGACAACAGAGACAAATTGTTCTGCCTCCTCCTTTAGGAGGGGAACTGAAGAAGCCTGGCCTCTGCTGCCCCCTAGTGCTAGGAGACCCAGAGAAGAATTCACACCAGAGCCAGCACCTGGGGAGGAGGTTACAGAGATTCAAACATCCTCCTTCTTGCTCTTGCACCCAGTTTCCCCAAATCCTGGGATTGGCAATGATACAAGTGCAGGATTCGGATATTGGGGGGGGGGGGAGAAGATGCCTGGATTTTAGCCATTGCCTTCCTAGTACGGCTGAAGGGCTGCTTCAACTCACAATATGCAGCATGAAGAAATGTACCAGTACAGATTCAAATGCTTCCTGCGTGCATCTAGTTTTCAGTTAGTCTAGCTGAACAACAACAACAAAAAATGGGCTTGTAACTGGAGGTTGGAAGCGCTGAATGAGGCAGCACACATTTATTCTGCTCTCTTCTTTGCCCAACTCCATGCCTCTGACCTTCTGCCGTCTCCACTTTCCTCCACCCAGGTCTACCCACATTCACTGTTCACTCCAATATTATCCTACTCCATATTACTTTCTTCTGCAGTTTAGGGCTTTTGATTACCCCCATTCCTTCTCACATTCCAGGCCTATCTCCCAGCCCTTTGAACATACTCCTTTCAAAATATGCAAAAGCTTCTCTCTCACCAACAGAAGCTGGTCCAATCAAAGATATTACCTCACTCACCTTGTGTCTCTAATATCCTGGGACCAACATGGCTACAACACCACTATATACCCTGACATACACACTTCATTGTTCTGCACACCGCTGGCCCGATTCTGCTCAAAGCACCAATGCAATCAGCATATTTGCAACAGGATCCTAGTTCCAAGTGTAACTAAAGAAGAGGGCGTTGAATTCATTGTTCACTTAAAGGGGAATTTCAGATGGTTTAGGTCACATTCCAAAATGCCACAAAAGAAACCCATTGAATTCTTAATGAGAGCTGTCATTTTGTCACAATCTAGCCTGGACCGGAAAGGCTTGCTGGGAAAGCAATGCTGCAGATAAAGCCACTTGTCACTGGAAGTAAATATCCTCAGAACGGCTAGGTGACCCCCAAGAAGTTAGGTATGCTGAACCTGTACTATGCAGCTTTTATTACAACACAGCTGTATTTATAGACATTCAAATCCTGGAAGAAATTTTTACATTTGGTCTTCGCACTCAGTGATTTATTCCTCTCAGACTCAACTGTTCTCATTGCGTGTCTTTTCCATTTTGTTTGCCGCACACAGCTTTTCTACGTGTGCTCGTTAGATAAATTAATAAAAACTAGAAAACTTCTGGGTTACCAGGTTTGTTAGGTTGGTGGCATGGTCTCTCCTAGATGGACTCATAACACATCTCAAAATTAATTGCAGTTCAGTCAAATCTAAACCAAGAACAAGCTCATTGTACTTCATCAATTGCCAACTCCTCTGGGACAAGGTTACACCACAAATTCCACCAGGCCCAGAAGGAGTTTGGCAGGAATCTTCAGGCACAGCTGCAAGCTCTTCTCACCTGGATTATTGTTAATTGTTTAGTGCCAGTAGTGTGCTTCGCTCTCTACAAGATTCAGAATGGAAACCATCCCTGCCCCAAAGTGCTTGGAATCTAAGAGAGACACTGTGATGATGGGGCACTCTAGAGAGGTATCTGAATGGTTCACTTCTAGTGACCATCAGGCTTATGGAGAAAGCGGTTGCTGTGCAGATGGAATGAGAAGGACACACTATGAATAAGGAGTGACCAATAGGGAGACTAGAATGGGAAGAGGAAATGAATGGGGCTTCCAAAGGGATGTAGTGAGAGTTGAGACCAGAAATCTAAACTGGACTGGAGTTGTGGGGGGTCTTGGATAATGGTTAGTCAATGGCCTCAGTGCAGTTAGGAACCTCCATTCTCTCAAAGCCAGCAATTACCTCAGGATTATCTTTAGTTCCCGCCACCTTGGGGCAAACCACACACCTGATTGGTGGTGGTGGTTCCTGAGGCACTTTACTCACAGTCATCTTTCCAACACCAAACTGGTTGGCAACAGACCTGTAGCAGTCTGGGGTAGCCACCTTCCAGATGGTTATAGCAACCTGCTTCTGGACCAGCAAGGGTGCCCTCATCTACACTGGAGGGTAGGAGCGAGCCAGACCCACTACTGGTCATTCTGCATAACGATATGATCCCACCAGGCTGTGCCAGAAGCACCAGTATACATAGGGGGCGTCAACAAATATGCTGATTATACTGCGGAGCATTTGCCACTGTAGGTCTGCCAAGCCAGGGTACTCTTCTTCCTCTGCCTCCTCCTGCTCCATCATGAAACCCATCATCCATCAGGTACCTTTGGTGGGTCAGAAAACACCACTGAAATATCCACCAGCACCTCATGAAAGCTCTGCCCCTTTCCTGACACAGGAGCGAAGGCAAAAGGAGAAGCTTGTTAAAAGGCACCTCCTCCATCTTGCTGGCTCCAGTAGCTGGCAGCACAAAGATCAAAATGACTGCTCGGCAGGTTGCGTTGGTGAGCCGTTCAAACTGTCTGTAGCATGCAGGGTGGGCAGTAAAGTTTGCCCACAGTGCACAGTCAAAGGGCTAGAGTGGCCACATTTCAGGAGGGCACTAGGGACTTTGGGATATGGTTGGTTTGACTTGGGTCAGTGTGCTGCAGTGTGGATGCCAGAGCCCAGGTTCAACCCCAGAAAAATCTTAATGTAGGATTAATAATCAACCAGTGTAGACTTTCAAGTCCAGAGTGCTCTAACATGGGTCAGCTGACTAAAGTTCTACTATCCCTGGGGTTTCGTTGCAGTGTAGACATACCCTAAAGTAATCTTTGTATTAATAAGTACTCAGATACTACCGGGATGATGGCAGTGCAAGTATCTGAACAGATACGTGTGTTGTCTACGGTGACTGGCAACCAAAAGTTTCAAAACTACTGTTCTAAAATGTAAATACTATAACATGGTAAGAGGGAAGAAGGTACTTGGTAGCTTGCTGTGCCTTTTGGACAATGAAGCAGAAAAAACCCTTAAGTATGTGGAACCAGGGATCAGAGGTGCATAAAAGGAAGCAAGGTTCTACGGTGTGTGTTATTTTAAAACTCTTTGTATTATTGTGCCAAAGACCGATCACATTTGGAGTGTGCAACTTCCTGTGTTTGCACGTGGAGGTAGATAATTTTCTCCCTAGGATTTTCTTGCCTGCAAAGATGAAGCAAAAACAAAAAGGGAATCAGGACAATGATGAAGTGAGAAAAGAGCATGCAATACCCAGAAACAAAGAATAACCAGGAACATAGAACACTAGTGACCAGCTAAATAAAATGGTAACATTTTCAAAAGTGATTTAGTCTCATTTTCAAAAGTGATTTAGGTAGTTTGGAGTAAAAGACTAATTGGAATTTGGCTCTTAAGTGCCTAAGTCACTTTTGAAAATGGGTCTTATGCTCCTAAATCACTTAGATGCTTGAATTAGCATATTGGCTGTTGGGTAAAATTTTCAACTTCAACATCACAGTTTGTAATTCACTTGAGATGAATATCCTGCAATTTTTTTGTTCTTGTTATATGACCAAGCACATACTACCAACTGTTGACTTAATGCTTTATCTAAGGTACACAAGCATAAGCCTAACTTTTAGACTGTGTGTAGCCCCATCGATTGCAATGGGACTACTCATGTACTTAACATTAGGCATATGCTTAGGTAATTGCTAAGGTACTTTGCCTATATAAAGAGACACATTCAGCAATAACATAGCGCATTGCATAGCTTATAGGCTAAACTGCAGATATTAGTTTTACCACATACTATTTGTTACTTCATATAGGTGCCTTGTATAGTAAATTTAATTTGATTCTTAAGATGTCATCATGGGTTCAAAGGTCATCTAACCTCATATGCACTTCTGGTCACTCACGTCTGACGTTGTGAAAACGAGCTGTCTATTCCTCCTGACATTTGCTATCCCTCTCAACAAACATTGCTGCCTGACATCACTGTACTCAGTGGCTGATAACAAAGACTCATCTTTTTCTATTCGGGGGGGGGGGGGGAGGCGGGAAAAACCTCCCCCGACCCGCCCAAACAGCATTTGCTCAGTCAGTCATGCAATGAGTTTGAGAGGCTGATGTTACTATCCAAAGTCCAACTAATGGCCCATGTTTGTTGTTCTCAGTTTCCTGGCAAGTAGAGTTTTCCCAGTGCAACAAACTGAAGGCGGAAGGTTCCTAAATTAACAAGCTGTGCTCTGGAGGCAGAGAAGGTAGTCAGCCAACCCAAAAATAGCTCTGGGCAGGAAAAGGTTTTGAGTAAAACGATCAGCGTTACAACCTGCCTACCCATTTCCCCCACTATACCCTGTGCCAGACCCATACCTGGCACAACATCCTTCCCCTGGCATGCCAGCATAACTACGCTCGTCAGCAAATTCGAGGGCTAGAGCCCTGGCTCCTACTCCCTACTCCATCCAGTCCACTTGCACCAGGTTGGGATGCAACAGCCCCATGGAGGCTGCTCTCCTTCCTGTGCTGCTACCCATGATCAGTGTAGCCACTGCAACGGAGTGAGAGGGTACATAATGCAAATTCCAGGTCACAATCTTGCCATCAGTCACGTGTAGATATTGTAAATATTAAAATAGTGTGATCTATTTATAAACATTAAATATGGGTAGAACTATTTGTTATAAGCTTTAATAAGAAATTATCATAAACAGCATGGAGGTTTTTTTGTTTTGTTTTGTTTTTTTTAACACAACGTCCATCTACCCGTTTTTCTTCTCAGTCCTAAGAAAAATCACCATTAGAATAAAAGTGCAAAAAAATAATAATAATTTCACATGATTTTGTGGTGTGTTGGGAGGAGGGACAGGATGGATGCACCTGCTGGAGATGTCAAAATTGAACATTTTTCATAAGGCCATTGAACACCAGGAATACAGTGGTCACCATTATACAACTACAGTTACCTTCTGAATGCAAAATGAGCTTTGCCACCATCTACATAGCATTCGTATACCTAGAACTCAGAAGTATACTGCAGAAACTACGCCACAAATGCCACGGTAATTTCAATGACAGCCACTGGATGTACATTTACACTGTAGCTTTTTCTGTTAGTCTTTTCTTTTTCAAAACATGAACAGCTCTCACAATCTGAATGTGCCACCTGACTCACCTGTGCAAGTTTTCTACATCTTCAATAGTCTCAGGCAACGTTTTCCCTTTGGTTTCGGGCAGCAACAACACCAATCCACCAGCAATTAAACCAACCACAGCTTCAAATTAAACACACACAAGAAGACCAAGTTAGAACCCACACACATCATATGATATTATTGCAGCCAGATGGCATCAAATGTAATTGCTGAATTTAATTAAAACAACAAAGTTTGTAGAAGAGATTTTGTTTTTTTAACATACAACAATAAAGGGCCAAATTTTGCTCTAAATATAGTATACAGAATTTTTGCACACAAGGCAGGTTCACAGCTTTTCAGGGGTCTCACTGCAGCATTACGGAGATAATTATAGGTAGTAAAGTTTAATTATAAGCTATGTACTGTAATGGTATCTATCAGGTTGGAAAGGCATGTTTGACAAATGGCAGTCGGTATGTTTACACGAGATGAAATGTACTGTCACCATGAGAACAAGATTTTCAAAATTACAGTTCCTCTCTCACTCATTAAGTTCCTGGTTACCAACTTTCATAAGCCCCAGTCTAAAATGTATGTATGTATTAAGTCCCTTGTAAATAATATAAATATGCTCTTTATTAAAAATAATGTATTGCCTTCAAAGATAGTCTTCTCGCAATAATGTGCTAGTCCTAAGACTGGAATTTTGTAGTATCTGGCCTAAAGTTTAGATTGACTAATCTCCAGGAAGTTTCAGCCTGTTTTGAAGAAGGCTACTTACTAGTCTATAGCCTTTTTTAAAAGATGATTACATGGTTGTCTAGCCAAAAAAGAGAATATTGACAAGACTGAAGTCTGCAACATCCTTAATAATCCATAAAATATACCCGACAGGCACCATTTGAAATTACAACATCTTGTCTCAAGACAGAGATCAAACCACAGAAGTAAGAAAATGACTCAAATGAATATGGTCAACAAACTGAAATGTGATCCGAATTTTGGTGAATTTCACAATCCTCTTCGACTTGTCAAAGCAACATTTGCTAGTTCGCAGCTTTTTTTAAAAAAGGCACATAAGAAACCATAAATATAATATGGAAGTGGACTCTGACTACATACACAACTCAGAAGTGAACTATTAGTTTATTATGAGTTGAAGGTTTTGTGAAGGGAAAAAATATTTTCTCTCCTAGATTTGAAATCAGTTTCTCAGATTTGTTTGTCATGACAATTGAGGCATGGTTAATACACCTGAGGAACACTCCACAAGAAGGTAAGAAAATACTTACCAAAAACTATAAGTGGCAGCTCATGCCAGATCTCTGCCAGCCTGTAGACAACGAACGGGGCTAGTATCCCACCAACGTCACACAAGGAAGAGCAGACCATTACACCAAGGTTCCTGATTTAACAGCAAAACAATTATTGCATTATATTGGTCTGAAAAAGTTCTGTAGCTGGAGCAGAGTTGATCAAAACACTGAGCTGGTACAGAATACATCCTGCCAGACAATTGTGATGATTAACTATTTGCATTACTGCAGTGCCTCAAAGCCCAGGCATGAACCTGGACTCCATTGCACTAGACACTGTACAAACAGAACAAACGTCCCTGCCCCAAAGAGTTTACAATCTAAGCATTAGACACGAGACAACAGATGGGGGGAGTACAAGGAAACAATGAGACTATTGGTCAGCATGATAGGCTGCGGTCTCAGCAGCCTAACCATAATAAAATACCAAAATAGAATCACAAGTCCTGATTCTCTCCTGCCTTGCTCCTCATGAAGTCATTCACACCTGTGTAGCATGAGATTATAACCCTACCAAATAGCCATGGGAAGGTTTACTCCTATTTTGCATAAGTGTGAGTAAGTGATTCCCTGAAATTCAGAGAACTTTCTACAGTTTCGTGTGGGCTCTCTGCCTTGTGCTGATTGGCTGTCTACACCAACCCTCCCCATCCCTGTCTGTGTCTCAGTTTCACTCCACACCTGCCCCTCCTTACTTTCTTCCGATCCCTTCTGCCCTCCCTCCCCCCCCTTCCCTTCCCATTTAGCTGATCCCCCCCAACATAAAAATATCATGAAGTTACCCCTCCCACCCACTGTTTCTATCCTCTCTGTTTAGATCGTAAACTTTTCAGGGCAGGGACCTGTGTTTGTAGAGTGCCTAGCACACTGGGCTCTACTCTTGATTGGCCCTTAAGCACTACTGTAATAAACACGATGAATAATAAACTTCAACGTAGTAGAGAATCAGGCTCAGAGTGTCCGATTAGAACCTCCCATCAGATAGAACAGAACTTTGAAAATATTAGCTACATTATTTTAAATAACTGTCAATGTAGGGAGATGTTCAAAGGTCCGCCTAATGTATATGTCCATAAAAAAGAAAAGAAAAAAAAAAAAAGCCTTCAGTAGCTTCCTAAGTAGAGCTTATAGGCAGAATGATCTTTATACAGGTTTCAAATGAGTCTATGGGAATCTAGCAGTTTCTAGATAATATGGGCTAAATTTAGATTCTTTCAGGGTTTTTTTTGTTTTTTTTTTAAGTGATGAATGCATGTACCTAAAATCCTCTTATAAAACTGCTATACAAAGCCAGCATTTAGGGGTAGATTGGGGCTTCCAAAACGTCAACCAGCCCAGATTCTTCCCAGTCCTCCTCAATTCTGCTCCCCTCCTCAGATACACTCTTTTATGCTACTTCTATCTTCCTGCTCTCCCAGACCCCCGATAGACTCTCCATTTCTCATCGATTCATTATTGTCTCTAGCCCCTTTCGACCTCTGGATTTGAAGGACAAGAATCTTGCTTTAATCCAGCTCTGCACGTTCCATTTGCAGTACAATATAGGGAGAAGTTGTATAGGAATATTCTGTTCCTGCATTAACTTGTCTCTTATTCAATTTTCTAAGTGATCCATTTGCATAATGTTCTTTAGATATCAATAGGTCTATAATTCTGGAGCATTTCTGTACTAATCGTTAAGTCATTATAAAATACAACATATCTGTCAGTTTCAATAGCTGCCTTTTACATCATGCTGGCCCCAGACAACGCACTCACCTCATAAATGTTGGGTACAGTTCAGTGTTTACAAAGCAA
Source organism: Emys orbicularis (assembly GCF_028017835.1). Lineage (NCBI taxonomy): Eukaryota > Metazoa > Chordata > Testudines > Emydidae > Emys > Emys orbicularis. The sequence goes on along the minus strand of NC_088685.1, from coordinate 123,792,048 downwards.
ACCATTTCGATAGACATTGTAATTCCCATTCTCCCAATGCAACCTACAGTCACTTTTAGCCAGTGAATATCTGCAAAGGAAACAGTTATTTCACTTACAATGTTTTCTGGAGGTTTTTTGGGCCAACAGTGATTGGGTGGGCAGGGGTTATCTAATGAAACAATGTTATTTTTAGTGGAAACCAATAATCCTGTATTACTTGAATTGTATTAGTTTGAAGGAACTGCTATTGTTTAATTGCATAAAGCAGCAGATTAAAACAATCAGCACCACGTGGGTTATTGTTAAATGTGATTTGCAAAGTTATGTACAGTACCCTATTTCCCCAAGATATTTCCTATTAATTCTGATGTCTGCAAAAATGTAGACTTTCATTTACTCCATCTCATTTTTGAGAGGTGGGAACCCTGGGTGCAAGGAAAGTCTCCAGCACCGGTCAGGGTCACAGGCTACAATCACAGACGTGCTTTTGCAAACTTTCAAACCTAGACTATAGCGAGACAGATTAATGAGTCCCCAAGAGGTAACACTGAGAAGGTAAACTACTCAAACCTCTGACAACTCACCCTCAGGGATTAAAGCCATAATGAGACAGGCAGCCCCTGCCACCAGAGTTGCCACAGCCCAGGGATAGCGACGGCCAATGCGATTGATTGTGAGAAGGATAATGAAGGCAGCTGGAAATTCAACAAGGGCAGAATAGAAGAAATCCAGATACATGTTCCCACCAGCCATTGCCATGTGCATGATGAGCCCCTGGTACAGAAGAGAGCTGGCCAACCTAGGCAGAGAACAGAGTCCATTCTTCTTAAGAGATTTAGTCAAAGAACAAAGCCCCGTTTCCTCTTGGAACGCATATAAACAAACCTTCTGAACCACAATTAGGTCAATGAAACCAACTTCAGCTCTAATTTACTCAACAGTGTAGACGAAAGCCTGAGAGCCTGAGTGAAGAACAGTAGAGATTAATGCTGGAAAGCAGAAACTAGAGGTAGAGTTTACAGCCCATAAAATAATGCGGTAGGTCAGGAACTAAGTATTGAATATAAATTGGGTAAGAAATATTAATGGTATCATAGACTAAGGCTAAAAAAGCTTTCAGACTACTCATACTTCTAGCTCTGAGTTACAATCATGGGCTTATGATCACTGAAGGAATAGTCCTTTGTCAAGTGCCCATTCTGACCTCTGCATCCTCACCATCAGACATAATGGAGACTCAGATGGGCAGTTGGACGAGCAATGCGTTTTCTAAATAACTCCTCTTAACAGCTCGGATGGTTGAAAAGAGCTCTTAGTTGAGGAAAAAATTGACCATGCATCTAGGGAGTGAGTTCAGAAGGTAGGCAAACTCTCCTGGTCAAATGCTTGTATTAACATTCTCATCTTGCCTCAAAAGATAAATTTACCTACAAGTGTTTCATATAAGGAAGATGCTAAGAGCTTGTCCACATGGCGAGTTACTGTGTGGAGACCCAGGGTGTGAATCTACAGCACTTCAGCTTGCCATGCAGTAATGTCCCGCGGGGAACTACTACAGTGTGCTGAAAGGCCAGGAGCGTGGCTTAGTGCAAGTCTTTTACTGTGCTGTAGCAATGTCCACATGGCGAATTACTGCATGGAAAGCTGGTGCACTGTAGTGTCCCACCCTGGCTTGCTGCACAGTGGCACACCACATAAACAAGCTCTAAGACTAGGAAATTCTGTCATGGCAACACGGATTTGTCTGTGCTTAGGGATCAGCAGCAGCAGATCTACAGAGATTCCTAGAAGCTGATTGGTGACTATGGGCTACAGGCAAAGCCGATGGCGTCACTTTGGCTTTGTCTATACTAGAGAAATCAGTATTGCAAGTCGATTCTTTACATCAGTAGTTCCACCATCAATTGAATGTGTCCACACCACGGCTGCTTTACATTGATTCAGGTGAGGATGGCTCCTTCAGCCAGTGAACCTCAGTCCTCAGATGAGGGACCCGTCCCGCATGGTATTCCTTGGTTACCTCCCCCTTCACAGCAACTCCCTCCATCACACTTTCCCCAATATCTCCCCATCCCCTGCTAAAGTCAGGCCTGGGATAGGGAGACATCTCTGGGTACAGCAGATACTGTGGGGGGGTCACACTGGGGGCATAGGGCGCAACTATCAGACCTGACATTAAGTCAGTTGTGCCAATGTGTTGCAGCCAACAGTTACCCAACTGGTTGAGCCTGCACCAATTTAGGCTACCCCAGTTCTTACCCCTATCCACTTTGGGGGTAATTGAGACCAGTTTTTGCCTTGTTACAGTTGACTGAAGCACTTGTCTACATAGACATAACGTGCTCTTAAACTGATGGAGTGGGGAACAAGTGTAACTTCTCTGTGCGTAGAGAAGTCCTCATGTGGCCCCATAATTCATCCATTGGTGACTAGACACATGAGGTCATCATGGCAATGGAGCTAAACTAAAACCACAGTTAAGAACGCTAGCTTGTACTATTCCAGTGATCTCCCCTGACAGGATTGAGAGTAACCGAGAAACCTCCCCAGCAGTACAGGAAGACAAAGGAGGAAGAAAGTCTGGAGCATGAAAAAACTGAGTTCTGAGTGCAGGAAATGGGGGTAAGACAAAACTGGAACTTTAATGCTTTGTAATAAAAAAAAATTTAAAGTTGTCTTAAGACTTTTTACCAGTTATACATCAAAATGAATGTGTGTTTCCGCATCTGAGGTGTCCTGACAAGGTCCATAAATGAAGGACTCAGATTTTCCCCATCTTCCTCTTCAAGGTTAATATTCTACAGAAGAACCAGTGCATTGTTAATTAAGGGCTAAACTGGGTGAGAGAAATTTATCATGTTAAAGCAAACTGGAAGGGAGGGGCTCGTGACATACTGTAGTCATATATTAGATATGTTACTTAATACAATACGTAAGAGCTTCCTGGGAAATGGACCATTCTATTGTGATTATTGCATGGGATATGGAGGAGAAGGATCACAATGATAATGAGGGAATTCTTTAACTTCAACAGTTTTAGTCGTTCCTTAACTATTTGATCTGGTGTTTCCTAAGTAATTTCTCCAGGATTCTAAAGTTTCCTTTTTCTTTAGTCTTAGCTGAACAGGTCATGAATCAGCAGCATTGCAATGCAAAATGTTTCAGCTCTGGAATACACAAGAACCTTGGCACAGCACTGACACCTGGGGTATAATTCCTGGCCTTGTTTCAAACCTCCTGCATGACATGGAGCAAGCGTCTGAATCTCTCCTTGCACCAGCTTCCTCATATGTACAATGGGGAATGATAGCTATCCAGCTGGGACTGTGAGGTTAACTTTGATATTTACCAGCATGTAGAACTCCTCAGGTGGAAAGCATTATACAAAAAACTTTTATAATGTTCACCTACAAGCATAAAACCTCAAGCTCACCTGAAAATGGGCAGGCAGCTTTTTCCCATTCTTTTTGGCAATATAGTCCACAATCTTCATGGCCTTGTCATTTTGCTTCTGAGATATCAGCCACCTTGGAGACTCAGGCAGACACCTGTAATTCAAGCAAGCAGACACTGCCATACAGAAAACAAAATGGTGCATCCACACTGAACCCAGGCTATGGAGACAGTACTTCGGTTGAACACAGTGACACTACTTTCAGCTTTTCAAGAAAAGAACAGTTTGCCGTGCTGCAAGATGAAGTTGGAGGAGGAGCCTTGGCAGTAGCTCAGTTTTACTGGAGATGAACACACTCATGATAAAACAATAAATAATATGAAAACCTTGCAATAAGAACATGCATAGCACTCACCCAATCAATTTACCCATCTGATGACTCCTCATGAGGAGCCATTTTCCAACTATACCATCGACAGACAGACCGACCCACCCCTCTAAAAGCACTGGAACTCTCACTCCATTTACTCATGTCAAATAAAACTCACAAAAATAGATAAAGAAAACAAAACTCTATCCCCCCTAATCCCCACTCCGGGCAGACAACTCTTCACAACCCAAGTGCTCATAAAAAGAAAAGAGTGAAACCAAAATGATACAAGTTAATTCTTTGAAACAATACATCAAAATGATCTACTAAAGGAGGAACCTATTACTTTTGGTTGTGCCACAAAATATAGTATAATTTAAAAAAAATTCTGTGCAGCAAACCACTTTAAATAAAAATACTTAGCCATTGGACAATCACCACTAATTAACCCCCATTTCAAGGTGATGTCAGTCAAATTATGGCCCTAAATTATTTAATAAATTTCCCTTTAAACAAATGTTCAATTGATGCATACATAAAATTCAATTCCTTGTGTCAAATTACTTTACATCCAATTTTCTTTTAAAAAATAATCCACTCACAGCATAACATAACAGAAGTTTGATTCCTAAGAATACATTAGACAAGATGTACATGCTATAATACAACCAAGGATTGAACATTAAAGGAGACTATTCCTACTCTTTGTTGGTGTAGATCTTCTGTTTGCATTAACCAGAGTAATGTGCATGCAAACAGTATACGACATTCTCCTACAGCTCTTGATCATCTCTCTTGGGTGAAGGGAAATAGAATTTTAAATCCTCTGTTAAGGTATATGAAAGTGCTTACCAGTAATAGAGCAAGAGGAGGAAGCATGGTAGAGTAACAGTAAGCTGCAACCATCTCCAGTGAGGAATAGCATAAGCAACACCATCGAGCAGGAGAAGTCCAACTGTAAAGGCCACTTGATAGAGAATTCCCACTGTCTTCCTATGGCTTGGGCCAACAACTTCTGTGACTGAAATGTATATAATACAAGTGACTGTTCAAAAACAGAAGGAAAACTGATGGATCATTTTAGAGATGGAAGAACCAAGAAACCCTACTCCAGAAACAAGGGATTTCAAGCATTTCAGGAGGCATAGATTCTTTTCAGGGAGTCTGGAGGCAACCACCAATTCCCTGAAGAATATTCCTTAATTCTAGATTTTTGCATAAAATCTTAATACAAATCCTTTGATACTTGTAGACCAAGCTTAATTTGCTTATTAAATTTTATTTTTATTAGATCATTGAGGTCAGTAATTATGTTCTTCCTGACTATACTGTGCTTAAATCTTATTCTCTGTTATGGCATTCAACACTTAAGTGAAACACGATCACCAAAATTTACATATGAAATATTTTACTGTACAGTACAACACTATCCTAAATAAAGTTCCCATAATGTAGAACTGAAGGATCATATTGTGCAAGGAGGTAATAATCCTTCATTGTTTGACTGATGTGAAGTGGTGGGGGCAGCTGTTCCAATAGTGGATTTAATACTCAAATCACTAGAATGAAAATTTATATATGCACAGAATGGACTGGTTGATACATTAGGTTTTCTTCATCTCAAACTTCTGGATAACTACAATAGATCGATGTTTCTGCTACAATGTTTAGCAGTATAATAGTTTAAAAGGTTGGCATTTCAGTTTTTGTCATCTTCAGAGTTAACACTCCACTGATGTGAATGAGGCAGTTCACACCACTCAGAGCTATTGTTTAAAAACTGTCCACTTTACAGATTCAGGAAGACAGACAATGCTAAGCCATGTAGCATTTGGAAGATTTTCTTTGCAACCATAAAGGAGAAAAGCTTATATTTTAAAAACAAAACCTAAATTCTGCCACACTTAAGGGATCCCTAATGGCACCTTTAGCACCTTGGGCAACAGCGAACTACATTTAACAGACCATGTAAACAAACAAACTAATGCTGGATCAGTGTAGAGTGATATAATCAGAGTGACACCATCACTATTTGAGCAGGGCTGGATTAACACATAGGCAAACGAGGCATATGCCCAGAGCCCAAATTTGGGGAGGAGGTGATGGGGTTTTTTTTTAACCAATGCAGATTTTTGCACAAACTGAAAAAAATTCACTGGACAGGTCTACACTACCGCTAAAGTCAATCTAACTTATGTCACTCAGGAGCAGGGCCGGCTCCAGGCACCAGCTGACCAAGCACATGCTTGGGGTGGCACCTTGGGGCGGGGCAGTGCTCGGGTTTGTTTGGTTTTTTTTGGTTCAGCAGGGCAGCGCTGGAGGGTTTGTTTTTGTTTCCGCCGGGCGGTGCTCGCGGGGGGGCGGGGCTTCGGGCGGCGCAGCACTCGTGGGGGGGTGGGGCGGCGCTCGCGGGGGGGGGGTGTTACAGCGGGGTGGCGCTCTTTTTTTTTGCTTGGGGCGGCAAAAAAAGTTAGAGCTGGCCCTGCTCAGAAGTGTAAGAAAGATACCCCCCTGAGCAACGCAAGTTAGATCGACCTAAGCGCTGTCTACACTGGCGCTATGTTGGCAGGAGACACTCTCCCACTGACACAACTTCTGCCTCTCACAGAGGTGGAGTAATTATGCCACCTGGAGAACGCTCTCCTGTTGGAATACAGCATCTTCCCCAGATGCGCCAATGTAGCTCTTCTAATGTAGACCTGCCCATTCATTTGAGTGGGTGGCATTGCAACCTGGTGCATGGGGTTGCAGCACTGCTCAGGTTTGGCCCATCCACCCCCGTCCTGGTGAGTAGTGCCACAAGCAGCAGCAGGACAAGCAGCCGGTCCAGCAGATCCACAGCATGGCCAGCCTGGCCTTGGTAAGTGTACCTTACCACTGTTTGCTGTGATTCACATTAGAAGTTGGGGCCCAGAAGTGTATGTTTGCCTAGGACCCAGTGATGGGTTAATCTGGCTCTGCATGTGACCTCTCTATTGCCTTCCCACCCTCTGATATATTTTCCATTCAAATGAGCGTGCACTATCAAAGAGCGCCAAAACAACTTCTGCCTTTTTCTTGGTAGGAATCTACTGTACTTGAGTTATTGTTTAAGATGTAAAGCCTGGGCTTGCCATTTACTGCTCCTTTATGTATAAAGATTCCTCAAAGTTGTTTGTTTCCTCACAGTCCTCTATCACCTCCTCCTTTCACTCTGTTGAGAGCACACTGGAGCCTAAATAGTGATGTCACATCAAGCTGCTGCACCCTTCCCTCTCTTGCGTACTGGGGAATGGGAACTGCATCTCAGGTAACAGCCTCATTTGACATCACTATTCTGATCTTCCAAAGACATCGGGATCTGAGGGAAGAAAAACTGATCTCTCTAATGTAAGCTAATAAGCAGGGGGGAAACAATCTCTGAGCAAGTCTTATATATACTTTCAAAAAGCAGCAAAGGGCCCTTTTCTGCTTCCCAGTTCACATTTAGTCCAATGAATTGCTAGTTTTCCCTTCATCTCCCATTACCAATATTACTCCCAGGGAAAGCACCAGTCTTACTCAGGATGTAGCCTGCTGTCCAGCTGCCCTTGCTGACCAGTCCTTGTAGGAAGCGAAAGATCACCATCCAAAGGTAGCTTGGTGCGAAGGCCACAAGAACTCCAGAGGTGGCACTTAGAAGGATTGTCACTATAAGGCAAAGTTTACGGCCAAATCTGCATGGGAAAAGAATTACAAGTACAAGTACAAGATCAAAATACAGACACACACCAAAGTAAACTGTTAAAAACTTCATGTAGCATTTAGAAAAGCCAAACATTTATCAATTGGGAGGATAGGCCCACATTAATATTATAGAACTACATTTATATGGTGTTAATGGGGGCCTAGTGCTCACCTACCAATTGGGTTAACTTCTCCATTGCTTTGTAATTCCATAAATGCTTTTGAGCAGTTTGGATGAAACCAAGTATCCCAAATGATAGGTGAGCAATAGGCCCACATTAATACATATAGATGATAAAGGTATCCCTTCCTGTCTATTTTTGGAATTACAGTCTGTGTTAATAAGTATGGAGGAAAGATACCTGCAGATGAATATAATTACTCTGCAGTTTCTTTTGAAGTGCCTATGTAATGTGAGGATTAGGAGTAACTAATTTACATACAAACAGCCCAATCCTCAAACCATGCATGTTCAGATCTTCCATTGATACGAATCGAAGTTTCACATGTAGAGAACTTACATAATGAGGCCTGCAGAGCTTGCAATGCAAAGCAATTTGGAGGGGGAGCGGAGGGATGGGTGGAGGGGAATACATTGTTAGGAATGCGAGCACATCTTTTTCCAGTGACTGGAAAAATTGTTCTAATGGTTTATAACACAACGTGCCCTTCCTGTGCCCAGAGCCAGTGGTATATCCTTAATCTCAATGGGAGTCTACAATGACTTCATACCCTAGTTCTGAACACAGTGCTGCGGTTATGAAAATCACTCGTGTCTCATATTTGCATTGATATTGTATCTATTTGGCAATCTCCGACTGTATTACTACTTGATAAGCAAACCTTTAACAAAAGGAAACAGGATGTTTTCATATCAAAATTGCAATTCATACCACAGAAAGACAGAATGACAACTCCAACTCAGAGCTTCCTGACTTTTGTTAAAAATCAATATGTTCATATAGGATGTCTGGGTTTTTTGCACGTTATCACTGTAAAATATACTGAAGAGCACATGAGCACTGCAGGGAGGAAACTTGCAGGATCAGGAAAGATCTGCAGCTACAAAAACCCATAGAAATCTCAGAGTCTTTGATATGTTTTTCTAAGGCTGAGAGACTTAGGAGTGTTCATTCATTGAAAGGCGCACGAGCATGCTGTTAGTCAGATGGATTTGCCTCTACATTTGTTTATTTTTAACTGATAAACATTGATTAGGAATATCAGCTATGTTTTAATATCCCACACATACCTGTCTGCTATGTAGCCGATGTATACTGATCCCAAAAAAAAGCCAGCATTCACACAGGACTGAAAGAGATCCACCTTCCAGGAGTCCTCACACACCAGGTTAAACTGAAGAGGCACATCACAGTTAGAAGGGAAACTCAGTGAATATATCCACTCCTTAAAACTAGAAACTGGTTGATACCAACAACCACCACTTTAGCCTTATTAAAACAACATTCTATTCCAGGGTTGATCCTGCATTTTAAGCATCCCAAAGTCCCAGAAGTGGTTAGAGGCATAGGAACACAAGACCAGGCCCCGGGATAAGTCTGCTGATATTGCCCCTATTTCCCATGCATCTAATCTTATATGACTAGGGAGATATGGATGGGGGGGGGGGGAAAAACCACACCTGTTGCTCAGTATTAGAGTATCACCCAAAAGCCCCAACCAGGATTAGGACTCTTTTGTACTAGGCACTGTATAATCATAGTTAATCACTATGGACTTGAACATCCTTGGACATAGACATGCAGGCAACTCTGGTCCCTTTGGCAGCTTCCACGGGGGGCTGGCAGCTATGGGCCCAGCCGCGATTAATGGTGTGTAGAATTTTCTTTGCAATGAAGATTCTAGATGCCTATAAAAAGCAGCAAACACCACGTGACCTCCGCTGGGCCACAGTTTGAGAGCAGCTGCCTTAAAATACTATGCACGCTGAGCAGGAACAGTTTGAATTTGCTGTAAGAAGCCCAAGAAGAGAGGTCCTCAGAGCTTGCTGGGCCTGAACACAGTCTTCAAGACACTGGGGGGGCTTTGGAGAGCCAAAGCAGGATTGTCCCTATCCAAGTGCTATCCAGAATCAACCCTGTTAGATATTGGCTACTCATTCTTGGGTTTTGTGCATAGTTTTAGAAAATGTTTCATAAAGAAATATTGGTTATGTTGGGGGGGGGGGCACGCACGGTTAAAGGATGTATATCTGGCTGTATATCCCTTTCCTTCTTGCTGGGGTTAGGTTAATTAAAGCTATGTATTTTTAATCCACACGCCAAGATGTGTTTACTCCTGTGCTGCTGTATTTCTGGTTATAGGGATTAGCATAGGACAAAGCCTGGTGCTCCCCCTGTGTTACCTTTACATTCTGTGACTTTTTTCCAGGTCCATTGCTGGACAGCCAAGCGAGGGCTGAAAGGAAGGAGCTAGGGCCCTTGTTGGAGGCCCATAGTTGCAACCACGCTGGAAGTTGTGGACAGCAATAGGGATCCTTATCCAAACCCTCTAAACAAAACTTCAGACTGAGGTGCCCATTCTGACTCCACAGCAGGGAGGCTCTCCCAGTCTGATTGGCAGCAGGCCAGTTGCTGAGAACCTACTGTTCTTTTCAACGATATTTAAATATAAGAAATGTTTAAGGGAAGAAAGTTACTATTGGCAGCAAAGCAGGTTTTTAAACAAAATTTTGGTCTGTTTCTCCATCTATGAACAAGTGTTGGACTCAGCGCTGCAGGCGGCAATTAATCTAGTTCTTGCCAGTAGAGGCGATTCCAATGGAATAAAACAAATATTGACAGCACACCTTCCCCGGGACCTCACTTCACTTTAAAATTGACAGCAGAACTCCTATGTGATGCAAGAGAACTGACTCTGCAATAACATTGAGGCACCTGACTGCTCCCAATGCCTAATACATAAGTAATCTGGAAGCAAAGTCTAACAGACCTATAATAATGATTGACAAGGAGTACAGGATTTTTAACTGAATTTTTGTTTAATTTAAAAAAAAAAGTCTAAAAGTAAGGACGATAGTTCTATCTGTGGAAACCTTTTAAAATGCAGATTTACACTGTTATAGAAATGTTTTGACAGGCTCCCAAAAGCTATTCTGTGCAAGATCTTTAACAAATTTAATGCAAGTAAAAGAGTCTTCCTAGTTTGGCCAAGATTTCCAAAAGGGATTGATTGTGGCGTCTCAGTTTTTGAGTCCCAACTTGAGATGCCTCAGAAGAGCCCAATTTTCAAACAGTTGTGAGCACCTACTTTGACCTTGAAAGGGGTCATTGAGACACCCAGGATCAACAGTCACTTTTGTAAACCTTGGCTCACTGGACTTACGTTTTTCCTTTGTCCTTCAGCTGCTGCTATAGAGACAATACAAATAATTACAAGTTAACAAAAAGTCTGTTGCAAATGATAGTAAATAGGAAGGTAAAATGCTGAGAAATTATTATTCATAAGGGACAGTGAGGCAACAGAGAGAACCTGTCTGTGTGTACAGAGCTCTTCAACACAAGGCACATTTGGGGCAAAATGTTCAGAATTGACTGCTGAACTTCACACACACATTTAGACACCTAAATAAGTGGTTTGATTTTCAGAAAAGCCAAACACCTGCAACGCCTGTTGACTTCACACTAGGCATGCTAAGAGGCTTAACACGGGTCATTCCCTCACCAACATTCCCTCCTGCCATTTGGATACTCGCATCCATCTCAATACAAAAATTTATCCTTAGAGCCACTTTCTTAAATAAAATAATGGAAAGCTTTTATTTTAGATGCTTTAAAAAAAAAAAAAAAAAAAAAAAAGATGTTTTGGGCTAAATTTGATCTGACAAGGTCCCTTAAGACAATTTTTAGTGAGTAAGAAAATTAACAATGATGCCTCATAGTACAACTTTTATCACTTAGCGTATATCTATGAATGGGGTATTTCCACAAAGCACATAATATTGCACAATATGCACCTGTTATTTCTAAGGCTGTCAAGTGATTAAAAACATTAATGGCGATTAATTGCGTGATCAAAAAAATTGTCACAATCGCATTGTTAAACAAGAGAAGAATACCATTTATTTAAATATTTTGGATGTTTTCTACATTTTCAAATATATTGATTTCAATTACAACACAGAATAAAGTGTACAGTGCTCACTTCGTATTTATTTGTATTACAAGTATTTGCACTGTAAAACAAAAAGAAATAGCATTTTTCAATTCACCTAATACAAGTACTGTAGTGCAATCTCTTTATCATGAAAATGAACTTACAAATATAGAATTATGTACCAAAAAAACCTGCATTCAAAAATAAAACAATGTAAAATTTTAGAGCCAAATCCACTCAGTCCTACTTCTTGTTCAGCCAATCGCTCAGACAAACAAATTTGTTTACATTTGCAGGAGATAATGCTGCCTGCTTCTTTTTTTACAATGTCACCTTAAAGTGAGAACAGGCATTCTCATGGTACTATTGTAGCCGGCGTCCCAAGATATTTACGTGCCAGATGCGGTAAAGATTCATATGTCCCTTCATGCTTCAATCACCATTCCAGGGGACATGCGTCCATGCTGATGATGGGTTCTGCTCGATAACCATCCAAAGCAGAGCAGACCGACGCATGTTCATTTTCATCACCGGAGTCAGATGCCACCAGCAGAAGGTTGGTTTTCTTTTTTGGTGGTTCGAGTTTTGTAGTTTCCGCATCAGAGTGTTGCTCTTTTAAGACATCTGAAAGCATGCTCCAAACCTCGTCCCTCTCAGATTTTGGAAGGCACTTCAGATTCTTAAATCTTGGGTCGAGTGCTGTAGCTATTTTTTAGAAATCTCATATTGGTATCTTCTTTGTGTTTTGTGAAATCTGCAGTGAAAGTGTTCTTAAAATGAACAACAACATGTGCTGGGTCATCATCCGAGACTGCTATAACATGAAATATATGGCAGAACGTGGGTAAAATAGAGTAGGGGACATACAATTCTCCCCCAAGGAGTTCAGTCACAAATTTAAATTAACACATTTTTTTTAAACGAGCGTCATCAGCATGGAAGCATGTCCTCTGGAATGGTGGCCAAAGCATGAAGGGCATATGAATGTTTAGCATATCTGGCACGTAAATACCTTGTAGTGCCGTCTACAAAAGTGCCATGCAAATGCCTGCTCTCACTTTCTGGTGACATTGTAAATAAGAAGAGGGCAGCAGTATCTCCTGTAAATGTAAACAAACTTGTTTGTCTTAGTGATTGGCTGAACAAGAAGTAGGACTGAGTATTTGTAGGCTCTGAAGTTTTACATTGTTTTGGTTTTGAGTGCAGTTATGTAACAAAACAAAACAAAAATCTACATTTGTAAGTTGCACTTTAACAACAAAGATTGCACTACAGTACTTGTATGAGGTGAATTGAAAAATACTATTTATTTTGTTTATCATTTTTACAGTGCAAATATTTGTAATCAAAAATAATATACACTGATTTCAATTATAACACAGAATACAGAATATATGAAAACGTAGAAAAAAACATCCAAAATATTTAATAAATTTCAATTGGTATTCTATTGTTTAACAGTGCGATTAAAACCACGATTAATCACAATTAATTTTTATAATAGTGATTAATTTTTTTTTAGTTAATCGCGTGAGTTAACTGCAATTAATCGACAGCCCTAGTTATTTCAGATACACTGGCCTTCAGATGTTTAGCCTCCACACATTTTATAACTGAACTGTTATAGGGCATTAAGCACCAATTTCCCGTTTTAGACCTTGTCGACAACTTTTAACAAGCGTGTAACCTGTTACCGTAACATGGTGTGTGTCTACACACAGTGTAGTGAACATTGTTAGAAACTGTGGCAGTTGCCCTGTTTCACCCTGGAGATAGGAAGACAATCACGTGCCAGTCTAAACCTATTATTTTGCTGTGGAGATAGCACCCTCATGGCCATGCACGTGTAACTGCTTTGGCTGGCCCTCTTTCTTTCCAGCTCTGTGAGTAGGTCTACTCTGCCTGCGGCAGGCCTGTGCCAGCTGACTCAGGCTCCTGGTGCTTGGGCTGCAAAGCTGTTTAACTGCAGGGTAGACTTCTGGGCTCAGCCTGGACTTTCGGACCCTGCAAAGTGGGAAGTCCCAGAGCTCAGGCTGCAGTCCAAGCACAGGAGGTCTACACCGTAATTAAACAGCCTCACAGCCTGAGCCCTGGGAGCCTGAGTCAGCTGGCATGGGACACAGGGCCGGCTCCAGGCACCAGGCACCCAAGCTGGTGCTTGGGGCGGCACCTGGAGGGGGGCGGCGCGGCGCTCGGGCCGCCGGGGGGAGAGCCGAGTCCCCGCCGGGGCTCGCCGCCCTGCCCCCGGCGCTCTGGCCGCCGGGGGGGGGGGGGGGAGAGCCGAGCCCCCGCCGGGGCTCGAAGCCCTCCTCCCAGGGCTCCGGCCGCCCTCCCCTCCGGCGCCCTCCCCCCGGCCGCCGGGGGGAGAGCGGAGCCCCCGCCCGGGCTCGCCGCCCTGCCCCCGGCGCCCTGCCCCCGGCCGCCGGCGCCCTGCCCCCGGCCGTCGGGGGGAGAGCGGAGCCCCCGCCGGGACTCGCCACCCTCGCCCCGGGGCTCCGGCCGCCCTCCCCCCGGCGGGAGAGCGGAGGCCCCCGCCGGGGCTCGCCGCCTCCCCCCGGCTGCCGGGGGGAGAGCTGCGAGCCCCTACCGGGGCTCGCCGCCCTGCGCTCTGGCCGCCGGGGCTCGCCGCCCTGCCCCCGGCGGGAGAGCGGAGGCCCCGCCGGGGCTCGCCGCCCCCCCCCTCCGCCCCCCCCCCCCCGCGGGGGGGGGGGGCGCGGCCGGAGGCTTTTTTGCCTGGGGCGGCAAAAAAGCCAGAGCCGGCCCTGATGGGACAGCTGCAGGTTTTTATTCGCAGTGTAGACATACCCTGTGTGGTTGGTCAGACCAGCCCCCACATGCTGCTGCTCTATCTATAGATTCTCTGGGTGCTCAATCTCCTGCAGAGGTGCTATGGGAAAGCTAGCCAGGTTTTCCCAGAATGCACCAATGTGAACACGGTTAGACAGTGTGGATACACTACCTTGTCTGGCATGTGGTTATGTTGCGCCAAGAGTTTGTGTGGATACAACTCAGCCATGTTTGTTGTCAGATGAGAATGGCACGAACTGGTTACTAAAACACAGTTGCATCTATGTGTGCAGGGCCTTAAATAAAGAATCCCCTCTAGGAACTGCTTCTATATGGGCCCTTGAGTTTGCTGCCAGGAACAGGAATGTGGAGAACCACCAGGGCAGTGTGGCTGGACGTGGGTCCCTGGGCCTGGCACCCAGTCAGTCAATGGGAATGTACAACAGCACTATCACTCACTAAAATCATCAGCAGCAATTGGGCTGGTTGGTGCCTGCTCCAGAGGAGGAGCGTACAGATGGTCACTTCTGAGGGAAGCATCATGGAAAAAGACAGCATGAGGAGCCCTGTGCAGCCCTAGCCACACTGAAACCCTGAACCTGGAAATGAGGGAGCAGCAAAAGCAGGAAGGAGAGAGAAAGGGGGGGGGGGGTGGAAAGAAAAACAGGACGGCACCAGGATGCTAATGAGAAAGACAAGGGAAGGAGAAGGTCAGAGACTACGAGAAGTGCTGGATTGTGGGTGAAATGTTAAGATGAAGCTGATTCTGCCTGTCCTCAGTGCAAGGGGTGAATGTCTCATAGGAAACAGCGATCTGGATCAAGATGCTAGTTTTTGTCAAATTAAAAGCAGTTCCAATGTCCAAGCTGAAGTGACATATTGTACAGCAGTTAAAGTTTGTCTTGGTTGTAATGAGTGACTAGAGTTGTTTTTGCTGGCAACTACCATGAACCAAAACCTTTAATGAACAAGGTTTCAGAACAATTTTACAAGTAGAAAATGGAAATGATGTTTTTCTTCAGTAAATTTACAAAATTGTTGTCAATTAACTGGAATCTGAAGAAAACTTTACACAAAAGTGTGTGTATTCATATGAAGATAATTCCTTTAAGCACAGGAAAATTAGTGTCAGAAATCAAAAAAGTATCCACAATTAAGATGTGGAGATTATCTGAATATCTAAAGGGAAGGAAGTTTCCAATAAAAACAACCAACCAACAACTTAGTTTTCCCCCCTTATGGTTCATGTGTTTTGTTGCTACAAAAATTGTATTTTTAAAACATTTTATCCCACTAAATCCAATTCTCCTCAAGTAGCTCAATCATTAGTCTAATCCAGGCAGTAAATCCTTCTATTTATTTTAGTTCGTTCATCCTTATCAACTGCACTTCAACAGGTGACGTTTGTCTTTGTAGCAATGTGCCCTCATCCCACCATCTGATCCCTGCGCAGAGTCCCACTGCAGTCAGAGGCACGGGAGCCCACTCACATAGATCAGATTGCCATACAAGGAGTGAAGGAGGACATATTGTCTGCAGTTACAAGGATTCTAATGTACCACCTCTTCAATTTCAGCAAAGTAGGACATTTCCCTAACAGCAGTGATTACACGTTCACCGGCCTACCTGATGTAATGGGAATAGATGGCACAGCATTACAATAGCTTCAATTATTCCCCTCCAGCACACAGGGCCGGTTTTAACTTTTTTGCCGCCCCAGGCAAAAAAGAAGAGCGCCGCCCTGCCGTAACACCCCCCCCAGCGCCGCGCCGCCCAAACCCCTGGAGCGCCGGGCCGCTCAAACCCCCGCCCCCTGAGCGCCGCGCCGCCGAACCCCCGCCCCCCCCCAGCGCCCCCGAGCACCTCGCCAGGCCGCCCAAATGCCCCCCCGCCCCCGAGCACCTCGCCGGGCCGCCACCCCGAGCGCCTCGCCGGGCTGGCCAAACCCCCGCCCTCCCCCGGAGCGCCGTCCAAACCCCCTGAGCACCTTGCCGGGCCACCCAAACCCTCGCCCCCTGAGCTCCGCGCCGCCCAAACCCCCGCCCACCCCCTGAGCGCCGCGCCGGCCAAACCCCTGCCCCGAGTGCCTCGCCGGGCCGGCCAAACCCCCGGAGCGCCGCGCCGGCCAAACCCCCACCCTGAGCGCCTCGCCGGGCCGGCCAAACCCCCGGAGCGCCAGGCCGCCCAACCCCCGCCCCGAGCGCCTCGCCGGGCCGGCCAAACCCCTGCACCCCGAGCGCCGCGCCGGGCCTCCCAAACCCCCCGAGCGCCTCGCCTTACCTCGCCGGGCCGGCCAAACCCCCGGAGCGCCGCGCCCCCCAGAGTGCCGCGCAGGGCTGGGCCGGGCCACCCAAACCCCCGCACCCTGAGCGCCGCGCCGGGCTGCCCAAGCACCGCCCCGCCCCCCAGCGCCACCCCGCCCAAACCCCCGGAGCGCCGCGCCGCCAAAGCCCCCGCCGAAAAAACCAAAAAAAAACCCCTCGAGCACCACCCCGCCAAACAAACAAAAAAAAAAGCACCACGAGTGCCCCCTGCCACCCTAACATTGGCCGCCCCTTCTAAGTTGCCGCCCCAAGCACGTGCTTGGTCGGCTGGTGCCTGGAGCCGGCCCTGCCAGCACAGCTTAGACTGGTGATGGGTAACTATTCCTCTTCCTCAAGGGCCCTCCCCCTGGGACTCCCCAATTCCCCCTTCTACATGAGACCACTTGGAGAGATGGCCATGGAGCCCTAACAATATGCCGATAACTCTCCACTGTCATTTTCTACTGACACGAACAATACCACACTACCAAGAGGTCAAAATGCCTATGAGATCAGCTCCTGGGATGAAGGGCAGCTGCCTCAAACTCAGCCTGGGCAAGACCAAAGTGTTGCTACTTGGAATGATGAAATACCCAGAAGAACCATCCAAGGCCTTGTCTCTGACCCACCCAATGGTCAAAGTAGCACAAAGCCTTGGGGTTCCATTTGACTTATCGATGTGTGGATATGACCAGATAGCATCAGTGACAAAAGAAGCCTTCTTCCACTTCCAGCTCACAAGGACACTCCACCCTTTCTCTCCCGGACAAGGACCTGGTCACAATGATCCAGCCATTTGTCGCCTATAAATGTCATCACTGTATATGATGTTGATCGGGGAAACAATGCACAGGCCAAATTCAGCTGCCTGCGTCCTCCACAGTTTAATGTGCTCATAGCACCTAAACATGTGCGCCAGTCCCGCCACTGACTCTGTCAAGGCTGATTCCCCACTCTGGCACTTCGAGTGCAGAAGGTGGGGGCCTGCAAGGATTCTAAAAATTAATACTGGCCACTCCAGGCTGGTATTAACCTCCCAAGGTTACAGCTTTTCTCTGTCCTTGGATGTGTAGATGCTGCCACCACCCAGTGCAAAAACCCCTTTGAGAGACCAGGAAGGCGCACTTGGGAATTCCTTCCTGTGGGGTACCCTCAAGCCCTTTCACCCCCCCTCCGGGGAAGAGCTGAGAAAGAAAACAAAGGAAATCAGCTGTTGCCACCAGCTAATTAAACATGTGCACAAATCTGTTAGGACACAAAATCCAATCCTGTTCTTAAAAAAGGTAAATTTTATTAAAACAAACAAAAAAATACATTTAAAAACTCAGGTTATTGCTAAATTTAAAAAACCCTCTTATAAAAATTAAACATCAAGAATAACCTTCTTGAAGTCCATCTTAAAGATTACAAGCAAAACAAAAGCATTTGGGGTTAGCACAGAGGAGTCCACAAGCCATAAAGAAATAAACAAAGATAAACCTAATAGCGTCTTCATAGACAGTTCCCCATCTACTTACGTATCGGGGGTTTTAAATGAGTAGTTTCTAGGTATGATTTGATGATTTTTCATACCTGGCCCAAGCTTTTACAGCATAGCTACTCTGTCCCTTCTCTCCTGGAGAACCACCACAGACTGACAACGGGGAAGGTTTTTCCCCCAATTTTAAAAAGGTCGAGCCTTTCCATTGGCTCTTTTGGCCAGGTGACCGCTTAGAGTCATAGACTTTAAGGTCAGAAGGGACCATTATGATTGTCTAGTCTGACCTCCTGCACAACGCAGGCCACAGAATCTCACCCACCCACTCCTGCAACAAACCCCTAACCTATGTCTGAGCTACTGAAGTCCTCGAATGATGGTTTAAAGATTTCAAGGTGCAGAGAATCCTCCACCAAGTGACCCGTGCCCCACATTGCAGAGGAAGGCGAAAAACCCCCAGGGCCTCTGCCAATCTGCCCTAAAGGAAAATTCCTTCCTGACCCCAAAGATGGCGATCAGCTAAACCCTGAGCATGTGGGCAAGACTCACCAGCCAGACACCCAGGAAAGAATTCTCTGTAGTAACTCAGATCCCACCCCATCTAACATCTCATCACAGGCCATTGGGCATATTTACTGCTAATAGTCAAAGATCAAGTAATTGCCAAAATTAGGCTATCCCATCATACCATCCCCTCCATAAACTTATCAAGTTTAGTCTTGAAGCCAGATATATCTTTTGCCCCCACTGCTCCCCTTGGAAGGCTGTTCCAGAACTTCACCCCTCTGATGGTTAGAAACCTTCATCTAATTTCAAGTCTAAACTTCCTGATGACCAGTTTATATCCATTTGTTCTTGTGTCCACATTAGTACTGAACTTAAATAATTCCTCTCCCTCCTGGTATTTATCCCTCTGATATATTTATAGAGAGCAATCATATCTCCCCTCAGCCTTCTTTTGGTTAGGCTAAACAAGCCACGCTCTTTGAGTCTCCTTTCACAAGACAGGTTTTCCATTCCTCAGATCATCCTAGTAACCCTTCTCTGTACCTGTTCCAGTTTAAATTCATCCTTCTTAAACATGGGAGACCAGAACTGCACACAGTATTCCAAATGAGGTGTCACCAGTACCTTGTATAACAGTACTAACACCTCCTTATCTCTACTGGAAATACCTCGCCTGATGCATCCCAAGACCACATTAGTTTTTTTCACAGCCATATCACATTGGCGGCTCACAGTCATCCTGTGATCAGCCAATATTTCGAGGTCCTTCTCCTCCTCTGTTACTTCCAACTGGTGAATCCCCAGCTTATAACAATAATTCTTGTTATTAATCTCTAAATGCATGACCTTGCACTTTTCACTATTAAATTTCATCCTATTACTATTACTCCAGTTTACAAGGTCATCCAGATCTTCCTGTATGATATCCCGGTCCTTCTCTATATTGGTAATACCTCCCAGCTTTGTGTCAACCGCAAACTTTATTAGCGCATTCCCACTTTTTGTGTCAAGGTCAGTAATAAAAAGATTAAATGAGATTGGTTCCAAAACCGATCCCTGAGGAACTCCACTAGTAACCTCCCTCCAGCCTGACAGTTCACCTTTCAGTATGATCTGTTGTAGTCTCCCCTTTAACCAGTGTCTTATCCACCTTTCAATTTTCATACTGATCCCCATCTTTTCCAATTTAACTAATAATTCCCCATGTGGAACCATATCAAATGCCTTACTGAAATCGAGGTAAATTAGATCTACTACGTTTCCTTTGTCTAAAAAAATCTGTTACCTTCTCAAAGAAGGAGATCAGGTTGGTTTGGCACGATCTACCTTTGTAAAACCATGTTGTATTTTGTCCCAATTACCATTGAGCTCAATGTCCTTAACTACTTTCTCCTTCAAAAATTTTTCCAAGACCTTGCATACTACAGATGTCAAATTAACAGGCCTGTAGTTAGCTGGATCACTTCCCCCTCCCCACCCCCTTCTTAAAAACAGGAACTATGTTAGCAATTCTCCAGTCATACGGTACAACCCCTAAGTTTACAGATTCATTAAAAATTCTTGCTAATGGGCTTGCAATTTCATGTGCCAGGTCCACTCCCTTCTTTTTACCTATGCAGGGAAACTTTTTAACCCTTTACAGGTAAAGCAAGTAGAGAACAACTACTAAGAGGGATTTTATAGCTAACTGGCTGGTTGGGTGTCCATAAAAGGGAGCTACTCTCCCCCGCCCCCTTTCATTTATCACAGACTCCCAAACTGCTTCTGCTGCCAGTTCAAAGCCTTGGCCCTGATCTTAAAAGCCACAAACAGATTAGATCCCAATTACATTAGAGACCACATTTCCATCTAAGAAGTGCCTATGTGTGTTTTTAGGAGAGATCAATTATCCTGTGATTTTTCTTACATCGCCCTTCATGGTGGGTAAATCTAGTTTCAACAATCTTCAGCTTTTATGATTGTGTCAAATACTTATATTGGCTCTTGCAATTGTACAAAATATTTTAGCTTAGTTTAGTCAAACTTCTTAGTTTAATCCTGTTTATACAGGTTTTTCCCTACTACTACTTCTGTGAAGTTAGCTTTACCAGCTGGGATATTACAAATGGTGTTCAATTTTTAAAATATCTCTTGGAAGTAGTGGTTATTTTACAATATTTGCCTACATTTTCAGCATACTGGAAATCCATAGATTCTTTTCTGTGATTTATTTCCAGTTTGGTTGACTAATAAATGGTGTCTCTTAGCAGGATTGTGCATTGTCTTTTTCCTATATGTAGCCATTTAATCTCATCATCTTTGATCCAACCTAATGAACTTAAAAGGTGTTTCACATTTGTCAAGGCTAGATCTTAAATTTTTTTTCCCTCAGAAGTTATAAGATTTAGGCCACGATCCTACAGTAAAAAGCAACAAAGAGTCCTGTGGCACCTTATAGACTAACAGACTTATTGGAGCATAAGCTTTTGTGGGTGAATACCCACTTTATCAGACGCATGTCAGTGAGCATCCTACAGTGAGCAGCATGTGGGTGTAGGAATCCACTTGTGTGGAACTCATTGCACACGTGACATCTTATGTGGTACTCTTGGTTTCCATATCAAGTTTGAGATGCATGTACGCACTCTTCCATGGGAGTGCTCATGCAATTAAAGCTTTGCATAAGATCGAGCTCAACTTACACAAAGATCCATTTACCTATTTGTGAAGTGTAGGTAGCTCCCTGGTTGAACGCAAGAGCGTATCAACAGCGCAAACAATTCCGTACAACACTTCAGAACAGAAAATGAAATACAGGTTATACAATCAAACAGACCGTAGTAGTCAATATATTCCATTATGAGGAGTCTCCTCTTTAATGAAAGCACTTCTGTTAAATTTAACTTTTGTCTGCCCTCAACTAGTTGGTAACCCGGGGGATGGGGAGGAAGAGGAAAATATTCATTTTTACCTCAGTCACGATGGATGATCCTGAAGAATCATAAACCCAGCCATCTTGACAGGGGGTAAGAGGGATACTGCTCCTGTTGCCATAACCGGTGAAGTTTTCTAAGGGGTTTATGCAGCTGAGGCCAGTTGTGTTCCAGTCCACGTCGTATCTCCTGCACTGACTGGAGAAAGACTCCCCACGTCTCCCCTGCTCTGGAACGGTGTAATTCAGCTCCTCTTCTAGACTCCAGTCACATCGGCTGCTCAACTCAGCAACTCCAGGACTGAGACAGCGGTGTTTGGGAGTGAACCCCAAGAAGACGACACCCACGTAAATAGGGGTGAAGGAGGCAGACAGCAGGCATAAGACAAAAAAGGCTCGCTTCTGGAACAAGTCAAATTCCCCAATATGCTCTAGAATGTCATCCAAGGTTGGCATTTTTGCATATGGCAACTCACTTATAGTAACTAACCTGGTTTCTCTTCCCAACACTGCTATGTATTTTGTTGGCAGCAAAGCTGCTTAAGTAGCAATAAAACATTTGACCGAAAGTCAAAGAGCTACTTTATAAATTATTAAGCTGTGTATTGCTAGCTTTATTGTTTAAGTTAAATTTGAAATCAAGCCTAGGCTCACCCGTGAACCATGGGGAATTGCTATTTGACCCCCACCAACTCCCCTAGAATAGATTCTTCTTGGGGTGGGCAGGAAGTGGGGTAGAGGGGCAAATTGTTTGCTCACAAAAAATTAACAGGGCTAATAAAAAGGTCATTTATTTGTCATTAATTACCCAAATCCTTATTAAGGTACTTTGAAAGGTTTCCTTCCCTAGCTTGTGCCTTATTACCTTGATTTAGGTAGGGTACTCAACAATATTTCTAACTAAATACATTTTGGTTATGGGTGTGAGAATGAAAAATTTAGGGTTGCCATTGCTAGGCAGCAGACTCTTGAATAGTGCCTGTCCTGACCACAGGCTTTGCAGGGGATATTTAAAATGTGGTTCAATAGAGAAATGCTTTCAAGGAAAAAACAGCTCCCACCTTTGAAGCTGAGCTTTGTAGTGGGGTAGAAATATATGCTCTAAAAAGGCTTGTAGACAGATGCCTGTTTGTGCATTTACCCTCGTCAGGGGTTTCCCCATTCTTCTCTCACCACTTCCTCACAGGATGGGTGCAGGGGGATTGCTGTTGCAGGTGAGAATTTAGAAGACAGGTATTTGCCTTTGGGCTTGTCCTCCAGCACCTGCTCAGGGTGGATCTGGATTGTGGATACAACTTTTTTGCACAAGGCTTTAAAGATTTCAGGAAAAACCTTTGTAGCATTTTCCCCCCCCCCATGTACTTCTCAAAGCCTAAAGCTGAGAGCTCCCCTTCCTCAGTAGAAGAGTTGTTTGAGTCAGAAGACAAAGAGGTCTTAGGTTTTTTGTCCCTATTCCCCTCCCCAGCTTCTCTCTTTTTGGGGGTTTGGCCTACTTTACAGGCATTGCTGCCCAGCTGTTGTCAGGGGTGGTCTTTTGCAGATTGCTTGATGCAGAGCTTGAGCCCTCTGGATAGATCTCCCTCAGGATGGTCCCCTTCAGGTCCCACTCCCCCTGCCCAGGGCTCATTGCTGGAACTCCTTGATTCAAACCAGGAAGGAGAGCTTGATATAAGCCCTGCCTCTCTCCCCAGGGAACTGGGGACCCATTTTAGGACTTTGTGGGGCCCTGAGATGCCTTAGAGATATGGTCTTCCTAATCCTGTTCTGCTCTAGGACTAACCCCTGGGGCTGGATGAAGTTCTCTATTTGTGGAGTCTCTCCCCAATCTGCTTTGGGATCTCCTGATCAGGCTTTTCTGTGTTGGAGTCACAACTTCTTGGGGGCAATGGGACACTGAACATGCCTGTCCAACTCAGAGACCCATGCCCTAGCAGTGCAATGGTTGGCAGACTGAGACTGAGCATAGAATCATAGAATATCAGGGTTGGAAAGGACCTCAGGAGGTCATCTAGTCCAACCCCCTGCTCAAAGCAGGGCCAATTCCCAACTAAATCAGGGCACATTCAGCCTCTGAAGAGCCTGTAAAAGCTGCCCCACAGAACACTGCTTGGATTTAGCTTGGTATTTGTGAAGTTGCTCTGCCATGCCTGCAGGGGTCAATGGAGTCTCACAGGGAGGCGCTGCAGCATTGGCTCCAGGTAGCTGAGACCACCCCACTGCTCTTTACCAGATCCAGGAGAGGAGGAATAAAGGAAAGCTGCTTGCTACTGCCCCAAAACACACAAAAATAAAGGCTGGCAAAGATGAGTCAGGAGCAAAGTGAACCGTGCTTGACTGTTGCCGTAGAGGCATACGATCTGGGAGCAAGCGGAACAAGAGGGTGGGGCTATGCAACAGCTTTCAATTGCCTCTAAAATTGCAGACAGGAGGGGAACAGACCACATGGATCAGAATTGTGGAAAACGCTGAGCTGCAGCATTTTAAGTTTACTCAAAGGGGAAAAAAAACAAACCCACACCCAATACCCCCTATCCCAGCTAGAGTTTTCACCCCCAAAAGGGAGAAGAGACTGCATGAAGTGCACCATTGTTTTTACATGGAAGGCGCCCAAACTAAGGTGACAGGAGTCAGTGTAAAATCCTAAAATAAACAGAAATGCTCAATCAATCCAGACCCCCCCCCCAAAAAAAGAGGCTCTCTGTTCTTTAACTCCACTTCTCCAAGAGGCGGTTTTTGAAGCGACACACAAGATCGAAGACCAATCCACTGCACAGTTTAGGAACTGTGCAGGGAGGTGCAACAGCTTCTGGATTAGTCATTTAAAACAAACCCTTAACTCTGCTTTAGCTATGTGTTTAACAGTGTATTTCTAGAATTTACAGCTTAGAGTCTGAGGGCCTATTTACTTATGCAGCTTTAAATAGGACTCACTTAATATTCACAGGTAAACTCTGATTAGTAGATTATGGTCAGGTGGAATCATTAAAATGATTTAGTCTGACTTCCTGCATAACAGGCCATCCAGTAATTCATGCAGTCCAGCCCAACAACATGTGGTGGAACTAGAGAATACATCTTTTAGAAATATCCAGTCTTGATGACTGAATAATGGAGAATCCACCATATCCCTTGGTAAAATGTTCCAATAGACTAACTACCCTTGCTGTTAGAAATGTGCATCTTAATTCCAGAATCTATTTCCTCCCAAGAATTGGCCTTACACCAATTTTCTTTCTAGATATAAAAGTGTTGTTCAGGTTTGGAATGTGATACTTCCTTACATTTAACACAGCTTTATAGAATACACCTATGTTATGGTTTTATTGGTTTACGAATAGTTATCCATACAGAATCTAGGAGAGAACCCCAAGTCTGAAAAAGAAAATCCATTATTTGAAATCTGCTTATAAATTCAGAGGTCTGTGGTGAGACATCTTAAGTTTCATCTTTAGCTTTGCAATCAGAAATATTAACTGTTTCCAGCAGGAAATCTGGAAAGTGACTTTCAGGTTGTCAAACACAATTTTTTTTAAAAAAGTGTAAGCAAGAAAAATTTCAGCACTTATTTTAATACATATGGGAATCGTTTGGAATGTCCATTTAATTTATCTTTTATTGAAATTGCTGAATAGTTTATATTACACTAAATTTGATTCAAAATGGAAACTGTTTTATAAAATGAAGAAACCAGTGTTGAAACCAAATAAGCCAACCAAAAAGGTACAAGAAAGAGTTTCAAAAATTCTGACCAATAAGTACCTGTACACGTATATGAAACTGTATTATCGCCCATAAGATAATTCAGAAAACATTGAGAGGAGCAGACTGCTACAGGAAGATTGATATCACCTCCAATAAGTTCTGGCAACATTGTAATTCAGTGACCATTGGCCTCAGGATATAAGACGACCTGGATCTGAGATACTACTGAAAGACGTGGGCCCACCATATTTTATGCAATTAGTACCAAAAACAATACCTGTTTTGCAAATTAAGGCTTCTCTAGGTCTTGGGCTTTTTAAGATGACAGAAATGACAGGATTGTGAATATGGCATTCTAGGAATTCTGCACCTATGACCTTGAACAATCCAGTTATGTCTGAGCATGCACAAATTCTAGTCCCGTCTGCACTCAAGGGAAAGCTTTGGGTGCTTGTCAGCTGTTTAAGCAAATACTGATGAAATATGTCATGTGACCAGTACCAAAAATATCATGCAAAGAACAACCACCATTTCAGACTAAAGCTAACAGAGTTGTACCTTTCAGTAAATGGTTTTAAATCAATTAACTGTTTAAATTAGAATGGAGTATTCAAATTTACAGGATAAATTAGACCAGTTCCAACATTTACATCAAACCCATCCCAAACAAAAAGTTACACTTTTATTTTCCTTCTCATATGATGTGTGAATCTATAGAATAATACCCTGCCGGCAGGAAGAACATGTTGCTATTATTCAGCAAACCTGAGTAGTGAGAGTCAATAAATACAAGGAGAGAGTTAAAATGCTAGTAGTCAAATATCTTGAATCTCAAGTGACAGGGGCACAATTCAGATTTAATCCTGTCCTTTGAAATGATTTTGTAACATGTCGTGCCTGTGTTGAAGGTTTAAAAAGAGAAAATCCTGGCTAGAGAGAGAGGGGGAGAGAGAGAGAGAGAGAGAGAGAGAACCAACATAACTCAGTCAACTGGATGCTGGAAGTCCAGTCATTACTGAACAGATCATTGTAAACAACCAGGATTGATCCTTTTTTTCTTCCCTTTTGAATGTTTTCTTGTCAAAGGCAAAATCCAGAAGAAATCTCAGGCTAAAGTCTTCATATTTGGTTGGAAGTGTTTTGTTGTCCCACTATATATATATATCTATATATCTATATTTATTTAATTAGGCACAAGAGGGGCTATTTAAACATTCAACAAGTCCTCATCACTATCATCGTGAAACGATAGGGTATTCGTAGAATTCTGTGTCTTCTGTTGGCCTGGGTTAGGTTTTGTTTTCCTTTCCTTTCCTCCATTCAGCAAGTTGGTCTTGGCATCACTTCCCAGGCTAAATGGCTTCTTTTGCTGGTGCCTGTTCTGGTCTGAGCCCCTGGATTGCACCCCTCTAGTTGAATGAATCCTCACATCTGGGACAGTTAGAACTTCATCCTCACTGTCCAGGTCATCCACCCGGAGAGATGTCAAGGCTTCTGATTTAACAGATGTGGTAGTGATGTGACCATTTTCTTGTCCTCCTTTTCCTAGTCTCTGATTTGGTGCTGCAATTTCCTCCATAAGCCACTCAGTTTCATTCTCATTAGCTTCTTCTTCAGTGTTTATCTACAGTATGAAGATGGTAAAGTTACTGAATATTGGATAGGCTCTCACAAGCACCCTTTATGGTCTCCCGAAATCCATCACCTGAGAACCACCAACAGCCCCATCCCGCACTCTGATTTACCATTTTCCACTGATAAGCAGATAGCACAAAATACGGTGTTAGTGCACTAATACTTTGATCTCTCTATGCTGCCTTTTACATTCTGAGCACTATTCCACGTTATTCTCATCTTCTCTGGCTCTGTGCTTTCCCAGTTTGCCTCCTATTTGTTGATCACTCCTCAGCATTTCCCTTAATCCTCCTCATTCTCCTATCCTCCCATCTGTGAGGACAGAAACTGTTCTGTTCTTTCCCTCCATCTACTTCCAGATTTAGTCTCAGCCAGCCAACCAGCTCGCCGATAGTCAAAGAGTTAGTTTAAATTCATTTAAAGTAATTGTGAGTAGAAGCAGCTATATTACTAGTTTGGAAAATCATTTAAAAAACAGAACCTCAGAGGTCATCACAACTATAAGTAGTACATTACCTTTGTATATTTATAGGAAACATTTGATGTTCTTCTGCAGCAGTTGGTTATCTTGTGTATCACAGTTTCTCTAAAACAAAAAAATGAAAAAAAAATAATGTTCATCTTACAGTATTAGATCCCTATTTATCCTTCTGGAGAAAAAACAGTGATCAGCAATATCAAAACCCTTAATTTTCACTCTCTTCTGCCAGTCTGTGGGAAATCTGCTCAGTTTCCAGTCAAGAGAAGAGATCCAATACTCTTCTCACATACACCTTTCCAAGTCCATTAATTGAATGGGTTACACTGGTATATCAGAGAAAGATTTGGTCCAAGACTATTCTAATTGCTAGCACTGAAGACTCAATTCTAGTATCTGGAGGTAGTCAATCACACCACTCCCTCTCTACCTCATCACCAATAAATGTTCTGGAACTCCTCTGTCTTCTCAAATCTGTAACAAAATTGCTAGCAGAACATTCACCGGGGGGAAGAGCAAACTACATTTACTCTGCAGCTTTGAACATAGTGTTAATCATGATAGCATTAACTCATGTATTTGTTCTCTGCTGTATCTATTGGGTCAAGTTGAACCAGGGGAAACTCTTTAGTTATGCTTAGAGACACCATCAACTTAAAAACGCATTCTGAGAAACTGACTAGATTTCAAGTGGACACCATCCCTTTAACTGAAATCACCTTAAACAACACAAGGAAACATTTTCCCATTAGTCTCCCCTATCTTACCTCCTCTCTTTTTTGTAAAGCAACAAGATCAACAGACACGCTGTGAGAACCACCAGGAGGACACTCAGCACAGCCCCAACAGCTTGGCTTCTTCCTGAAAGGCCTTTGAAAATTTGCACTCCCTGGTCAGATTGGCCCTGGCTCTCAGAACTTCTGTAGGCAGAATAGGAGACATGGTTAAGAGGACACTCTGTCTGGTTGTGTATAACAGTCTGAGGAAATGTTGATTAGAAACAGTGGATCAAACAAATTCAGTAAGAGATGTAACGCCAGCTCTTGTCGGACTGTTATATAGAAGCTGCTTCAAAGGGAGAAGGTTTAGTGCATTTCGGTTTAAATACACAAGTGATCTAGTTTATTCTAAACCAAAGAAATAGGAAGAGGGTCATTTGAGTCTGCAACCAAATACAGAATTATTGTTTAAAAGGACAGTTCTGTCAACATTACACATTTATTAGCACGTAGTTATTAACAAGCAGAATTTACAGCAACAGTTTAAATATTTAAAGAATAAAAAAGCTGAACCCAAAACCAACGTAGGATCTAGCTATGAATCCACAGCACCCCAACCCTGCACCCTAGCAAGTTATAGCAGGTGAACATAATTTGTCTTTCAACAAGCTGTAACATAGCACCCAGATGCAGCTACACATCTTACCTTTGAGACCACGACCTATTGTGCCAATCAGTATTGTCACCTTGTGCTCTCCCATCTGTCTATATCCACTTGTTGGATCTTGTCTTATACTTAGGTTGTAAGCTCTTTGAGGCAGGGACCATCTTTTTGTTGTGTTTGTACACTATTCAGCATAAGGGGGCCCTGGTCTGTGATTGGGATTCCTAGGCACTAGCGCAATACAAATAAATATTGTCCACTCCAGCAGAGAAAGTTCTGGCATAAAGAAGGGGCCAGGTAAAGGTGACAACCATTTGCAGTGTGGAAGAAACCTAGCTATTCATTTCCACACACTGAATAAACGACTATGGAGAGCTCTTTTTTTTTTTTTTTTTTTTTTTTTTTTTAAGTTAAGACAGTTTCTTAATGGGAGATATGCCTTAAGCTACTCCTCTCAGTAACCAGAGAAGCAGTTGTTGGATGGAAACAAACTGAGTGAATGGGGAGAAGTATATTTTAATTGAGGTCTCGTCTTTTCAATTTGTTTCAGTGCAAATATTAAACAAACAATCTAGACCTAAAATAATCTTAGTACAAGATGATCATTTAGCTGGCAAGTGGAATCAATGTTCCTCCATTTATTAAGCCTTGAAATTGTATCCACTCACTCCTCTCATAAGCATTAGATGCTCCTTTTACTAGATTCTTAGATGTCTTTTCCTTGCCACAACTACCGTAGATAATGCTGGAAGGCAAAATAACCTTCTAGTAGATAAACTGCTAACAAGAACTGCATGTTACTTTGGGACAGTAAAGAAGTTACTTACTCTAATGGACAGACTGCAGACGTGTACCAGGTAAACAAATATTGGCAGTCTGCGGTCTCGTGAAGGAATTCAGGGATGCCTTCCTTTGCCTGTAAATTGCAGTGGAATAAAATTGTTGAGGAGGCGAATTTTGATTTATCTTTACCACAGGCTGAATCAGATGAAAACACAACATCCAAGTCATCGTCTACAAAGAAGAAAAGTGAAAAGATTTCATAAAACATTGCACAGGCACTAGGTCCTTACAAATGGTCTATTAAATGTGCTACATTTTTACTGAGGAGAGAGCAAGAGGAAGTGTGTTACTTCAGAACGTCTGTCTAAATTTACTTCTGCAATGTTTAGGTTACGATTACTCACAGCATCCCTTTAAAAAAGTGTTACACTTGGGCGATCAGGCAGGAATATATATATTACAGAGCCCTTCTAGAATTACTAATATTTTGCCTACTTTTCACAAAAACTCATCAACAAATATTAAATCCAATATGCAGTTTGATAACGTTTTTCTGAATTCTGGAGAACATGAAACAGTTTGCACCAATGACATTCACTGAGTGCCATCTGCTAGTCGAGGTTTTGGGAAAGCAATACACAATGTAAAGAGAGAGATTTAATAAGCAGTGATACCAATAACTGTCTCCAAGAAAACAGTCTGTGTCTTGGTATTTGTCCTGTGTGTCATGGCCTGTTTGGCAGTATTGACTAATAGAGGAGGTCTTGCAGCCAGGAGAGAGACATTCACTTTAATACTATTCAGGCAAGTTTTGTATCTGCAGGAGATGTGAAGGGTCCTGCCATAACTAACACTAAGTTTTGTATGCAATGTTTTACGCTGAAGAGCCCGCCTGAGCTTTATTAAACCCTTTCCTGGGATCACAGACAGTATAATCTATTACTTATAGAGCGTACATGCAAATGGGGATGGGGAGAAGAGGAGAAGGGTCTTGTTTTCTCCATCACTCCACCAATATCTTTTTCCTATAAGGAAAGTCAGTCATTTCTGCCTCAGTTATGCCACTCCTGCATTCAAACTGACAAGTAAGAGTGGAAAGATTGAAGCCAGGAAGATCAATTCCAGCAGTCTTAACAGGAATATGCTAGTACAAACGACAGTAAAAGCAGAAGTCTCACATTCTAGGAAGTAACTCACAGAAAGGTTCCAAGTGTAGACAATTCTAGTCAGTGAGGACTTACCTTGAACATAATATTTAGCTTTATCGGAAGAGCCAACTTTCCTAACGTAGGTACTAGTAGTTTTAATCTGGCATACGCTGGCACCAGAGCACTGTGGGTGCGCAGAGTCTGTTATAGCAGAAAGTTGGATTTCATACACATATTTGTCACCATTTGTCCGTATATCACCAGATGCTGGGTATAATCTGAAAGCAAAAGCAACTTTACTACAAAGTCCAAATTTCTCTCATAATTATGGGCAAGAACAAATATTGCAACATCAGCAGCAAC
This sequence comes from Emys orbicularis, assembly GCF_028017835.1. Lineage (NCBI taxonomy): Eukaryota > Metazoa > Chordata > Testudines > Emydidae > Emys > Emys orbicularis. The sequence continues at coordinate 123,761,004 of NC_088685.1, read as the reverse complement.
CTGATTTTAGCAGATTTCCAAGCACATTTCTTATATTCTACAGTCAGAAAGGACAGATATGGGGGGAAAAGTTCAACCCCTGGTACCTACAAGTTAGCTCCCAAATCCACATGTAGGTACCAAAAGGTAAGTATCAAAAGATACTGAACACCTGCAGCTGCCATTGGCTTCAGTGGGATTGATGGGTGATCAGCCCACTTATTTTGAGGCCTAACTATGGATTTAGGAGCATAAGTGGGCTGGGCTGAAGTGTTAGTCATAAAATCATGCATTCTGCCTGATCAGTAACTGTGGCAATATCCTGGCACTGCTGACACCAACCCAGCATGTCCAAGAGTAATGGCTACCAACCACTTGTAATGCGTAAATTTTATAATTGTATCTATTGACATTACTGGAGAGAGTCCAAGTTTTGAGGTTTAAAAAAAAAAAAAAAAAAAAAAAAAAAAGGATGTTCGTTCCAGTACTCCTCTCTTGTCTCGAGACTGATTTTTGATCAAGCCCACGCCCAGTTACCTTTCCAAGTCTGTTTTGGAATAAACAACTATTTCCTACCTATCTGTTCCCCACCCTGCCTTATTCAATGACATTAGGCAGTAGAATGAACTGAACATGGCAGGGCTGCCATCTGAATAGATGTACCAGTGCTTTTGCATGGCTATACAATTCCTGCTCTCTTTAGTGCGTGTTGCTGGTCCGTGACTCGGAGAAGCAATGCTTCTTCACTGTCTTGCTTTCCCAACACACCCTTGAATTATGAGGATATATCTCCATGCCACACACCCTGCATTGTTTACTTCATTGCCTTTTTTGAGCACGTTGTAACCCTGCTCTAAGCAGTTGCTTCTGTAGTTTTACTGTGTGCGTACGTACATACACACACACACACACACACACACACACACACACGAGTCAGTCTTGAGGTCTAACATTCCTCCCTTCCCTGAGCCTCCTGTTGCTTTTAAGGTTTCCCATTTCAACCAGTGACTCAATGTTATGCCTCTCCATGGTTAAAGCTTTGCACCATGGCCACCAAACTTCTTACCTCAGAACTTGCAAGCAATTCTCCCTTACTGGCAAGTTTGGAGGTCTTTGGAGGTCTTTCTAAAAGATCCACTCTAGGAATTAATTTGGAGAAGTTCTATGGCCTGTGTTCTGCAGGAGGTCAGACTATCATCAGCAGAATGGTCTTTTCTGGCCTGGGAAGCTGTGAATGTATCATTACTGGAGTACAAAAAAGGTGCTACATAAAAACCAAAGTCACCATAATGGTGTAGTAAGAGTCTATGACACAGTGGCTGAGGGAACAAACACTGGGCAAGATCAGGGGGTTGTTGTCTCTATCATCTTGAGAGAGAGTTTTGCACACACTAGATGAACTCTTGATATCTGGTTTTAAAAAAGGGCCTGACCCTGAGGGGTGCTGAATGCATCGAGATGCACAGAACATCCTCAACCCCGACTGACTTCAACAGGAAGAGAAAGCACTCAGCACGTTCCAGAATCAGGCCCAGAGTCAGTAGTTTGCACACAGCTGGTGAGTTACAGAAAGTTCATTAGCATGTGTGCTCCAAAGCTAGGCACATCTAAAGCAGTCAAAGTGGTACGGTTTTAGTAGCCAAATTCAGCACACTATAGGAACATGCTTTTACTTACTTGTAATAAATGTCACCCAGGCTGAAATTTTTCCCAGTTGTAGGATTAATAACCATCCCATTCACTATCTCCACTTCCTGCTGCTTCACAGCACAAGCTGCTCGAGTTCCCCATGTGATATAGTACGTACAGTTTTCTTCATCAATCCTACCAAATACATAGGAAAGCAGTAACAAGTCATATTTGAGTGACGTGCTTGCTAGTCTGAAAAGAATATAACTGACCGGGGGAAAGAAGGAGGGAAAGATACTCATGACTTTCAACATGGTGTAACCTATTGGTTCAGCAGGTAGAAGCTTAATATCTGTGCTTATTTCTTGCATAAACTGATGACCTAGATCAAGATCACTGTTCTACCAGCCTTACTGAACTGCTTTCTATGTCAATGGATTCAGAAGTCCAACAACAGGTAATTTCTGAAACCACAAATGTAAAAGTAAAAAAATTAATTAATTAATTAATTAATAAATAAAATAAATTTAAAAAAAAAATTCAGAAAAACAGCTGCTTAAAGTTCCCAATGGCACATGCTGCATTTGAGATTTTAAGAAAAAGTAAAACTAATCAACACTCTGGTTTGCTTTGGAAGGTTTACACTTTGCATTTCACTGATCTTGGACAACAAACATGGCTGGTCAAGTTCCAGTCCCTGGCTCTTGTGCTCAGTTTTCCTATTGCTACAGGGGGACATTTCATTCCCAGACAGAGCTGAGCCATAAAGTTTGGCTCCAAACATATTCAGTGCTCAGGGGAGGTGTTCAGAGATTATGGCTCTCATTAAATGAGAACTTTTATACATAGAGTTGTGGCAGCTTTTACCATTGCACACACAAAACACATTTTAAAGTTAAAGTAACACAGATTAAAGAAACCTGCAGTTAGGCAACACACTCTCTCCAAAACCTCTTTGGTAATGACAATCGATAGCTAAAAAAACTTGAAATGGATATAATTTGATAAATCTAGAGAATGGATATGTAGCTACACCCACCTCAACAACAACTGATTCTTTCCTGCTATGCTTTCACATCTTTATCAGTTTGAAGGGAATGCCAAGATTTTAGCCCACACAATCTAAAATAAATACTGAATGGAATTGCTGTTTATGAAAATGAACACGTGGAAAGCGTCCAAAAGCCTCCAATCTGGTAAACACAGATTGAGAATGTGTTCTGTGTAATTATACACACTGAAGTCTGTGCGATTTTTAAATGGCTTTCTAGAGACTAGGAGGGCGGAGGGAAAATCAGGCTATACATTTGCTATTCCGGGGCAGCCATCCAGTTCCTTTACTTGGAATTTACAGATAGCTGACAAGCAGCACAAAGTGCACATTTATTCAGAACTTTCTGCATTTACTTTTAAGAACATGCGAGTACAGCAGGCAGCTGTTTGTCCCACTGCTAGCATTTTTTCTTCTAGCATCCTCACTTGTGACCATTGTTTTGGCTCTCCACAAGGTGCTAATGCCAGAGAACAATGTGGAGGATCAGGACAATCAGAGGGATGCCAACTAATCTTTTCAAGCAGAATAGAAAATGTATAGTTACAGATTGGGAGAGAGGTTGGGTAATTGGGCTGAAAATTGATTTAACTGGCAAAATTTCCAAAACTTGGCACCTAAATAAAGTTTGGAAATCTATTTTGTTCAATTTTTTTTTTTATTTAATAGTAACTGACTGTTGAGGTCTGAGCAGAAACTGCAAGTTAGAACCTATGGCTCCGATCCCCAGCACTACCATCGACTCACTGTATTACCTTGGTCAAATAACCTAGGCCTAGATTTTTAAGGTGTCTACGCACTGTTCCACCTCAATTACACATTGCCAACACTAAGTCACTTTTGAAAACGAGACATAAGCATTGAAACACTGAGTGAAGTAATACCTGTAAAAAACTGGGTCTTAACCCCTCCATAAAATGGGCATAGTACCAACCTCACAAAAGTGTGAGAGACTATGTTCCTAAAGTACAGAGATTCTTGGATGAAAGGTGCTATAGCAGAGCAAAGTTAACATTCTAAGTTCTTAAGCCAAGAATTTGGTTTTTGTGCATTTAGTACTGCATCCTTACAGCAGAACAAAGCTGTTTCCACAACCCCTCTATCTTTCTGGTCGACTGAACCAAGAAGGTCTGGTTAATATAGTCAGAAGTCTTATTACTCACCTATGTAGCCTGGGCTCACCAACTGTTTTTGCACATTTCAGTTCTATAATAGTTGTTGCTTTCTTGTTTTTTCTACATTCATATCCACCTGAGTAACTAACAAGGACTTTATCATCTGAAAAACAATCATTGAGAGACTCAGTTCTTTGTGTTCTGTAATCCTTTAAATAACTTGGCTTGTGACTGTGGTTATAAAATACTACTGCCATTTTAGATTAATCTAAATACCTAATCCCAATGTTTTGATGGGCCCAGAGGTCAAATTACATCTTGTTACATCAGTACAAAAGCTAAAATTGAAATCATTCCAACCATCCTTACCACACAGTTTCCCCCATGCCTCCCAAAAGAAACACTTCAGTTACAAATGTGTTCTGTCCTTTAAGGTTATGGATAATTTGCCTAGCTAGTTCCATTTTACAATTTTAATATAGCCTACACATTGTCAAATAACGAATGAAAAACCCATTTTTGCAAGAAAGGCAATGAGTATACGTGCATGAATTTTTTCCCCTATTGGTTAGATTTCTTTCCAATCTTTAAAAACACAAGAGATTTAAAAGTTAGCTGCAGGTGCACTTTTGGAAGACAAGAGGAAAGATTCTTCTTTAAAACCAAAGCATTGCAGCAGAATAATTTTTCCTGCATTTTCTAAAACTGTCACTATCTAGTTTCCTTTAACTAGGATTTTAAACAAGAATCCTTGTTTAAAAAAGCAACACGTTCAAACATTCTATTAAAGTGAGTAAAACACCTGGACATGTCCCAGTGCTGGGTTCTGGATAGCAAAGTTTGGATTTTTCCTAAAAATGGCCTCAGAGAAGCTCAGTTATAACTAATTTGACTTCCTTTGACCACTATCACAGCCTAAATGTTACTCTGTTTTAGATGGAATTTTGGAAGATTTTTTAAAAGCATGTGTCATTAATAAACTATTACTGCCATTTAAGATGAAAAGCTTAATTAACATGCAACAGATGTATTTACTGAAGCCTTTATGCAAGAGTGTTTCAGCATGACCACTAGATCCTCCCTATAAAAATACTGATTTTGCAGCTGTCTATTGAAATAAGGATTCAAAAGGATTACTGAACCTGTCACATTCAGCTTCTGTGTATGTACAACTCCCAGAACCCGAACAGCCCCATTTCGACTTTTGCTGCAAATAGCGGCTCTTTCAGGGCAGCCTGTGGGTCCATTGTTTACTCTCTGACACAGATTCATGTAATACCTATCATAGGAGAAGAGAAAAGAAAAAAATAATTTATGCTGAATGAACGGGAACAAGGAAAGGATTAAGCATCATGAAATATTCTGTATTCAGAAATGTTGATTGTTGCTTAGTTTACATGAGAACTCAGTGGTTATTTTTACATGCCTCATTACCATAAGAGCTATCTGAATCTGTGTGGGCAAACACAGAATGAGTCAAACTTCAAATTTTTTTATTGCATTTCCAAATCAACTGATCTGATTCTTATTTTAAGATTTGTGTGCATGTGTCATTCACTGTTCCCTAACATTAATTTACTAGATCAATTTTTTACTCATGTCAAGCTATATTTGGAAGAAAATTGGAGTTCAATTAAAAACGCAGAGAGACAGCATTATGAAATTGTTAGTTAAAAAACAGTACCTTAAAAGTGCTGGATACAAAGTCACACGTTTATAAAAGATGTGTTTTGCATTAAAAATAAATTGATTTATTAAAACAAAGAAAGTATTAATTGTAGTTAATCGAAGAGATTGTTTCTGGTAACAATGCTTTACAACTTTTTAGAACTAGTACATCTCATCCTCTCCACTTTTACTTTATTCATACAATGGAAAAGAAAAACAAAGTTCCAAGTGTCTCAACTCAAGTTGGAAAAGTAAACACCGGCATTCACTCCACTGTCACTGTCAGACTGAGAGCAGCAGATATATTTAGGGCAGGCCATACTCTTGATTTGACCTCAAAAAGATAAACCGATTAAGATAAAGATATCCCCTTTAACTCATTAAAGTGAATATTCTCTGACGCTATATTTTATTTCAGATTTTTAAAAAAAATCTGATGTTTATTTTAAAAATGCCATCACTTTTAATCCACCCTGTGCAAAGGTACCCATTTGCGAAGAATGACTTTCCCCAGTTAGTTGGATGAGCAGGCTCCTTTCATTACAGCTTTCAATTTCCCAAATGCTAAAATGCACACTTGTGACTTCACTGAACTTCATGAAAGGCTGCAATGTGGAGAAAAGCTATAAGTCAAACCCACTACCAAATGTGGACTATCAAATACTGAAAAAACAACATACACCCCTCCATACACCCACCATGTAACTCAATCTCAATCCATTGATGCACAAACTGCTGTGTAAAAAGGATTAAAATCATCCGGGGAGATGGGGGGGGGGGGGGGGAGAGAAGAAGAGGAGAACACTCACGCGATCCCATTATGGTTAAAGAGCCACGATCCTGTCAGTGAGGAGAGCACTCTTAAATCGTAGGTTTTGTGCTTTTGGATGAACTTGCACTCCATCTTCTTTGGAGGACAAACAAACTGTGTTTTCCATTCAAAGGTCACAGCACAGCCAAGTGTCTCACTCAGGAGCTGAGGGTTCCCATTCCCAGCATTGTCATCGCACTTGAAAATAATAGTAGCTTCTCGATTCCCAGTTGCTATGTGGAGATACATTAATGAAGAGAAAAAAAAACGGAGGGGTTGTAACGTACGTGTGGACCATGCAGCGTAATAATTATGACTCTAGACAGTAGAGGAGAACTGTTCTAAATCAAGCATAGCTTCTCATTAAAGAAATATAAGCTTTTGTTTCTAGCCCACCTATATTAGTTAGAGTCACGTAATAGGCAGAACAAAATCACTTTGATGTACCATTACTTTAGTACACTAGGCTGATTAAATTCTACTTTTTTTTTTAAACTTTATCTCCAGCTTAATGGGAAAATCAACTTTTATTAGGTAAAACAGTTTTCACCATTTTATGACATTAGGGTGTTATTTTTTTAAATTGCATACTGTTTGCTCATGTTACAGTTTCTCCTCATAAAGGACTTTTACCCACACAACAGCAGTACTGGAGGGGAGGGAGGGAAAACCACACACTATCATCCTTATAGTGCACGAGCCATGTAAAAAGAGCCTTGGTTTAACTGAGAATCAGGCCCAATGGACATGTGCATCATTTCATATCTCTGGTAAATGAAGTTCTTACTAACCATTTCCACAAAATCCCCGTTTTCCATCTTTGTCATAGTCATTAGTGGTGGCACACCATCGCGGTTTTCCTTCGTCCACAATACAATCCTCATAGCTCTTGCCTTTGTATTTGAAGGGGAATACGCAAAGCTCACCTTTTTCAGTCACTGTAAATGGAGGTGATACCACTTGAGACATATGCTCTGTAGTTACCACGTGTAATGACAGGCAATAAATCAAAAGCAGTTTATAGTTCTCTTATATATTACTCTCTGTACTTTTTTAAAAATCCATCAGCCCAGCATTCAGGCACAAATACAGAAACATCAAGTCTAAATGCAATCAAAGAGGACACTGCAAAGAGATACACAGTTTAACTTTCTGGGCAAACAGCTAGGGCCTTCATTGACCCACTTCAAACTGACATATGTAGCAAAGGCTGTATTGAGCATAGGTAAATAACTTCTTTGCAGAGGTCAGCAATAGATCATAAATATAAATCAACATTATGTTTTAAAGTGATTAATCATACAAGAGCCAGGATTACATCTTCCTATTGCTAAACTGTTTTTTTCCTGGCAGTTTTTCGGCTGCTCCGTGTCCTAATGGGACCAGACCATTTTTTATGTAAATTACCTATTGCTAGTTACAGGATCTCACCTGGAGGGCACCGATCACCCCCGGTATACTGCAGAATGACAGTTTCATCCTGATGCCTGTAATCCATTTTCATTCCCTGTATGATTCCAAATGAAGCAGCACTGTTTTCAGAGACCAGGCACACTGCCCCATCTATGCATTTTCCCTGGGGCACATCTGCTACTTCAGCACACACCCCAACATGGTAACTGTTGGCTCCAGAAGATACCTGTAGAGGCATCCAAAAGGGAATCATACGTCAAAGATAAAACACTCTAGAGCCAACAGTCAATACTCTATGAGAATTACCCAAGTCCTTTATATACACCTCTACCCCGATATAACGTGACCCGATATAACACTAATTCGGATATAACGCGGTAACGCAGTGCTCCAGGGGAGCGGGGCTGTGCACTCCGGTGGATCAAAGCAAGTTCGATATAACGCGGTTTCACCTATAACACGGTAAGATTTTTTGGCTCCCAAGGACAGCGTTATATCGAGGTAGAGGTGTACTTGAAGTCTTGTAAAAAGTTTAGGTGACAGGGATTGGACATTATTTTACAGAAAATCATTTAAGACTATAGGGAAGAAATATACCCTACAATTTAAAGTTTTATCGTACTGAGCCATATTAATAGGTCAGTCTTGCAAAACTCAATAAATATTACTGTAGCACCCAGGAGCTTTTATGAAAATTGATTGGCTTGTGCACAAGTATCCATTCATCGATTTTTTTAAGATTACAATGCCTAATAACGGAAAAGTTAACAATGCTTCCTCACTGGGGGGAAAAAATACCCCCGACAAGTAGAATGTTGCAAGTCTAGTATAAGCATTTTATGAGAGGACTAGAGCTACCAGTACGTCGTTTTGTCTCCACCATAGGGCTGCAGTCTGGAACAGCAACACAACTTAATGCTAGTGGCTCTTGGAGATGGCACAAAAGAGTAATGCACATGCCTCTTCATCTTGATTTCCTCAGCTCGCATGGCTTATTCAAATGAATATTTACTGTTTTGGTTTCAATGCATGCTATTCCCCCACTACTGAGAACAATAATAGCCCCAACACTGTGTTAACGTTACCTTATACGAGCTTCCAGAAAGGCTGGACAAGTTAAAATTGTAGTTTAACTGCTCATCAGTCACAGAGCAGCCCAGCATGTTCACTTTATCGGGACACACTAGAGGAGTGCCCCACTCAAACACAAAACTGCAGTCAGATTTTCGTGTCATCTTTGGCTTGCCCTGTTACAAAACACAGCACAAGCATTACAATGAACTCTGTGCGGGTTTGATTATTTCTAGAGATCGGGGGGGTGTGGGGGAGAGGAAAAAAGGAGACTCCTGATGGCAGGGTTGTTTTTACTAACTCCTTGGCTCAGGACTCTAACTAGTACAAAATGGTAAGATGCCACAGTCACTAGCAACAAATTATTCCATCATATCACCCATTTTCATGCGTTTCTAGAGCTGTGTGGAAGACAGAAATGCTGTTTTGCAAAGTATTTTGAGATTCCAAATTTTGGCTTCGTTTCATATCAGAACAAAAATGGAAAATTTCAAAATTCTCCAAAGGAAAATTCAGGGTGGGTTTTTTTAAGTTTAAGTTTTGTTTAGACTTTGACATCTGGAATGGTGGCTGAAGCATGAAGGGGCATACAAATGTTTAGCATATCTGGCATGTAAACACCTTGCAACACCGGCTACAAAAGTGCCAGGCAAACGCCTGTTCTCACTTTCAGGTGACATTGTAAATAAGAAGCAGGCAGCAGTAATTCCTGTGAATGTAAACAAACTTGTTTGTCTTAGTGATTGGCAGAAGAAGTAGGACTGAGTGGACTTGTAGGGTCTAAAGTTTTACACTTTTGTTTTGGAGTGCAGTTACATAACAAAAAAAATAAAATCTGCATTTGTAAGTTACACTTTCACGATAAAGAGATTTCACTTCAGTACTTGTATGAGGTGAATTGAAAATTAGTATTTCTTTTGTTTATCATTTTTACAGTGCATATATTTGCAATCAAATATAATTATATAAAGTGAGCACTGTGCACTTTGTATTCTGTGTTGTAATTCAAATCAATATTGAAAATGTAGAAAGACATTCAAAAATATTTACTAAATTTCAAATTGGTATTCTATTGTTCTAAGTGCGATTAATCGCGATTAATTTTTTTGAGTTAATCGCAGTTAACTCGCGCGATTGACAGCCCTGGTATTTATATAAAATGTGTATTTTTAAATGTAACCAAACACCTACATTAGAAGAACATTTAAGATTTATTACATTTCCTGTCTTGAGTGCTTAACCAGTCAGCTTTAACATTTCATAACAAGATATCCTTGGTCTTTAAATTGGGGAAAATGGCACACAGGGTACGAAGGAAACAGTCAAATAAATTCTAATGTTTTCCTCCACGAGGCAAAAAAATTCTACTCCTTCCTTTTGGTACAGGGCTAAGGCTGATCAGAGACAGTATTAAGAGGAAGTTTAATGTTAACAATAAGCTACCACTAAACTAATTAACTCAGCGAAGTCTCAGATAGCTTGCAACTTACATATTTTTAGGCAGGCAGGCAAATTACACATCTTAAAGTAACTGAACAAAGGACTAATTTTCTTTCAGGCCATAAAATGGAAACACTCTTCTGAAGCAAAACATGCTTGCTGTCTTTCCATGTACTACTCAGTTTTTTTCCTTACTAGGTGTGGTTGCAGTTTAAAATAGAAATTCACTACGGACGAGCAAAGTTTACACTATCACATTGGTTACTTCCCATTTTTCAATACACTTCGTATTGTTCCTTTTTCTACACTAAACAAATATGTATTTTCACTGTAAAATGTTTAAAAAAAGAAGTTTCTTACCAGACTTGTTCCTCTTTTACAATGGAATACAATAAGAGAGTTGTAGCTGTACATTTTGTCTGCTTCACAAGGGGTTGTACTGTTAAAAGTGATATAAACTTCATTTACTGCGGGATTTATTTTTGGAGGTTCAGTGATGCGACCAATATCCTAAACGAGCAAAAACATTGATTAATAACGGCATATTAAATACTACAGCCCCAGTTTTCAGATAAGTCAATGGAAGATGCAGCTACTTGGCTTAAGTGAGAACAGAGGTACTGAACACCTCTGAAAATCATGCCCTATAACAACTGCTCTCCTTGGATGTACTCTGATTAGATCTTAAAATAGAAGATGACCACTCACTATGATAAATGATGGGTAAGCTTGAAAAAAACAGCACATAATAAACCAACAAAAATTCACAACTTGTGTGCAAGATGTGTCATTAGTCCAAGAAAGAGTGCTGTTTTCAAGTAACAAACGGGTTTCTTATTAGCCAACATGGAAGCATCCGAAGTCTCAAGTATAAAGAAATTTTGTCATTTAAAATACCAGTTTCACTTGCTCACAGCCTTTGTAAAAATGCGCATCAAGAGTCAGTAAGTTAATCTTCAGCAAGAGAAAACGTCAACATCCCTAGCAACCTTCCTTATGGTGGTGAGTTACCATCACCTTCAAATCCGATTTCACCTTCAACTGTTGCTTTGCAAACCATGATATCTGGTAATCAAGTGTTCACATAAGGTTTTGGAGATAATTCACCTGTAATTACATTTCACTACACACTGGGACACATACAGCGTCATATTTAGGACACTGTATTAATTTTATGGCTATCATCTTTTCTCCATATACAGGTGACTACTTAAAAGCTTTCTGCTCACCAATCCAAACACCTAGTAGGTACTGCTAAATATAAACCATGAATGAGACATGTTTGGCTAATGTTTCGGGTCTATCCCAGTGTGAGCTGCCGGTATATATCACAGGAGACAGAAGTCTGCAATGCCAGTGGAACTTTCCAACTCAGAGGATAGCCATGGTGATGTAAGACGTGGACACAGTTTGGGGAGAAGTGACAAATGGTGTGATGGGGCAGGATTTTGCAGATGTAGTTTTAATTAACCTTTCCCCCCAAAACTCAATCAGACCAGTTTCATTGGGGTAAGAGGTGTTATTCAAAGAAGGAGTTGTCAGAGTTACAGGATCTCAAAATATTTCAGTGCTGATAGTTACACGGTACTTACTATGGGGGATCCAGTAACAGGAACCATGCAGACAGCCGCTCCAGGTGGGCAGTTGACATCTGGGATTGGATTCAGAGGCTCACAGATGTTAATATAGAAATCTGGAGTGAGGTCAGTTAAATCATCATCATCAAATGCCTCATAATAACCAGTTCGATGGATCAGAGGGGAGAGGTCAATAACTGAGCTTCCATTCAGCACTGAGCACTTCACCTGTTAAAAAACAAATGTGATGCCTTTATGGGAACAGTCTATTATGCAATGATACTTCCCTTTCTCCCTCTGGCCAGAGAGGGAATTTCAAGTGGGATTAAATTTCACATTCAATTTGGAGAGCCTCTAAGTAAAACTGCATTTGTTGCTCTTTGCTTAGCTACTGACGGTAATCTACATAATTTATATTTGTTAGAGGAAATGGGATTTTCTTATTTAATGTTTATGACTTAGGGCCCAGGTTCGCCACTAAGGAAGAGAGAAATGAAGCATTGGTGTGTAATTTCTTAGTGTAGATAGCCATAAAAATGTCTCAAAGGGTCAGCAAACTCAGTAGCAATCTCGAAATCAGTCATGGGAGTACACTTCAAGTACAGCATTTAAGCCATTTAATTACAATCCAGTAATTTTTTTCCCCCGATTGTACAATCAAGTACACTTGTTCTCATCATGTTTATACTTTCTGGCACCAAGAGAATCTGAAAGTGTCTAAATTTCTCATAAATCATATGAAAGTTTTGGGTTTTTGAATGGTAGCTAGGAAAAAAGCAATTGCAAAATATGTCAGACTTCTAATGCCAGAAGGGACCATTATGATCATCTAAACTGATCTGCGTAACAGGCCATAGAGCCTCACCATGAAATTCCTGCATCAGGCCCATATTTTCTATTTCAGTTATGGCATATCTTTCAAGACAAAGATACTCAATAGTGAAATGAGTTATCTTACAAGCTATCAAAGCGTGTCACATTAACTCAGAGGTTAACATCTGAAAATGCCTTTTCTGTTCTTGTTAAGAGTACTCTCAGATTGGTCAATAAGTACCGAAACTAGAAATCCTTTGGTTACAAGTACTAACTGGTAGCAGACTTGTACTTTTTACTGTAACACAAATTATACTCACTGCTAAAAAAGACACTTCTGCTATGAATTTCTTTATAAGTTAGGGTACTATACAAGATGAGACCTTTCCCTTGAAATGTAGAATTTAAAGAATAACACTTTTGCCACATCAGGACGACGCTAACAAGAAACAGAATGTTTTTTCCATTGTACTGTGTCTGGTTTCTGTTTCAGAAAGAGAGACTTGTTGATTCTCTTACCTCCTCCTCACAGGCTAAAGTAGTATGCCAAGAAAAGTAATGGGTGCATGTCTGCTCATCAAAGGACAAAAGCACAGGTCGGCTACCAGCGCCAGCATCAGACTTGCACACAAAGCTAAAATAGCTTGTGTGTTTCAATTCAGCGTTTGCAGGACAGGGATCTCCCCCTGAGTAGACAAGCTTCAACAGCTGATCCTCATAAATCAACATTTTGCTCAGTCTTCCAGCACTAATTGGCTTCTGATCGCCAATGATGCAGGCACCTAAATTAAGTAAAATGGGGACAAAAAAGTTATTGGCTAGGAAAGAAAATGAATAATCTGATTGTACTGTGTAATTGTATGGTAGATTACAATTGTTCCTTAAATCCTACAGTGGTCTTAAACTAGGACTAAAAGCGTTTTGAATTATTACTTTTTTTCCCCTAAACAATTAAAAAAAAAAAAAAAACCCTCAATATGGTATCAACTACTTGCACCACTATGTTTAAATATCAACGTTTTACAAGCATAAAAAGGGAGTGGTGGCTGTAGAACATTCAGTCAAGATGAACGGTAACAGGCAAAGTTTTAGTATAGCTACTCCTAGTCCCGGCCACCCATTCCTGATCTCCATTCAGAACTAGCCATTTGCTTCTTTTAAATTATAAGGGTGCAAAGAACATTAGCCACTGAAAAACTAGAAACATACTTTTTGTCCAAGATGAAATAAGGTAGGTTACTTGCCCATTTGTTGGGTGTTAAGCCCTTTGGATATTAATATCTCTTTATATTGGAGAGATCACTATAAATTACTCAAAGCAGTTACAGGCAGACTGCATTTGAAGTAAGTGATGGTGTTAACTGTTGTCCTTTGTGGAATTACACATTTATCTGGTAGACTGCAAGAACTCTGACAGGGGTACTACTGCAGCCACTATGGGTCAGAATATGGGGCCACACAGAGTAGCAGAGGACATCATACCAGACACGCTGTGATACTTAGCCATAAATGGATCAGTGAAGTGTGGACCATCAGCGTTGGCTCTCTTTTCAATTCTGAAAGAGCGGTTTGTGTGTCATCGACTAAAGATTGTTTGGGAGAGGAGAGTTCTAATTCCTTCGCCCCAGCTAGAATCCCACAGCTTCGTTGCATTAACAGTGCAAGTGTTTCTACACTAAATCTTAAACGTTGCCTGCCATGGGCTTCCAAGGCCTGTTAGTAGGTTTAGTTTTACTACATGGCAGATAACGCCTTACCTACTACTGTAGGTGACACTTAATATGGGAGAAGAATACTGTGTGTCAGTCTTCTAGACCAGATTAATCTGCTACATAAAGATTTATTAAACATCCTCTTAATAGGTCACCACTGGAAGTCTGATTTAGGGATGGGATTAGTACCTAGCGTAGACTACATTTATACTAAACGCCCTAAATTACTCCTGAGGGAATTCTGCACTACTGCGTGTGTGCATATTTAATGAACCCTGCAGATTTCTATTTTTTCATGCAGAAAAAAGCTTCTGTCAAAATGCTGAAGCAGTCCCGACTTTTTCCCCCACCAGAGGGCACTGTGGCGACAGACCAAAGTTGCAGCTCCCGGCAGCAAGGGTAGAGAGAGCTGCCTTCCCAGCACTTGTCAGGCCAGGTCAGGAGACAGGGTCTGTGGAGTGCTGGAGGGGGGAGTGTCAGACAGGGGCTCATAAGGGCTAGTGGGGGAGGACAGACTGGGGCAGAGGCTGAATGGGAGTGGAAGCACAGGGCCATGGGGGGGAGAGAGGGAGCTACATAGGGTCAGGGGAGTGGCTGGGTGAGGGCACAGACACACAAGGGGACAGGGGCAGATGTGCCTGACTGAATGGGAGAGTCTAGGGGCCAGCCAGAGTCTGTATGGGGGAAGCTCCCTAACAATCCCTCCCTGTCCCCCTTCAAAAAACTGTTCCATACTTTTCCCCATACAAAACAACCCTCTAAATTCACACCCAGGCTCCTTCCCAGCAATTTACTTCCACTCTCTCTCAGCTCCTCCGTTACCCCTGATGCCCCCAAGCCTTTGCACTGCTTCTGAGGGGTGCGGGAAATACGATTCTGTATTGTAGGATAAATCAATTACTCAGAGTTCTGTAGTAATATGCCTAGTAAGGAATCTATTTGTCAAAAAACATTTCTTGAATCTTTTTTGTCGTCTGTATTGTTACAGACATACTTGCTGACAGGTATGTTGAAATAAATGAGCAAAAATAATTGAAACTGGTGTGATTATATTGTGTTATTTTGACAAATAAAATATGCTCAATTTTGTAGAATTTGAAAATATTGTGCGCAGAATTTTTAATTTTTTGGCACAGAATTCCCCCAGGCATAACTAAATGCACTAGCAGAAGTGCTCTTCAGTCTAATGATAGCCACTATGTCTTGTAACTGGGTTCCTAACATACAGGTCTGAACTCACATTTATTTCCTTAAATTTGAGTGCAGTTTGAGGTTGTTGGAAGAAGGGTCACAATACATATCTAAGGGGTCTCTTTCTTACAGTTTGGCAGCACTTGTATAACTTATGTCAATAAAGTCTCACTGAATTGAAATGAAGGAGTCACAGCTGCTCCTTAAATAGTTTGGCTGAATAAACTTAAATGATTATATTGGTGACTGTCGCATGTCACTCCACAACTTAGAACAGTTTAATGGAGTTTCTGCTGCTTGTTATTTGCAGTGTTTTTGGTCAGTTTTGCAATCAGCTGTTTATAAGTGATAGGGATGGGGGAAGTTTAGTTTTCTTAAAAAGAAGCAGATTTCCATCTTCTGGGAACCATATCTTCCCCTGATTTTTATTCCAAGTGCCAAGTGTTTTGTTTTTTTTAGACAGAGTGCTCAATGCGAATTCCCAAGTCTTGCCCCCAAAGCAGAGACCCATAGCATGCTGCCTGCACATGCCCAGAGGCTGTTGAATTCTCCAGAATTCTCAAAGGACTAGTCCTATTCCCTGCTTGCAGCCAGATCTACGGGCCTGTCTCCATGGTCCAGAGAGAAGGGCTTCTGTTCAAACAGGGACTCAGGAATAACACTCACTTCTCCAAGGCAAATGTTGTCCATTTCTAACTCCATTCCTAACATGTTACATTTCTTATGATTTTAAAAAGTATTTTGCACCAGTGAGTCCCAACCAGGCTACCTCTATCTCCCCACGTATCAGTGCATTATATTCCATTATCTCTTGCCCACTTGTATGTTTTGGTGTTTAATACTGTGAGGAAAAATAGGTTTTTCTTTAGGCAGAGAGTTTCACTGACTGATCTATTGTTAGTGACGTTGCATACTATTTACAAGCACAGAAGGCAAATTCAGAAAAAAGGAAACAAAACAAACTTACCAACCCCACTACCACATGGGCTTTTAGCTTCATGACAAACATTCAACTGAAGCGTTCTTCTTCTCTTGCTGTCATAGATAGTGTAGCCAGACTCTCTCTTTAAAGAATTCAGGTCAAAGAGATGGCCTGCAGGGAGAACAAGGAAGAATTTATTCCTTTTGCAGAATCAAAATAAATAAAATTGAGTCAAACAAACAATGGCTTTTTAAAGAGATGCTTAAGAATCATAGCCCAGCACTCCCCCGACTCCACAGGATGCCCTATAGGCACCAACCAGTTTTGACAATTATTTGCCTTTTAAGTTACTTAAGAGGAATCCAATGCTGGAATTTTCTGAGGCAACAATCTGTTCAGGGTCTGCCAGTAGCATTCATGATAGACCAAGCATCTCCAAGAGGTTGAGAGAGTAGTTCCTTTACACAATATTTCTCCAACCCGCCTCAAAACAGTTCCCCTCTGGAGAAGGTGAATGACAACAACCCTCATCTCCCAGCACTTGAGAGTTCTCATGCCACATCTGGCAGAATGAGGGCAAGCTGACCAGGGTTCAGGGACCTCCAATTCTCCTCATTCATTGTTACTGGCAATTACAGCTATCAGAGAGTACAAATGCAATACGGTTTTCAACTCCTCTAACACATCTGGAACACATTGATGCCATGTGCATAAAGTTGTCATGTGTCCCTAACCTGTAGCAGGGTTGGTTACTCTGCAGTCATTTTGCACATTTCTTTTCAGAGGACATGCAGCAGCAGTGAACCATAAGAAAGTATATTCACACTCTTCAATAGCAGTTACTAATTCTGGTTTAGACTCCTGAAACACAGAAGATTTGAGAGAGAAAAATCAAAGTATCTTCACACAGGTACAGCAAACATTTAAATGTGACAGCAAGTAATGGAAACTCCACTGCTGGGTATATCTGAAAGCTAGAGAAAATGTTGGACTATGTACTAGAGAGAATAACTCTGCACTAGCAGGCATATTAGACATGAAAGACCTTTCTGGTCAGTCTCTCAAATTCTAGGAGTCTCAGATCAGGAGCTCGACTCCTTACTTAGCTCCCACAGCTAGTTCCAATCCAATTGCACCAAAAGGGTTTTTGCCCCACCCCAAAATAGTGGCGAATATTTTTCCTTCACGGAAAAGTGGATACGTCACAGCAAGATAAAACCTTACTGGCAGTACCATACTTACAACTCCGCTTTCATCACACTTGAGGCGTAATATTGTTGTCCTCTTGCGAATTTTGTCCGGACATGGCTCCCCATTTACGTACTTTAGAATAGAAATGCCATTTTCCCATCGTGGTCCATCAGCAACCTCACCTAGATTTATATATTTGGAACCATCCACTAAGCAGGCAGCCGCATCTGACGAACAAGATCCTAGACAAGAGACAAATGCAGAAATGTGACATTTGCTCTCTGTGACTCCATCACCAGCTGTCCCAACAGTTTAGGATGCATGTTTACGAAACAAGGGATTCTTCCACATGTACCCTAGCGGCAAAGTGCTATGCTACTCACCAACATCACTTTAAAAGAAATGATTAGCTTGACCATCACTTTAAATGGTCGACCTCAGTCTCGAAAAGAACGGATTATGTTAATTTTGGACACTTAGTCACTTGGGACACTCACCCCCAAGGGCTCTTGTGCTTCCTTTATACAGCTTCACCTCCCACCTCACAGGGTCATGCAGCAGCAGGAGGAACCAGCCACAGCTGTAGCTGCTAGAAGGGAGGTCTGCTACTGCACAGCTCAGCTACCAGAATACCTGCCCCTAGACCAGGGGTCGGCAACCTATGGCACGCGTGCCAAAGACGGCACGTGAGCCGATTTTTAATGGCACGCGCAGCAGCGTGCCATTAAAAATCCTGCCCGGACCGCTCTTGTCTGCCCCCCCGCGGGGGCAAGGGACAGGGGGCAGAAGCTGGGTCCTGCCGGCTCCCCTGCCTCTTCCAGCAGTGTGCTGGGTTCCTGCCCCTCCTCCGGCTCTCTGTCCCTCCCTCCCTCCCTGAGGCCGATCAGCTGATGGCCCTTGCGAGGGAGGGGGGTCAGGAAGGAGCAGAGTCAGCCTGCTCGCTGGTCGGAGGCAGAGTAGAAGCGGAGGCAGGGCCTTGGGGAAAGGGGGGGTGGAATGGAGGCATATCGCCTCCAGCACCCTGCCCTGACCCCCCCCCCCCACACACACCCTCTGCCCTGACACCCCTCACACACACCCAGCCCTCTGCCCTGAGTCCCGCACACCCCCCAGACCCATCCCCTCAGCCCCCCCTCACACACACCCAGCCCTCTGCCTTGAGCCCTGCGCCCCGCACACCCCTCAGACCCTTGCCCTGAGCCCTGCACACCCCCTAGGTCCCTGCCCTGAGCCCTGTACCCCCCTCACACATACTCAGCCCTCTGCTTGACTCCTTCACCCCCCCCCACGACGCCAGCCCTGACTCTGGCACCCCCACACATACCCAGCCCCCCCACATCCCATGCACCCCCCACATCCTGACTCTTGCACCCCCCACATCCCCACCCCTACCCTGAGCACCAAATGGGAGCTCCTGCATGCCCCCCACATTCCTACCTGCACCCCTCGCACCAAATGGGAGCTGCCCAGGTAAGTGCTCCACACCCAAACCTCCTGCCCCAACCCTGAGCCCCCTCCCTCATTCTAGCTCCTGGCCGGACCCTACATCCCAACCTGCTCCTTCACCCCAAGCCCTGTGCTCAGTGCACTCCCACCCTCAGCTCAGTGCAGAGAGACAGACAGAAAGAGAATGGGCCAAAACCAGGGAGAAGGTAGGTACCCACTATATGGGGGCAGGGCTGGGACCCCAGACCGGCAGCGGGCTGAGCGGATCCGGCAGCCGGGATCCCGGTTGGCAGGAGCCGAAGGATGGAACCCCTGAGCGGCAGCGGGCTGAGCCCCACACAGTCCACTGCCGGTCTGGGGTTCTGGCTGCCGGACCCTTGCCAGCAAGGGTCCCGGACGCAGGCCCTGCTCAGCCCGCTGCCGGCCTAGGTGAACAGAACCCCAGACCAGCAGCGGGCCGGCGGTGTAAGATCAACATTTTAATTTAATTTTAAATGAAGCTTCTTAAATATTTTGAAAACCTTGTGTATTTTACAATACAACAATAGTTAGTTATATAATATATAGACTTGTAGAGAGAGAGCTTCTAAAAAACATTAAAATGTATTACCGGCACGCAAAACCTTAAATTAAAGTGAATAAATGAAGACTCGTCACACCGCTTCTAAAAGGTTGCCGACCCCTGCCTTAGACACCTGGCCAAGAATCTAGGATCAGCTCGGTGGGGCTAGAGAGAAGCAACCTCCTCAAAAGGTCACCCTCCTCCAGTGATGCTCTTCTGTGCCATCTCGCCCACCCCCAAGATCTATGGCAGATTTAGAATAAAGGGGGAAGAGCTAGAGAGTAGTGAAGCAAGGCTGAGACTGTGGAGGGGTGGGGGTAAAGAAAAGAGCTGCTAGGGAACTCCACCATTGGTTACGATGAAACTGACCCTAAGCCTTGGCCTTCGCTCTGCTGCCCACAAGCCACAGCTATGCCTGTGTCTACTCTGCGCCTGGTGATCTTTTGCTTTGCTGTTGGCGCAGTGGGGAGAGGAGACAAGGCTGTCTCTCCTCCTATTTTCATCCCGTAACTACCAATGGCATTTAAATATGTATTTCTCTTGCTCTTACCTGCCCCTGCATGTAGCACTAAGGACTGGCAGACATTAATATAGTATTTTTGTGTTGAGCCAGACATTGGAATAGCTTCCCAGTTTTCTCTATGCCGTGTCAGAGGTGAAAGATCAAATGAGTTTCCTTTGTTGTCTCTGCATTAAACAAACAGTTTTACATTTAGATGAATCAAAGCCACCTCCAAAAGCAGACCACCACGCTTGATCAACAATTCTGCACTGATTCAGGGGAAAATGCTACATGCAGGAAGCGTCTGGAACTCCTGCACCAACAGTAGGTTTCTATTAGCAGCATCCCAGCCAGGTCTCACACCCCGTAGGTTTGCCAAGACCAGCCATTAGATAGAGGATTCTCTGTAACATCTCATAGCATTGGTCCACCCTATCTAGGTCCCTAGCTGGCGTGTCTTACTCAAAGCACAGTGATTGCCAGATTTGGGGTCAGGAAGGAGTTATCCCCCCAGGTCAGATGGGCTGGGGCACTGGGGATTTTTTCCTCCCTTCCTCAGAAGCACAGGGTGTGGTTAACGTGCTACGACCATCTGGGTCTCTCTCACCTCATCAATTCCCTGACACTGCAGAGACCTCTGGCCCTTGGGGACCTCAGTCTCCCCTGTTCCCTGCCTGTGGCACGCAGTTTAGTCTTCTGAGGATTAAATGCTTTAGTCTAATTCAAGTCTCTGGGCTTACTCTAGGTGTATCTGGATGGAACTTCATGAATCCTGATATACATTAATTAGATCCTCTAGTCTGAATTCTGGTCTCTTGTGGCCTTAATATCTCTGTGAAACTATGGCCTAGAGAACTATTCAAAAATGTTTTACTGGGAAAGCCTCACAAGTCATCTTGCTTCTATGAGGGTCAGAGAGCGCACGCGCTGGTGGTCAACTATATTTCAACACACACAGACAGCAAACTCAAACATTAGGTTCCAGTTTCCATCATACATACCCCTCTCCTTTTCAATGGTTAAAAAACCCAACACCAACAGCTTCATTTTATCTCTGGCCTCTCTTTCTGCTCCCTCCCCCGCCCAGTCTAACAATGTCTGTTTTGGCACTAAACTGTAAAACCTCCCCTACTTCCCAAAAGCAGTCTATTCCTATATACAAAATTAGTTCATAAGCTTAAGTTTGTTTTCTCCCATCCCAGAGAATTACATTTGCACTTGTGCATTGGTGATACGCGTTACAATTTAACCCATTGCAAATTCACACTGGATCACGTTATCAACGAGAGAAAATAATGGCTGTGATCATAGCCGCTCATGCTGAATACAATGTCTCCTGAATGGGCACATGTCACCACCAGCACATCACCACCAGTTTAGGTCAGAGGGAAGCACAGCTTACTTGTAGGAGCATTCTATAGATCGGAAGGGTGGACAGGCATATTGGGTGTGCCATTCAAACAGGTAGGTGCAATCAGGAGTTTCTTTTAGAAACACTGGCTGAAAAAAAAAATAGAACCAGAGTTGTTTATATTTCACATCTCTAAATACAGCGGTGAACAAAAATTTTCCCTACTTCATTTGGCTTTCAAACATTAGTGCAGTTAGACAAGACACCAATCAGAGATCTAACATTATATAGCTGAATGCAGAGGATACCTTCACATGTTACTAGTCCTAAAGTTGTGTATACACGACCAGAGCTCAGAAAAAAGCCATTCATCAAGGGCATGTAAAAATGTTACCCACAGGAAAGGGTCAAGAACCACTGGCTCTTCTAGAGGATTGTAGGGAGGGAGGAGTAGCAGCAGAGCAGCGTAAGGGCCACTGTTTCTTTAACCAGGGAGGAAAAGGGAAAAAAGAGGGATCGGAGTGGATAGAACTGCTAGCTTCTGCCCAGTTCCCTCCAAAATGGGAGTAGGCAAGCAGAGCAACCCCATAGCCACTGGTCCTTTCAGAGTATGGGCTAGGGAAAAAGGAGCAGAGGGATCAGGAGGAGGAGGGCCATCTGCACCTTCAAGGTGATATTGAGGGCTACAGAAACAGCCCTGTGAAGATGTAAATTAATTGCATTTATGAGTGGACAGATTTGGTTCATTCGGGGGTGGCAGAACTGGACGTGCCAACATGGCCATAAAAAAAAATAAAGCAGTCCTGGCTTTGGGAAGTTGGGGCTTTTAGGAACATGGCAGTGCAGCAATATATTTCTTCCAAACTAAGAGGCTTAATCCTCAGGCGAGTACATTCCAGGAAGTTATTTATGCTCTGCAATGCAGCTCTTCTGGAAGCATTTGTTTCAACTTGGTTTCAAGCACACTCTTACTAAACATCAGGCAGCCTTAAAAAGGTGGAATCTACCACTGTCTGTGGGGGCAAGATTAGCATGATCAAGAGGAACACATTTCCCAGAATTCTAATAATTCACTTAAGGTATATTTGTTATAAAAAAATATAATCTCGCTTAACGTGTAACAAAAGAATAAAAAGAATGCCCTGTTCTTCTGTAGGACAAGCTACTCATCCTCACGCCATGCGTTTTACACTTTCAAAAAATCAAATTATTCAAATAAGGAAAGATCCTTTCCCAGTCTCCTTTAAAAGCCAGTTCAGGGCTCATGATTCAGCTACTGTAGTCATAGTAATTCTCCAGTAAGAGGAATGGTGCTGGAGATTTCCCTGAGGTCCCCACATCATGCCAGGCAGACATCCAGATGCCACATCAGGGTGCCCTTCATTTAGCTGCTGATGCATTTTCTATCTAGCCACATTATCCCAAAACTAAGGAGAAGAACAAAATAATTTAACTCAGTCGGGGGGAGGGGGAGGAGCAGTGAGAGGTGTTGTTTCAAGAAACGTGTAATCCTCCTTTAACAACAAGATGCATAGGTTTTCCTTACACTTGTCTCCCCAGCCCTCTGAGTATGGTAACTCATGAGGAGAATTTCAGAAAGTTATTTTTTCTGCAGCTCCCGAAGACTTTTCTCAGTGTACAAAAGATAGACTAACCTCCAGAGTGTTGTGATCACAGTAAAAAAATATGGCAGTTGAGCGTTCATATATTTTGTGGCATCTCTCTCCACTGGTATAATTGATTTTTATTAATCCATTTTCAAAGGTCAGCTTCTCAGTATACAAACCTTTTAAATTAGATAGAAAAAAAAAAACAGCTGAAATAGAAGCAAATTACTACCTGAATCCAACTACAGAAAGCTAATCCAGTACATTTGCACAGTTATAGTCAATACTTCTGCCAGCAGGCCACAAGGACTAGGTAAGGGACAGTCATTTAAAGAAAGGATACATTTCTGCCAATATGGTCTCAGATCACGACAGAGAAGTTACAGGTTTCTGGTGATATTAGGTTTTTTAGCTACATCGAATAACTCAATCTTAGCTGTGAAAGAAAATTTCTATGCAGAAAGACTGCCATAGTCGGAGGCCTCGTGTGCTCTTCTGCAATGTCTTTACCATCATTGCCAGTTAGACGACAGAATGTGCACAGGTTCTTCTCTCTACTCTGAAATCATCCTGACATTTTCACTGAAGCCACAGTCCTCCATTTGCCAGCCGATGTAGCCACCTCATCTGCCCCTTAACTCCCCTCAAAGCACCACATTAAAAACAGCCTCCAGTAAGAGAAGGGACTCTGCTCCCCCACAGTCGGTCATTGACACTTGTGCATTAGCCAATGAAGATTCATAGAAAGCTGCTCCAGCAGATGCAGTGCTCTTAGTCGCTCCCAACCCGAGCTACTGATTCACTGTGGTCTGTACCCTACAGTTAAGTGGCAGTACAGGACTTATTCAAAGCTGACAACTGGATTTGGGGCATCATTGACTAGAGTCAGAAAGAGAGATGGTAAGGACAGCTTCTAGTTATACAGAAGCCATTTTAGGGAACACAGAAGTAGGAGCTGCTCCTTAAATGATGTTTTACTACTTTATATTAAGATCTGCTTGGCAGTGGTTCTTTACCTCTGGGAGATGCACAGTAAAGCACAATGCACTGAAAAGCTGCACTCGCACTTCCAGAGTGACACAGCAACCCCCTCCCAACTCCTCTCACTAAATCCAACAACTACTATACCTGCTACTTTTCTAAGAGACTGGTCTTGCTTCTTTACTTGGCATGACGACACATCGCTCTGATGATTCAGCTGAGGGCACTCTTCCGTTATTCTCTCACAGACTCTGAAATAGTAGTCGTATTCATCTGTACTCACTTTCTTCTCCATCCCAGAAAGAGGCCTCAGATCATACACAAAACCGTACCTTGGATCTTTCACTTGACAGTTATCTCCTTTAAATCAAAGTTAACAGAAGGCTTAAATTGCAAATAAATTAACACAGCTAAAACACAAGCTATGCAATATACACTCCGAGAGAGTTATACATACTCACAGCTGCAGAGTCAAACCTGCACAAAGGACAGTCCTTATTAGGCAGCCTCCTGCCCATCACTTCTAAGAACCCTAGAGTAAATTTTGCTCCAAACTTTATTGGAAGGCCACTTCAGTTAAAGCAACTCATTTCTGTTGATCACGTGAGAAGCCACTTAAAAGCTAAATAAAAGAGTGGAACTCAATGACAATTAAGAGAAAAGCTCAACAATTTTTAATAACCTCTTAAAATTGTTAGATAAAAACTTATAATATTCACTGTTTTAAAGCAATATTCAAAAATAGACTCATGAGGCAAAATATGGCCATGGATCAAAAACTGTCTAGGAAGCAGGACAGAGCAGGATTAAATAGTCAACTTTCATCATGCCAAAAGGTTAAAAGCGGAGGAGTGCCAGGTCCAGGACCTTTATTTATTAATGATCTGCAAATAGAGAATGAGTAGTGAGATAGCAAGGAGGAGAGCAGTTTTGGATGGGCACCTTAACCCACTGCTGCCTAGTGTAGAGCTCTTGCACCTTTCTCTAAGCATCGGGTGACAATAGTGGACTAAGACAACTCAGGAATTGCCACTGCAGATCAGACAGCATAATGTACACTTACATATTTTATCTGTACCTCACAGCTTTACTTAAATGTAAGAACTAGAGTAGTTGTGGGTTAAACTGCAACTTGAAGAGCCAAACCTTAAGCTGGTGTAAGTCAGTATAGCTTCACTGCCTTCAATGGATGGAACTACACTGATTTACACCAGCTAAGGTTCCTGTGCCACATTTTTAAACACAGATTTTAATCAAACCAAGACACCTGTGTGTTGACAATCATCACCGTATATTTCGAGCTATTCCTGCCACACGCCACCAAGCTTACTAGGGCCCAAGTAAAAGGTAATTTTAATGGGATTGGCTTTTGCAGCAGTACTGATCCTACAGCATTATCAAGAGTAATAATAATGGTTCAGAGTACTTTTATAACAAAACTTCTGATTTTTGCTTATACATCATTGACAATTTAAAACAGAGAAAAACTAAGAGTTCAGGATCGCAATGGCACACAGAAGTTACCAGACGGCTTCTTTGGAAGCCAGGACATTTAACATTAGAGCTTGAAATAAAAATGTACCCAGCCCCCACCAGCATGACGGCTAAGTTTACGAGCCTGGGTCGGAAACCTGTGCTGCCACACCCTACTCGAGGGTTACACTTTGTGACTTTCATGAAGCACAGTGTACCATGAAAGTACACAACTTGTTTCTTTGTCACCATCACAGGTCAGTGGATTTTTCAGATACTAAAAGCTCTCTCTTCATAAGCAAGATGAGCCTTTAGTGCTCTGAGATTTTGTGTATGAAGGAGCAATTACATAACTATTTTCACAAAAGCATTGTGTACAAAACTGTTGTAATATTAAGGAATAAGATCACATTTCATATTTAATTCCAGTTTAGAGACTTTTTTTTACCTTCTGCTCTGTGGACAGGACAGGCTGCCAGGGTTCTCCAGATAAACACAAATTCACAACCATCCTCATGTTGAAACACAGGTGATCCCTACAATACAACCATATGGGGATTATTCTAATATTTAAGGTTTCTCTTTCTGGGTAAGCAGTGAGAGGGGAGAAGATAAATGCATTTTATAAACAAACAAAATCGAAGTGTATTTCTAACTCATGGAGATTGAATTCAAGCAGACTTGCATCTAATGCCAGTACTTTTAACCCTACGAATCAGGTCCCTGAACAAAGCCACTTTTATTGAGTAATAATGGGGAGTCTAGTATTGCACAGCATAAAACTTTATTTAATAAAAGCCGATGAAAATGTTATTTTCCCTTTTCTGGTTATTAGAGTACACTGAAAAACATTGCTAAAACCCTAACCGTAAGCAAAATTTAGAGGCCCCAATTATGTTTTTTTTCCCTGGAATAGAGAAATAAAATACATTTTGTTACATGCCATAAGACTGACCTATTACTAGGATTTGAATTTTATATAAAATCAACACACACACACACACACACACTTACTAGGGTTTGATCACACTCAAAGAGGATACGTGTAGAATAGCGCTGTTTATCTTTGCATG
Source organism: Emys orbicularis (assembly GCF_028017835.1). NCBI lineage: Eukaryota > Metazoa > Chordata > Testudines > Emydidae > Emys > Emys orbicularis. The sequence goes on along the minus strand of NC_088685.1, from coordinate 123,734,426 downwards.
TGTCACCATTCAAGTAAATAATACTAAGAGACCCATCGGTAGCAGCTTGAGGACTTATCTGAATAACACCAAGGTTCTGGCCTTTATCAGCAGATTTCACACAAGATCCTATTGCACCACCTGCAGGAATAGGAAATTTTATGTCAGCATGTTGCATTTTCATTACAGAAAACTCCACTTATGTAGACATACCATATATACTCGTTCATAAGCCGAATTTTTTTAGTAAAAAAGGGAAGCACCAGAGACGGGGGTCGGCTTATGAACGGGTATAGAGAGGGAGAGGTGGGACACAGCCCCTTCTCCCAACACAGGGAGCAAGGAGAGGCAGCCCAGCCAGCAGAGCCAGAAGGGAAGAGGCGGGGCCAGTGTGTCTCCGCTTCTGGCCACGCTGCTCTCCCCCCAGCCTCCGAAGCAGCTGCAGCCCCGGGGCTCGTAGGCTGCAGCCGTGCCGCTCAGCCCCGCCCCCCAGAGCAGGCTGTGGCCGTGCCGCCCGGGTGCCGGAACACGCTGCGGCCACGCTCCCCGGCCCAGCCCGCTGGAACATTCTGCAGCTGCGCTGCCCGGTCTGGCCTGTTGGAGCAAGCTGCGGCCATGCCAGAGACATCCTCCCCTGGCCCTCCCCAGATAAGGTGGGAAGGGATGCTATGGGGAGAGTGTGGGGGTCCCTGGCTAGGGGTGGGGTCATGTGGGGGGTGGTCACAGGGGTTTACTCCCCTGACTCCCAGCTTCTCCTCCCAAAAAATTTCCCCACCAGTTGCTGTCCCAGTCCGTCAGGATAAGCAGCTGGCGTGCCGGGACACTTTGTTTACTTAGGTTTACCTCTGTGCCTGCGGACGCTCAAGGTAAACAAACTAACTATCTCGGCCCACCAGTGGCTTATCCTGATGGCCTGGGAGCCAAAGTTTGCTGACCCCTGAATTATAGGGTCGGCTTATCAACGGGTTATAAAAATTTTCCATTTTTAACTTATCCATCTTGGGGGGGTCCGCTTATAAACGAACCGGCTTATGATCGAGTATATATGGTAATTTTTTAAAAAGGAGTGGGTCAAAAAAATGCAGCAGCTCATATCAAAGAGTGAACTGGTCAGGGATCAACTATATAAAAAGAGTCACCAGTTCATCTGAAACGGACAGCACATTTTATTCATAACTTTACTTTGTTTTGTTAGACAATAGACTGAAAATGCACCTTGCTAAGTTTATTCATTCATGACTGTGTTTCCAGCAAGTTGCCTTACCACATTAAGATAAACAGAAGGGGCTTTTTTTTTTTTTTTTTTTTTTTTTTTAATATATTTATGGCTACCACCTTTGCTATAGCATGTACTAACAGCAAACTGGTTCAATCCTAAAATAAACGTAACAGAAAGAGATAAATATAAATTCTTTACTTCATAAAAATTACTTAAATCAGAACTTAAGTCATAAACCACAAGCTAGGAAGAGAGCATTTCAATGCACCACTGTCAGCTTACCAGGGCATCCGGGCACATAAGGTAGAGGCTTGCAAACATTCAAATAGAAAGTTCTTGTTTTTGCATCTTTTGAAGTATCAACAGCAATCCAGGGCTCTCCCTCTTTGCTCAAGTCACTTAGATCATACTCATTGCCAGCTGAGTCTGAAATGTATTTGGGATGTACAATAAATTGAGGGGATAGATATGGTATTGTAGATTTAAAAAACCCTGACCTTCCTTGTCATGTTCTTGTTACAAGGTTAGATGGCTCCTCAATACATACTAAGTCTCATTACCAATATGAATTTATTAATTAAGGCAGCAGTTCCCAAACTGATCCATAGGACCCCTGCAGAAGGTTCATGAAAAGCTAGCTGGCCAGCCAAAAAACACTGGCTCGGTTATACCAAACTGCATGCAGTATTGCTGTAGCCATGTTGGTCCCAGGACATACGAGAGGCAAAAGTGGGTGAGGTAATATCTTTTAGTGGACCAACTTCTGTTGGTGAGACGCACAAGCTTTCCAGCTTACACAGAGCTCTTCTTCAGGTCATCTTTGTGTAAGCTGGAAAGCTTGTCTCTCTCACCAACAGAAGTTGGTCCAATAGATTATCTCACCTACTTCATCTCTCTAATACCACAGTATGGACAGAAAATGTATTATATTCCCTTAGTTTTCCATGCAAGCATTAAGGTAATTGTCACAGGAATGTTATGAAATAGACTTCTGGACCTTTCCTCTCCCCTTTGTTGTTAATATGGTACACTACGGAAAAGAGACAAGAACCCACTCCCAAATTAAGTACACTAGTAGAGCATGTTTTTAGCTATCTATACTGAGGTGGCACCCGAATAGGATCAGGATCTCACTAGGCTCAATGTCGTACATACAGTTCTCAATTAAAATGTTTTGTTTTTCCCCCCCCCCAAGCAAATTCTTTCCCTTGGCATAGCCTTCCAAATGAACAGTATATAGACTTAATAAAAGCGAACACATGCGGCAGTATCACTGAATCTGGAAGCAACATAGAATCTGTCTACAGACAAATCAAAGGGCATAATGCTGTTGTTCTCACAGCTCTATGGGTATAAGGATTAATGCTCTACGGGTGTGAAACATGGACCTATTATGAACAGCACATTAAAAATCTTGACAGTTTCTATTTGCAACACCTACAATGACAGCTGGGCATCAAATGGCAGGTCCAGCATCCAATATGGAAGTCTTGTCAAAAGCTGGTTCAGTTGGTATCAAGAGTTATTTGCTTTGCATCCAACTGATATGGACACTCTGATGGACTGGTTATGTAAGTTGTATGCCTGAGACCCATCAATCAAAACAAATTCTGTATAGTGAATTAAGCTCTGATATCTAAGTGGAGGGTGGATGAAATGCTTCAAAAGAAGCTGAAACAGGGTCTGCACAAAGTGAGTATTTCAGACAATCTTCGAGAGGCTGGCAACTGACCATATTGCATGGTGCCAGGCCATAAGGGTGGGGGTCCACGACTTTGAGAAGAACCACGTTGCATAGTGGGAAGCAATAACGTGCAGTTCAACCAGCACAATCAGGCAAATGGCCCTGTGGTTAGTGCAGTAAGTGTTATTCTTCCCCAACTGGTCTTTGGAGCCATGCTATGGCCCATCAATACGAACTGAGATTGTCGACATCCTCTAATTCGGGGTAACGAATATTATTATTATTATTATTCAGACCTAGCTGCATGACATACAGACACATGCAAATGACCATACAGCTGACTCTTTCCAGTGCAGACTGAAGAATAGAGTGGTTGTCAAAAGGCAGCTATCAAGCTTGGTAGGGTCAAAATTTCATATACATCTATTTGCAAAGTCAATTAGTTCCTAGCTTTCTCCTAAAACTAAGGCTTTTATGCAGTCTTCTAAGAAGAGGGAAAGTCTAGTACCCTAGGAACATGAGACACCACTGGCATGCAACAGAGGAACCTTCCATTTTTAGGCTTCTAATGGGGTTAACAGTTGTGAAGAGAGCCACTTCTGACTAAGTGGGTATTCACCCATGAAAGCTTATGCTCCAATACATTTGTTAGTCTTTAAGGTGCCACAGGACTCTTCGTTGCTTCCTTTTAGGTACTACTCAGCCACGTAAATGAAGTATTTTAGTCAAACACCTCTCTGAGGACAATCCCAGCTTAGGACACCAAAAAGCTACCACATGGTTTCCAAGTCATTCATAGTCATAAATCAGGAAAGATTTGTAGCTTCATCATACTGAGATAAGGAACAAGTCGTTTTACTTATCTAAATAAGCAGCATCACCAATGTCAGTACTCTGGGCACTTCTAAAATACTTAAAAATACAAACAGCAACCACATAACATACCAGATAAAGCACCCCTTGAAGCCCAAATTCTCCACTTTCACTAACAATCATCACTATCAATATTTGCTTCTTTAGCAGCCTCCTAACAAGATGTGCTGCAGCACATTCTGCAGGTGCAAAGAAGTTATCGGTAGGGTTTATATGTGACAAAACAGATTGTTAAAGAGCCAAGCCACTAGGGAAAACAGTGCAACATGTGACTCAGATGTGGATTACTGATCAAATATACATCTAACTTTTAAAATGTTAGAAAAAAGAGTGCTACATTAGGAAACAATAATTAATATGTACCATTAAATAACTGCAGTTTAGCCCTCCATGAGTCATCTACCCACATGTTTTTACATACTTATTTATAAACTAATCATTACATTTTTAGCTCATTTTTATAAAAGAATCAAAACTAGTGCTAACAAACAAGGGTTAGAAAAGAGTCCTGTGGCACCCTATAGACCAACAGACGCATAGGAGCATGAGCTTTCGTGGGTGAATACCCACTTCTTCGGATGCATGTGGGTATTCACCCACGAAAGCTCATGCTCCTATGCGTCTGTTGGTCTATAGGGTGCCACAGGACTCTTTGCTGCTTTTACAGATCCAGACTAACACGGCTACCCCTTTGATAAGGGTTAGAAAAGTTCATCTAGACGCTTATCCTGAAGACGAGTTTTTAAACATTTTTGACCCTACCTCAAACTTTCACCCATCTCCATAGAAAGCTTTACATTTCGTTCAATTACCCTCACCCTCACCTCCAATATACATTTCATGGAACACCCCCACAGTAACAGTGTACTTACCAGTAACCTGGCAGTCTACTGGAGCAGGGGCACAGGCTAAGGCTGTATGAAACTCAAAGAAAGTATTATGGATGCCCAGTGCACTGTTTATTTCTTCATCCACAAATTTAAGTTCTCCAGGGTACGAGTCATTGCAAATGAAAGTCACTGTAAAAGTGTCGGATGCTCCTGTGTGAAGATATAGCAAATGATCTACTGTTGGGTGCAAATGAAATTTGTTTTCTAATCTCAGATTAAAGAAAAGTGAGCACTCTAAGAGTAACAGTCACTCTACTAACCCAACATATCCATTTGTTGCATTAAATCAAACTGCAAACCTTAATATCGGTCAGAAAAATTCTACCTTGCAGTCTGCAGTGTTTAGAACTACAAATCAAAACTCCCAAACAGGGAGCGTTTAGAGGATCTGGGCCAGAATTATTCAACTGCCAATTAGAGTCAAAAACAAAACAAAAAACACCCCAGTTTAAACAGACTTGTCATAGGAAGCATATCAAATCATGGGCCGCTGAGGCTGATTTCAGAAACAAGTACACCTCTACCCCAATATAACGCGACCAGATATAACGCGAATTCTGATATAACGCGGTAAAGCAGTGCTCTGGGGGGACGGGGCTGTGCACTCCGGCGGATCAAAGCAAGTTCAATATAACACGATTTCACCTATAACATGGTAAGATTTTTTGGCTCCCGAGGACAGCGTTATATCGAGGTAGAGGTGTATGCCCAGTGAGAACTGTGCTCCTTGAACCCCTGACCACAAAAAAAGCAGCCCATACATATACACGCCCCATCACTATTCAGGCATCAGATATTGTTGCCATGGTTGCTGACAGGTTAGCCATGAAAAAGTGAGCTCTGATTTCTAGGCAAAGTCAAGGATCTTGGCTCAGACATTAAGGAAACAATTACAGCATCAGAAACTGCAGCACTCTTTTGGCCTATTCCAATGGAGTAACTTCCAAGCAAAAACAGGACAAATGGAGTCTCAAGACTGGCATTGCTGAGTGCAGTAGGTTGGGCGGGAAAGGAGAACAGAAGACACACTAAATCAGACAAATAGAGAGAACCTAAGTTACATAGGGCCTTAAGAAGCAGTGCCAAGAAGCTTGAACTTTACTTAGTATTCTGACATTATGATGTTAGAGATCAACTTTCCAGTTACTCTTCATAATTGCAGGCTGTCCATTTTATATGGCACCCAGCAACAATAATGTTTGGTGCCAATTGTCATGGTGACAGATCTTCACCAATCTATGGAGTATCATTTAAGCATTATGCTTAGTTTTAAGACTGTACATCGACCCTTCCTGCCCAGTGCTCCTTTCTCAAACAGCCACATTCCTTTCCCAATAAACTCCATGTCTCCCAGCTCGGAACCCAGAAACTGAGTATGTTCAGACATACAAGTGAACAGTTTCCTTAGCATGTTTCAGCTTCAGAAAGTTAGTCTTGATAAGAAATAGGAGCAGTCATTCAAGACAGTATGCCACCTAGAGCTAAAAGTTACTGATCAAAGTGTTTGAAAAGTTGTTGGTCAAACAAATTGAAAATTTGTGGATAATTCAATTCAGCCACAGTTTTGCCAAAAAAAGCCCAAAGAGATCATAACTTGATTTTAGTTTCAATTTGAAACTATTTCATTTTGGTTTTCCCCATCCCCCTTCCCACTCTTCCAGTGTGTGGGGGGGAAGAAGGAGGGGGAAGAGGGAAGAGGGCAGAGAGGAGTGGATGTTTCTTCAGATTTTTATTAAGTTAAAAACACTGAGAAGAAAGTAAACTTAAATCCAAAACATTTAGTTTAAAGCAACTATGAAAAATGTTGACACATTTGTTACACAGAAAAATTGAGAGTCTTAACTCAGCTTTTCTGCAGAATGAAAAATTCTCATTTCCTTTGAAGTTTTTGCAGAAATTAATTTGGGTTTTTCAGTCAGCTTTAAACACTGAATTTATCAGATAGATTTTGTGCACAAATAGCAGGGCCTGGGAATGAAAACACTACCATAGAGCTAAAGCAAACACCAATTCATCGAAACTGTAGCACAGGATTTTGAACTCACCTGATTTTACCTCAAAATTGCCTCTATAGGTAAGAGTTAGAAATCCTTCCGGGGACAGAGAGAGGGTTTTGTCCAATCCCACTATCCTCACTGATTTTAGATCTTCTACTTCACATCCACCAGCTGGTTTTCCGTGACCATCACCACAATCTGGTGCCGGTCCACAAATATTTAGCTAAAAAAAAAAAAATTAAAATGTGAATAATGTTAACTTGCCTGAAGAATTAACGTTGAGAATCATTCCCACATAAAAGCAACATCAGAACATAGTCCTCCTGTGGGCCAGAAGCAGCGGAAGCTATCTATACAGGATAATTAAATTCCCCATTTCTGCACTCACCCTAGTTCTTGCTTACTTCCTTTATGTATGTTGACATCAGTACAGAGAGGGTAGTTTCTCAGTTTCTGACCCCCCACCACCATCCAAAAGAAACAATGGAGCATACAATGTAGTAAAGCCAGAAATACAGCAAAAATGACACTTGTTTTATAATTTTGTCAGCACCAGAAAGATGATTTTAAAGTTACTTTCGAGGTGTACCAATTGTCAGTTTGACTCTTTCCTCAAGTAGTTTCTTCAGTGGCTGGTGAGAAGAAATTTTAACTGCCTTCAACTCCTCTCCCAAAGTAGGGCATTGCCTGGCTCACTCATAAGGATACTGGCACAAAGGATAGGATCAGTAGTCAAACTTTCCACTTTACCAACTAAGACCAGAAGGCATGAACGCAGCTTTGGCTAGCTGCAGTTTGTATATTTAAAAAAATATATAAATAAATAAAAAATTAAAAAGTACCATAAATTTCTTCCCAATTCCACTGGTTATATAGCCTTTTTCTGAAGATAGTGGTTGCATGTTGAACAAAAAGCCACTGTTTGGATCTCTTACAGAGCAGGACTGAAAAAAAAATTAGGTGGGGTTGAGAGGGGAAGAAAGAGGTTAGTTATTTTAAGAAGGGACCTGCAGATAAACTTGGAATTTTTTTTATTTATTTATTTTTAAAGAGAAGTTACATACTTAGCTTTAAAAAAATTTAACCTTTACAAATATATGTTTAATGACCAGGATGGGCACAACGTAATTTGGGCAAGGGCTTACTGAGATTTAATTTAGACTGACTCTAGTAGCAGTAACACATTTGTATTCTTTAGTGCGGTGCAAGAACAGCTGCCCGTTTACAGTTTGTGAAGCTACCCAAGAAAGCATGCACCACTGGTATATTGGTACAACTGAACATAATGCTCTATAAAGCAAGTCTGAAAAGTCAACTAAGGAGAACTAAATGAGGGAGAAGAGAACGCATCAATGAAATTATAAAAGGACATGCAGATGTTTTGCAACATGGCCACTAATTTAGATCCAATCCAGGATGTGCATAAAAATCTGAGGGTTATTCAATTGCCAGTGTGAAATCAGTCTGATCTCCCTACAGGTATTTACAAATCCAGATACAGCTGTGATGAGCGGAGCATAAATCCCTAGACAGATATAATACAGTTGGTGGTCTCCGTAGGGGAGCAAACAATTCAATGATCATAGCAAGTAAGTGGTTTTTCTAGGTCGACATTCTAGTATATTAGTAGGGCCATTTGGGAAAATTGCCTTACTGCTTCTCATGATGTACCTGCTCTATTGATCACTTAACAGAGGACTTCACTCATGAGTATTCTAAGTCTGGCCCCTTTCAGTAGCTCTGGATTAACTTTAAAAACTACTTTGTCTCCTGCAAAACTAGTTTTACCAATGTGAGGAAAAGGGACAACAAGAAGCACAGAGCACGAAGAACAATTTTTAATGGCTACAAAATAGCCCTCCCCACTCTCACCTGAGTTTCATCTTTTGTTGTTGTGACTGGACAAGCAGCTTCCGTTTCCCACAGAAAGGTGACAACACATTCTCGATTATCAATAAACCTGGGGCTGCTATTCTGAAAATTCAAATAGCAAAGAGAACAACATAAAATTAAAAAGACTAATTTCAAGTGCATCTGTGTTTCATCTTATGTCAAAACTACTAATTCTTGGCAATTTGCTATTTTAATAAGAGTTCAGGGGCAAATTCTCAGTTGATTAAGAATCTGGCTCAAAAGAAAAAGAAAAAGAAAAACGTTACTGCACATGCACTTTGTGGTACTTTTTCCCCTGCCAAGAGTTCAAGACTTTCAGTATGTAGGGTGCCTACACCAAATCAAACAGCTTAGACTGAATAGTTAATTGTATTAAAGACCCGCATTAACCAAAAAAAAAAAAAAAAAAAAGTCCTACTTATACACTTATCTAAGCCAATTAAAATTGTGTTTTTCATAAATTTCAGGACTTGGCACATAGTCCATTATGGTAAGCAAGCAGTTACTGTTATGGAATATTGAGTAAATAGGGCCATGAAGCACTAGAGGGTTAGTTTAACTATTTCAGATAAGAAATATTCAGAAGTTTACGGTGATCGAGTGTTATAGGTCCAACCTTACCCACAAAAGCAAAGCAGTGCAGAGTAAGGATATATTTGTGTGGATTTTAGCACTATGTTCTTTGTACTAAGATTCTGAGCATGATAATGTTATGCACTGATCTCAGAGTCATGCAATATTTCAAACACTTAGGGTGCAGCAGGAACAAACCTAGAACAAGTATTATTCCAGGCTTTCTACCTTAAATCTGAATTCCCTTGCTTATGTGGAGTTAGGTAATTGTAGTTTTGATATAAACAAATGGGAAACAGTTATACATTTATGACCAAGCATAGAGAGACAGTGAAACTGTTAAATCTGGTTGCCTTATAAAGTACATAGGTTTCCTCATTTTGGATCTATCCTCTTCCTATGGTCACATTAGAGAACTTGCAATATGTATGTATAATTTAAGACCAGTAGAGTTATGTGTGTAAATACTCATGCGTTTAGGGTCATATGAGAGCCAGTCTTAAATATGGCCTCCAGATCAGACCATTAACTTCTCAATTGTTAGTTGTTTTTTTTTTAAATTTGGTTAACAAACAAGACCTATTGTAAGTCAACTCTAGATACATCGCTGAAGCACTACAGTGATTGGTGGAGGGAGGGGGGGGGGGGGAAAAATCACTATTCAGTCTTCAACAGATCTCCAGTATGACACTGCTTCTGCGCCCCATACAAAGCCTCAGAGAACATTAATACAATGAGCAGACTACCAAAAGCGTTTCCATCCTTACAAGAGTGCGCTTGGAGCAGGTAAAATGGATTATGGTTGTATAGGAGGTCCTCTTCCCATCAGCATTGATGCACACAGAACCATTTGTGTAGGTTAGGAGGACTCGACCAAGTCCTTCAATTACTAGGCCTTTGCTAGCAATCCCCAGGTTACTAATGGAAGTGGTTTCAGAAAAGGAACCCTATAATGAAGGAAAAGAGGATGTCAATGAAATAGCGCTTGCTTCTCAAAAATAAACAAACTAAAATCAAGCTTCCTCTTTTCAGCTATACCCAGAGTTCTTTGCTGTGCCAAAGTGACATTCCGTAATATCCTTTTTTTAAAGATGCAGTTAATTGTGAAACAGCAACTGAGAGGTTAAGAAATCTACCTTCCCCCATCCCTCAAATTATCCCATCAAAGCAAGATCAATTCTATCTATAATATTGGTTTACAGGAAGGTGTCGAAGAGGCTACCCAAATCCTTTAGAGGCAACAATCCCTGTTTGGCAGCTAATTACAGCTCAGCAAAAAGATTTAGAGTAGGGGGGTTCCCAAACTGTGGTACGTGTACCACTTGTCACACATGAACTTGATGTGGTGAAGTAAATAGACTGAACAAGCTTTTAAGAAGGATTGTACATGACTCAGAATTTGGGTGCCACTGATTTAGAGAGAGTTTGTAAAAGCGTTCATCTCACATTTGATGCTTCTGCAGTTTGTACTGCTCTTGTGAGAGACCAAGCAGTCATGGACATTAGGGCATTTCCAACAAGTGACACACTAGGTTTCCATAGGATAGAGCCAAAGTAGATTTTTGGGTATGCAATATGTCATCAGGGCCAACAATAACAATCCTCTGCAGTTCTGATGTCCAGGGAAGTGAATGGCTGATAATGGATTATGATGCAGGTTTCCTTACTGTATCTCCATCTTGACGCAAAGCAGCAAGGGTGTTTCTACTAACCGACTCACACCGCATAGAGATTGCCAATTGTGTATGATGACTGATGGGAACAATCATCCACCAACCAGGGGGCACTAACTACCAAACTCATTTCCATTTGCAAACCAAGGCAAATCCAAATGTGAGGCTCTGGAAATGGATAGATTACTGATTTAGCTGACCGTGTCCATTTCTTACTCTTAGAACTACAGAGAACGAATGCAGCTCTTGTGAGAAAGTAGTTTTTAAGTCATGAGATCACAAAAGGAATTCCATCTGTCTCCATCAGTCATAGACAGGGTCTTGCAGAGAAACACTGATGAAACATTAATTTTTCCAGATGTACAGCTAAACAAAATCTTCCCCCACTCAATCTAGGTACTTATATTGCCCTCATCACCATCAAATTTGAGCACCTCACAATCAGTCACGGATTTTATGGTCTACACCCCTGTGACTTAGGAAGTTCTCCCCATTCCCAGGTGGGGAACTTAGGCACAAAGAGACTAAGGTATGTCTACCCAGGAAAAAGCTAACAAAACAAAAAAAAAAACCAAAACCAACAAACAAACAAAAAAAACAGCAGTATCAGAGCCCAGGTCGCCAGGAAACTGCTCACAAGGAGAGGCTGTGGTTTGCTTTTACTCTCACACCCTTCTCTACCACAGTTCACTCTAATGTACAAAATAAGACCAGAGGATGTGGATGAGTGAATAGCATGTTAAAGTATTTTAAGAGGCTCTCAGTTTGTGTAGGAGAACTTGCACCAGAGTGGGTATAAGCTCTGTGGCATGTTAATTGCTTCACAATGCAGATGTGAAGCAGAAATCTGTTAAATTTGACAGTTTAACAGGAAGCAGGAGGGTGATTGACAAATTTGTGGATGGGGACCTCCCCTCACTCTTCCTGGTATGTTCCTGCTGTTGCTGTTTGTTCCTGCAGTGGATTGCAGGAACACACGCTCAGGAGACTCGTCTGTGACACTGGCTGCACTGTCTCCACACCAGCACCAGGCTCCCCATCCTTTTTTTTTTATTATTATTATTATTATTATTATTATTATTTGGTTAAATAAACTGAAGCGTTTAAGAGTGGACCAAAATCTCATAGGCTCCTACTTACAAAAGCCTGTGAGATTTAGATTATGGGGGGGAATTTTGAGATTCTGCCCCCAGAGAAGAGGAAGAAAGAGGCCAGAGTTTCTTGACCTACTGTGTATGCCCTTTGTTTAAGGCATAAGGCTATCCACCCCCACAATATGTATTGTAGATTTTGGCTGCAAATCAATAAGGTGCACAAGGAAAGGTAAGTGACTGAGGAGCGACAGGAATGGGAGACTGACGGTTATAGTACGCCGGCCCTCAGGTGACTGTGTGGTTTAAAGGAAGGTAGAATTTTGCTCTTGAGTAAATTTGGCATTACTCCAGATTTACAGGTTTGTGAGGGCAAGTTTGACCCTTAACTACTAGAGCTACTAAACTACAAATCAGAGTCCTACTGAAAGACCTGCTAGTGATTGTGCCAATGCTTATGGTCCCACAGGCCATTATTTTTACCCTCCTACAGTCAGAAGGCACTTAAAATGGATCTTTGATCTATATACAACATTTGATGCACTAACTTTTGGTGCTGGGGTGGAAGTGATACTCACTTGATCTTTTTCAAACTTCATCTGACACCCTGAAGCATATCGATCACACCCTGGAACAGGAACCAGAGGGCGGCAGACATTTATGTAATACTTCCTGCGCTCATTTGGTTCAGAGTTGTCCATGGCATACCAGTTTTCACCTCTGTCTTCGGATTTTGATAAACTGAATTGCCAAAATGAAATATTTATATTCTTAAATTACAATACACATTCCTCTTAGAAATGGAGAGAACTAGAGCGATTATAATTTGTGAAGAGGCAAGAGGCAAGCAAAATCCATTCTTCAAAAACCCATGCAACAACTATTTCAGAAGCAGCAAATACAGGGTTCTCCCTTATTTGCTATTATCATTGCAACAATCAGAAGTAAACAAGGTACTAAAGTTGTAAATGTTTGGCTGCAGAATGTTTCTTAAAAGTTAACTGCACTTTCTGTGTTTGTTTGCAGACTACAAAACAAAGAGAGACAAAGTTCGGATTTCATACCAAATGGACTGAAGGTGAAAAATCCATTGCTATCTACATACTGCACAGACCACAGTGAGAGATTATGCCATACACTATCAAAGAAACTGAGGAACCACCTGATCAGCATCCTATACAGCAAACAGGAAAACATCAAAAAAGAGCTCTCCAACCTGGAGACTTTCATAAATAACCAACCCTCCACACAAATGGACTTTACTAAAATAAGACAGGAGATCTACATTACACACTTCACCTCTCTACAAAGGAAAAAGGACCGTAAGCTGTCTAAAATCCTACCTGCCACATGGGGCCACAACAGTGGTACCCCTAATTCACCCAGCAATATTGTCAATTTATCCAGCTACACACTCAACCCAGCAGAAGCGTCTGTCCTATCTCAGGGACTCTTTTTGCCCCAGCACCCACACGAACATGATACAGTTCTGCGATGATCTGGAAGCCTACTTTCACCGCCTCCGACTCAAAGAATACTTTCAAGATAACACTGAACAGTGCACTGATACACAGATACCCTCCCACCAACACAGGAAAAAGAACTCCACATGGACTCCTCCTGAGGGTCGAAATGACAGTCTGGACCTATATATAGAATGCTTCCGCCGACGTACACAGGCAGAAATTATGGCAAAACAACATCGCTTGCCTCATAAGCAAAGTCATGCAGAACGCAATGCCATCCACAGCCTCAGAAACAACCCTGACATTATAATCAAAGAGGCTGATAAAGGAGGTGCTATTGTCATCATGAACAGGTCTGACTACCAGAAGGAGGCTGCCAGACAACTCTCCAATACCAAATTCTACAGGCCACTTTCCTCAGATCCCACTGAGGAATATACTAAGAAACTGCACCATCTACTCAGGACACTCCCTACACTAACACAGGAACAAATCAACATACCCTTAGAGCCCCGACCGGGGTTATTCTATCTACTACCCAAGATCCACAAACCTGGAAATCCTGGATGCCCCATCATCTCTGGAATTGGCACACTCACTGAAGGACTATCCGGATATGTGGACTCTCTGCTCAGACCCTATGCCACCAGCACTCCCAGCTATCTCCGTGACACCACTGATTTCCTGAGAAAACTACAATGCATTGGTGATCTCCCAGAAAACACCATCCTAGCCACCATGGATGCGGAGGCTCTCTACACAAACATCCCACACACCGATGGAATACAAGCTGTCAGGAACAGTATCCCTGATGATGACACAGCACAACTTGTTGCTGAGCTCTGAGACTTTATCCTCATGCACAATTATTTCAAGTTTGGTGACAATATATACCTCCAGACCAGTGGCACCGCCATGGGCACCCGCATGGCCCCACAATATGCCAACATTTTTACGGCTGACCTGGAACAACGCTTCCTCAGCTCTCATCCACTCATGCCCCTTCTCTACCTACGCTACATTGATGACATCTTCATCATCTGGACCCATGGGAAGGAGACTCTGGAAGGATTCCACCACGATTTCAACAGCTTCCACCCCACCATCAACCTCAGCCTGGACCAATCTACACGGAAGGTCCACTTCCTAGACACCACAGTACAAATAAGTGATGGTCACATTAACACCACCCTATACTGAAAACCCACCGACCGCTATGCCTACCTTCATGCCTCCAGTTTCCACCCCGGACACACCACACGATCCATCGTCTACAGCCAAGCACTGAGGTACAACCACATCTGCTCCAACCCCTCAGACAGAGACCAACACCTACAAGATCTTCACCAAGCATTCTCAAAACTACGATATCCAGACAAGGAAATAAGGAAACAAATCAACAGAGCCAGACGTGTACCCAGAAGCCTCCTGCTACAAGACAAGCCCAAGAAAGAAACCAACAGAACTCCACTGGCCATCACCTATAGTCCTCAGTTTAAACCTCTCCAACGCAACATCAGTGATCTACAACCCATCCTGGACAATGATCCCTCACTTTCACAGACCTTGGGAGGCAGGCCAGTCCTCGCCCACAGACAACCCGCCAACCTTAAACATATTCTCACCAGCAACCACACACCGCACCATAACAACTCTAACTCAGAAACCAATCCATGCAACCAACCTCGATGCCAACTCTGCCCACATATCTACACCAGCAACACCATCACAGGACCTAACCAATTCAGCTACAACATCACCGGTTCATTCACCTGCACGTCCACCAATGTTATATATGCCATCATGTGCCAGCAATGCCCTTCTGCTATGTACACTGGCCAAACTGGACAGTCACTACGTAAAAGGATAAATGGACACAAGTCAGATATCAGGAATGGCAATATACAAAAACCTGTAGGAGAACACTTCCACCTCCCTGGCCACACAATAGCAGATGTAAAGGTAGCCACCTTACAGCAAAAAAACTTCAGGACCAGACTCCAAAGAGAAACTGCTGAGCTTCAGTTCATTTGCAAATTTGACACCATCAGATCAGGATTAAACAAAGACTGTGAATGGCTAGCCAAACTACAAAAGCAGTTTCTCCTCCCTTGGTGTTCACACCTCAACTGCTAGCAGAGGACCTCACCCTCCCTGATTGAACTAACCTCATTATCTCCAGACGGATTCTTGCCTGCATATTTATACCTGCCTCTGGAAATTTCCATTACATGCGTCTGACGAAGTGGGTATTCACCCACGAAAGCTTATGCTCCAATACATCTGTTAGTCTTTAAGGTGCCACAGGAGACTCTGTTGCTTTTTACAGATCCAGACTAACACGGCTACCCCTCTGATACTAAGATTCTGATTGCACAACCATTTTTGCTATCAAAGCCAGCCAAACAAAACACAATGCAGGACACTAATCAATTTACAACTCTGACAGGCACAGCAGTGTGCCTCCTAAAAAAAAAGGGATATGCTTTTTCCTTCATTTTTGCTAATCCTTTACAATTCAAGATTGTCAAGAATGATCACTGGTTTCTAACGTTGTCTATGCAGCAGACACCAAATTAATTTACAGTGAGACTTCGCTAGATAGAACATTTGTTTTTACATGCAGGTTTTGTTCTTCAGTTACGAATCTATTTACTTCTCTCTTACCTTGATAAATCGTATTGTTCCATGGTTTTGGGATCAGTCACAACACATTCCAATGGCATCTCTGGACAGGCATATTTAGTGTACCATTTAAAGTTGTATGTGTAATTGTCTTCTACCTAAGTTACCAGAATCATAGGAAGACAGTCACAAACAGACTGCAGAATAGGTCACAACAGTATGGCTTCTAAGAATATTATGAACTGATATGCCTTTTAACTTGGGTAAAATGGGCCTGTTCCCTTATACATGGGGAATATCCAACCTATGCTCTCTTAGGATACAAAAATTCGGGATCCACAGCTTGCTGATTTCTGTAGCTCTCCTGTCTGTTGTCATCCTCTCAATTGTGTATTTTTCCCCAGTTCAGTTATCAAAACTTAATCTCTTCATTCATTTAGCATCTTTCACGCCACAGGATTCCACAGCACTTTAACAAGTTGCTCCTGCATGTAGCTTCAGTCACTGGGATGCAGCCTCCTCAGCTGCACAATGGCCAACTATACGGTTATCCAAAAGGAAACTACAGAAGAATATAAGGTATGGGTGCGGCTCCAATAACCACAGTTGTTTGGCACAGAAGCAGAACGTATTTATTCAAGATGGAAATTAGCCAGATCAGGGCAAACACCCTGCTGTTGCTCAGAATGCCAGACAAAGCTTTTGCAGCTCTTAAGGTTATGACTGTAACCAGAGGCAGATGCTCTGCAATAATAATTCAAAATGCCTTTTATCAGAATCCCCGCTGCAGCTGCTGGGAGTTTGACTCTCCTTTGTTTTACACAGGTTTCACACAGACAATGCAGCTGAGAATCCGAGATCCTTGAAATTTAGGGGTTTCCGCCCACGCCCTCTTGGTCATTTGGAAGTTCTTACCTGGTATTCAGGCTGACCTATTCCAGCTTCATAATCACAAAGGAAAGTTATAAGGGTAGATCGCTGTGTTTTCTTCTCATTGTTGTAGGTTGTACCATTTTTGTAGGTCAATTGAATCATTCCATCGTAATAGGAAAGTTTGGAACTGGGTTCTCCTAGACTCCAGGTATGATCCTTGCTAAAAAGGCAAAAACACACATAGCTTGAAAAGAATTTATTTAAATCAAATGCTAACTGAACTCATAAGTCACCACTTAAAAGCTAGGGCATGTGCACCCACACAGAGTAAATAACTGATGTAAATTTAACAAGCCTTGGAGGGAAACCAAGTTTTCAAAACGCTAGTTTTGAGCCGCATTAGTACATAGAGAGTAATACCCTTATTCTTTGAAGTGGAGTTCTTCTTTGAAAGTGACTATATATGGCATGGGGGGAGGGGATCCAGGTTTATTGTATCTTTATGGCTTCCAGAGCAACTCCTCTCCATTTACAAGTAGAGGGGATGATTTTATCCAACTTTTAGCCCTGCAAACTGAACCTAGAATCTAGCAGCATAACTGGGCTCTCACAAAACACATACATAACCACTCTACAAGCCAAATTCTGGCCTCGGTCACACCTATCCAACCTACCCATTTTCTGTGAGGACAGAATTTGGTCCATTGAAACAGTTATTGAACAATAAAGTGCTATTTTTACAATCACTTTTCAGAACAGAACTGCTCTTTAAGTGAAATTAAAGTACAACTCTCATAACTAAAATCTCCAAGGGTTCTCCCCCCCCACCCCGCCATCAAGTGGGAGCTGTGAAATGAGACATTTTTACATATGGCTTAGAGCTCCTTTACCAGTAAGTTTGAAAGAATTACAGGACTTCATAATTAACTTCAGCAAGCTAGTTACTGCATGACCACATCTAGAGACAGGCACCTAATGCACTATGTACAACAACTGACCAAGTACTAGAGATTACATGAGACTGACGATACTTGCCTTTTTGCTACTTGACATGCTGCTGCTGATTTTGGCTGACAACGGTCCTCTGGCACACTGCTACAAATATTTATGTAGAAATCATAATCGATTGTGTTAACGACATAGCTGCCGCTTTTCTTGGTTAAAGGTGACAAGTCAAAAGAAAACCCTAGTGACAAGCAAATGAAAAACACCACACTTGTTCAGTATATTCAGATTTGTTTTCAATTTTTTTCCTTTTCTCATCTTTCTGAAAGCTCTTGGCCTATAGTCAAGACAACTATACTTTATTTTCTAAACCAAGTAGATAAATACAGGTGTCATTTGACTAAAGCAGATGCTCTTTTACATTTTACAGGTCTTTTCATCTAATCTAAATACTCTGTTAAGAACTCTTGTTATTGCTTTTGTACAACTGTCAAGTACATTTTACTACCTTCAAGAATGAAGATGCCTGGCTAAATTAAATGTATGATTGCAAAAGCAAGTGGATTTGCAGGTGCATATAGCTAGTCATGCACCTAACAGCCATTTCCACATGCCTAGTTTCGTAGCTCAAGCTTCAAATGCAAGAGTGAATAT
Source organism: Emys orbicularis (assembly GCF_028017835.1). Lineage (NCBI taxonomy): Eukaryota > Metazoa > Chordata > Testudines > Emydidae > Emys > Emys orbicularis. Next base: position 123,715,991 of record NC_088685.1, on the reverse strand, counting down.
ACATACCTCAGATAATCATTTTATGTATTTTAAAATAACACACGATTAAATGTGGAATAGGTTGTCAAATATGAAAGTCCACATAAGCTTGAGATTTCTCCACTAACAAAACCCTCAAATCCATCCTCTGTGGGAGTTGGGTACATACCTGCCTGAGCATCCGAGACTCTGCAGTTGTCTCCTTCAGTTTTAGACAGGACACAGGCAGCAGCTGTATACCACTCAAACACATACAAACACTCATCACTCTCCAAGTTAAAGACAGGAGCACTTTCTAGGTCACCTGGCATAAAAAAAAGAGGGACAGTATGGAGCTGAATTGTCATTGGTTTTCAAGCCCCTTCTGCCAAGCTTAGTAGCAAATAGCCTGAAACAGACAAACCTCAGATGGCTGAGCTATCAGTTCCCTATTCCCATTGAATGCAGAAGCTGGCAAATTAAAAAGGGTACTTTTTTTTTTGACAATATATCCCCATGACTTACAACACCTCTTCAAAACAACACTGGATTAAAGATTCTCCCCCGCATAACTTGTTTTAAGTTGTAATCCTATTTCTTCTTTGCTAAATCTAGGATACATGGACATGATACAAGTCTGTTATAGGGAAAAGTAGTAAGGAGTCAAAGCTGTGTGTATAAAGGGTGCCACCACTGCAGGGGGTGGGACATTCACTCTGCAACCCCTCTGCCTGGGCCTTAGAACTTCTGGGGTCAGGAGGACCCCCTCCCACCCCAGAGTTCAGACCCTGCTCAGCCTCCATCTCTCCTTTGACTCGCACTAGGCACCTTCCAGCCCGCCTGAGCCCCTCACACCAGGATCTGCCCCTCCAGATACAGAAAACCCCTGAGTGGGGAGGATAAGGGCTGCACTGCAGAGCCCATCCTGGACAAATGCCCTGCAGCCAAGCTCTCGAAGGCCAGTTGCCAGGAGCAGCCCAGCGCTGCCTCCCCACCGGAAGAGCCACACAGATCCCCTCTGAGGGAGCAGGGACCCTTCAGCCAACCTGCACAGAGCCCACTTGCCTGCTGTCCGGGCTCCCTCCACTGCCACTCCTCCTGCTGACCACAACTCCCGGAGCCCTCCCACCACCAGTTACCTATTCTTCCCTGACAACCAATATCCCTGCGCCCTCCGTCCCAGTCTCGACCATGACCCTAGCCGCAATATCCCTCTGCCCTCATCCCCAAAGTCTCCCCTACTCTCTCCCTAACCCAGCGTCCACTTGTTCTCTCCCTTGCCCTCCTCCCTGCTTAACCCCAGTTCCCCTTGGCATCTTCCTCATTCCCACACAGTTAATCCGATTCCTTCCCCACCCCTGCAGCTCCCACCTCCTCATGTCTGTCTTCCATCCAGTGTTGCCAATTTAGCAGTTTTGTCACTAGATCTAGCGGAAGTTGCCAGATTTCATTAAAAGTTGCGTTTTAGAAAAGGTTTTGCCAAAGGGCTTTAATGGTTTTTAAACCATTTCCACTTTTATCTTTCATTATAGCTTAGAAAACAAATGGGTGTCAACATTCTCACCTGGCTTGCACACAAGGGTTATGACAGTTTTGATCATCTTGTTATTCCCACAGCTGTCTCCATTCGAATAAGTAAGCTGAATCCTCTCTCCAACTTTTTTGAGAGAAGACATGAACGTTCCTAGATTTTTAGGCTTGTTATTTTTATCTGCGGTGAGGAGGAGGGAGAGAAGAGAAAAATAGTAAGCTTACTTTAAGTAATGACTATTTTGTGATTTCCCTGAGCTGGAAAAAAGCGGAAGCCAGTATCTAAATATTACGAGGAGGGGGAGGGGGTAAAACCAGTTCTGAGAAATTTCTGTTTTGCATGATTATTTTATGGCAATTTTGCTGTTTTACACCTTAAAGCATTGTCACAAGGCCTGGAAACAAAGTGAAATGTACAATATTAGCCAAGAACAATTTCTCTTTAACTAGAAATCCAAGTATGTTTATGCTGTTTTTCCTAGGCCTTTTTTTGGGCACAAGGCACCACTTTATCCCCATTCTCTCCTCCAACCCCATGCACACCCATCTTTTGTGACCCTCTGAAGTATTACAAAATCAGTCTCAAAGTGTTGTCTATCTTTATAGGCAATATTCCACACCCACACTTGTTTCAAAATTGTGCACTCACCAACAGAGCAAACAGCTGCATCCTCTGAGCAGACAACAGCTGCTCCTTTCTGAAGTACTTTATGACAGACATTGATGAAAAAGTGTTTCTTGTCTGCTTCGACAGGACTGCTGTCCACAGCTTCCCAATTCTGCGCTGACTCTGGGAACAAGAGATTTTATTTTAGATATAACACACAGTCTTGTCTAACTACCTACGATCCCAAACACATCCACAATATGAAGAGCTGTTTAAAAACCACAGCTACAAATAAAGTGACCTTGAGTGGAGACTGATAGAGGCTGCACCTTTAGAAGGCATTCAATTCTTTATTACAGAGATTTTTTTCATAGAAAGGAAATTGAACGCTAATATCACACACTCAAACGAGAAGATTAAGAACCTATGAAAAAGCCAAGATGAGGCTCACAATGGAGAAGTGGCAATTAAGAAAATAGCACATGGTTTCACAAAAAATTGAAAATAATAGTTCGTAGAAAAACAGTTGTTTATTTCTGCTGCTGTACCTGAACTGCGAATCAGAGGTGACAAATCATATCGTTTCTTCTTATCGGCAACTCTGCAAAGGAGATCTTCCTTCTCCTGAACACAGGCGTATTTAGTATCCCAGGTGAAGAAATATGTGCAGTCCACCTCCCCAGTGAATACTGGGGCCCCTTTTCCTTCGTTACCTTATAGGGTTAGAAAGCCAGGAAGACAATTGGGTTTCAAGTTAAGGGGTACAGGGGAATTCTAGTAATGGCATTTGAGCCTTTCGCATCCACGTCACAGCAGAAACATTACAAAGCTGTAATTCCAAGGCAGCGAGATGTATTGCAGCATCAGCCACAGAATTAACTGCAGACCATGAAAATAATAACGAAGAAACAGACCCGTTGGTGACTGAACATTAAAAATAAAGTTAGTGATTTAAAACCAAAGATAAGTGCCCTCTAGCTGGTCGAAAATTTCTTTAGCATTTACCATATTAGTCAAGAATAACATTGCAATTATTCTCAACAGAAGTACTTAAACTAGAGAATTACCCCTAACCAACAGATAAGAAATTAGATACAACCATGCTGGCTCATAACCACTTGGCTCTTGGACACAAGGGAGTAGTTCCACTAGTTCAATAGCAAAAGCATATACAGAGGCTACAAAAGCCCTGTAAAGTAATTGTAACCCATATGCTCACCTGCAGTCTCATTGCACTCAAAATTTATGACAGTCATTCGTTGAAAGCCAGAGCTGCATGCATCTCCATCTGGGTATATTAGCGTGAGATCCCCATCAGAGTACCTGATAAAAAAAATCCCAATGCTTTAAGTTAACCTTTGAAAAACATTACCACCAGGCATGACCATGTTATTTGTCCCACCTAATGGAGGCCCAATTCATGCAATTGATAACTGCTTCATTCCTTCCAGGGGAAGAAATTGTTACTCAGCATAGCAACTGAGTTTTCCATCAAATTGAGAATATTCTAGTTGCTTTTTCCCTGGGATTTGTCAACCATAATTGAGAAATTCTGTTGTATGCACCTTCCCAATTAAGATTAACACTAAGGCCCAATTCGCCACCTTGTGCTTTGCACCTTGTGCATTTACACCTTTCTGATTTGTAGTGTTTTACAACCAGTTTTCACAGGTATAAAGGACTACATGAAGCACAGATAAAAGTTAGGGCCTGAGTTTCCACTTCTCATCAATCTACATGGCACGGGGAGTTCATCCTGCATCAATTACACATTTTCTAAACAAAATCTGAATGTTTTTCTTGGATGTTTCTACTAGAAATTAAATTTTTCTAAGACTACCATGGTTTTCATTTAGGATCTCCTCTGTGTCCAATATTCCATTTATTGGAAGAACATAGCTTCACTTTTTAATCTAGCTGGCATGAAAATATTTTCATGCAAAAGTTAATTTGCATTTCTGTTCTTGAATGGGGAGAAAGTCATTCCTCAGAGTGTCCCACCCAGAAAAAGTCAAGAAGCTATGAGGGTATGTTCTGAACAACAAGGCTAAGAGGCACCCCCTATATATCAAATCATCTAAAGAGTGCTGTTTTGCAAATACTAGCGTCCAGACTAGCTTAGAGGTGCCTCAGTAAGGAATATGCTAATGTAGAGATCTTGCTTCACTGTATGGGTTTGCAACTCTAAACAATGCAAATTGTACATGACGGAAGTACAAATATGTTTAACTTGGCAAAAGCATGCAATATACACCTCTACCCCGATAGAACGCGACCCGATATAACACGAATTCAGATATAACGCGGTAAAGCAGTGCTCCGGGGGGGCGGGGCTGCGCACTCTGGCGGATCAAACCAAGTTCGATATAATGCAGTTTCACCTAGAACGCAGTAAGATTTTTTGGCTCCCGAGGACAGCGTTATATCGGGGTACAGGTGTAGTAAGAAACCCTAGCAGGTTCATTACTCTATATGGCCTGGCTCCAACAGGATTCTGATGTAATGTTACCAGCAAAACTCAGTAAGGCAACTCAAGAGCAGCAGCTAGAAAGTCTAGACATCAACAGGAGAGAAGTACTTTTTAGTACTCCCGCCTATTGTGGACCATCTTAGCACCCCTGGTGCTGCACAGCTGCCATAGTGCTTGCAAGCATGGCTCTGCCAAAGCATTACCATGATTTTTAACTCACAAAATCCAAATGGATTTGTTAGAGATTGCTTTAATTATTCATCCTCCTACCGTATTCTGTACCTTTTACAAAACAAAAATAGTTTCTATATACAAGTCTCAGAGAGTTTCTATCATATGTTTACCCCTTCTCTCTTTCAGCGACCTATCTGAAGGCGTAGCTCAGATGCCTTTACAAACCTGAGGGTTTGGTTCTTAAATTTTCCTGCTACTTTTTGCTGGTTACTCCGAGACTTTACTTGGCAAGATGAAACATATCCAGTGTCATCCTTGCAGTTGCCTGCACTGGTTTTCCCACAAATATTTAAGTAATAGTAATACTCTTCTTTTTCATCTTTAGCCATGTACGGTGTGACATAGCCTAAGGAAACAGAGAAAGAAAATGATTAAGGTGGCAGCCTTTTTCTTTAAAAGGGTTCAAAGAAAAGCAACAACCCTGAACAGGTACTGGAATAAAAGACTAGAAGCATTTGTGTCACTGAATTTCAGTCCCAAACGCTCTATGCAGGATGCTATCCCAAGCTCCAGTTTTGGTCTATGGAATTCACGCCCTTCTCCGTTAAAGAAAAATAAGGAACTTACTTGGTTGTTGAGTGAGTGGTGTCAAGTCAATGGAGACATCATGCTGTTCACTGGTCAGACTACAGTTTCTACTTTCCAAGTAATCCCTGTGACAGGCATATTCAGTGACCCATTCAATTTCATACCGGCAGTTGAGCTTGGCAGTGAGTTTGGGACCCGTGCGCTGATGTGGAAATGAACACGATTAAAGTTGTAAATAAAAATAAGACCAAAGCGTTTTATAAAAAATAAAAATTAAAAGTTTTTTTTATTTGACACAAAAACTTCAAATGGAAGATAGGTATACCTAACACCCCTTCTTACCATTCCACTCCTCATCTATTTAGGTGAAAGTCAAGTTTCCAGCAAAGTGAGACCATGCTTTTGGAAATTTAAGAGCAAATTTTTTTAGAAAGGAAGACTAAAGAAGAAATTAAAGAATAAAGACTCCCGCATATTATGCAAGTTTGTCATCTTGATTTGTATATTTAATCTATATAAAATTTGTGTGCAGTATCTTTGTTCTTCACCCCCCCCCCCCCCAAAAAAAATAATGTGACCAACCTTTTCAAATCCAGTGCTTACATTAGGGTAAATATCGATCTAGTTGCCTATTTAGATGCCTAACGATGATTCTTGGTACATACCTTAAGCACTAGATTCCAAATTGTTGGTCCTTTTTGTGTCTAAAATAAAGGTACCGCACAAGACTAAACTCCTGAAAGGTTATTAATGTTATAGCAAATTAATCATCACTATTAAGAGTTGACTTAGTCTTTTACCAATGTTAGCTACATTATCTACAGCTTTAAAAACACTTCATAACAACAGTTTTCTTCTTCAAAGCACTTTAGAAGCACTAATCATTACCACCCTTGAGAGACTGGTGTCGGAGAAAAACAGAGTTCTCACTCTCTTTTTTGGGTAAAGCAATTCCAACTAATAGACTATGGCTTGCCCAACATGAGATTGTATCAGAGCCAGAATTATAATTGCAAATCTCATGCTCACACTACTCTCTACTTGTTAACAGGGGACAAGAGTTCAAAAGAATAAAAGGATGGGGACACTTCTCTGAATAAGACACTGAGTTACACAGGATTCACCCCCTCTCCTCCCCCCACAAAAGGACTTTGGTAAATGGTTTTTAACTATATAGAGTTCTCACTTCTTGCCTCCCTCTCCCCAACTTGCCCTCTGGTTAAAACTTCTGGGGAACTTATTTACAGTATCAGAATATCAGTATGTCCTGATGAAGATGACGTTAATTCAATAATTGACAGACTTAAATCCTTATAAATGACTTAATAATCAGAAGGAAAATGTGGTTAGAACGGACCACTTTAAATTCTGAACGTGCTTTAGTGGAAAGAAAGCGTGTAAGAAATATTTTCATTCATAAGTCTGCATTTAATATTTTTGCTTCCCAATTAATGTTCAAGTGTACAAACACATTGGCCAGGCATGGGAAGATTGGGAAGGCAAAGGTGGAATTAGTAAATCTACCTGTATCATGGCCACTATGTAAATGCAGAGTATTTTAAAATGAATGGGGGAAAAAAATCTTTATTCAAATCAGTTTTAAAGAGTGATCTGGCTGAAGTGTAGGCAGCTATCTAGGTCAGGAAAGGGACAATAGGCTAGAACAAGATCTGTCCAAAACACATAAACGTGACAGGTTATGCAGAGAAAGTGTCAGCAATGTTAATTTCAGCCTGGTTTTAAAAGAGTGTCTTGCTGCCAAGATCACATGCCACTATGTGAGCTGGAACAAATGGATGTTGCTAGATAAGTTAAAGTTCTCAGTTCTTGCATAACATTCAATTATGTCAGATAGGACATCTAACGCACAAGGATGATTCTGCTTTAAAAACTAATCAGAAATAATTTAAAGAAAGCACATGACACTTATTTTGCGGACTAAAGGCATGGTGCAATAGTAGATGTAAGACAAACGGTCAGATTTAAATGGAACCAAATTACACAGAACAAAGACTTGAAGCATGTCACACAAATCAGGTTGGAGAACGGTACTTATTAGCAAGCAGAACTTCTTGCCTAGGAATAATGATCTACTCTAGAGAGGGATATCCATTTCCACCCCAATGCTAGGCTCTAAGGATCTCAACACAATTTGAAATTCAGAAGAGAGCAGTTGTCACGCAAAGTAAGAAGAGATTCTTTAAGAGAGAGCCTCAAGACATTTGTATTCCTATGATTTTTTTGCAGTGTTGTTGTAGCCATATTAGTCCCAAGATATTAGAGAGACAAGGCAGGCGAGGTAATATCTTTTATTGGACCAACGTCTGTTGGTGAGAGAGAGAGAGAAGCTTTCAAGCTACACAGAGCTGGGAGCTCACCCACCTTTTCTCTAATTTGTAGTCCTAGTTACAGTTGTTTTATCGCTGAAAATTTTTTTAATTCTATTAAAAAAAAACACAACCACTAATACTGTAGTGAGTATTAACACTTTGCACCTGAGGATCTCAAACATTAATAAGCTTCATGACCCCAACAGGAAAGCACATACTAGGTTTCTGCTCACAGTAAAATAGAGGCTGAAGCAGAGAGGTTAACTGAGAATAAACTTTTTTAGACTGCATTAATGATCAATTACCTCTCCTCTTCTCTTCGATGGGCACACAAAAGTAATAGTCACTGCTGGATTATGGCCAAGACAGAAATTTGGCTTCTCTTCTTCACTGTATGTTTTCTCATAACTCAGTACAAGCCTAACAAAAAAATAAATCAATCAAACAACAAATGGGAAGCCAGAAAAAATTCCAACTATAAATAAATACAAAGTGTACTACACAGGAAAGCTAGCTAGCAAATACCAAGAGTGGGATACTTGCAATTTACCCAGAGACCCTGGGAGAGGCATTTGAAAAATATTAAATTCTATCTTTAAAAGAGGACTTACAAAGGCGGGGGAGAGGGGGAGGGGGAGGGAGAGAGAGAAAAGAGATTCTGCCTTTTTTGCTTAGTTACAATAAGAATCTTCAGCCTTATTTTCCCCCTTGTCCCAAAACTACGACAGGCAGAACTGACAAGCTACTTAAATAAGTAGCTTGACACTTCCCATTGTACACCCCATTTTCAGTTGCTTATAACTTTGCCAAATTTTAACAATTCGGTCTGAAGGTTTCCATGTCGGGTACCTGCCTCAGGCTGATAACTTCTGGAAAGTTGTATCCAAAACAGTTCAGCCATTTCCAAGATCAAGGTTAGGGAACAGTACATTGAACATGCAAGACAAAAAGTTCTTACAAATGTTTTGCTGAGAAGCTTTAGCACAAACTTGAAATTGTGGCAGGAGGAATGCGCCTTTTGCTGTTCCTGTGAAAATCCACTCAAATTTGACCCAATTATAAGTCTCTGAAAAGGCTGTTTTGCACATGCTCAGTAGAGAATTGTTAGAACCTCAGGGGATGGAAGCTTTGGAGAAATCAGCGGTGAACATGCTCCAATCTAGGATTTAATGGCACTTTCCTGCAACTACTACTCCTGACTGTTGTGGGCCAGGGACAGAACAGGCACCAGAACGGAGAACAGAAAAATGTCAGGTGCTCCCAGTGACCCTGCAAGTGCCCAGGCAGCATGGAGGAGGAAGGTGCCAGACTCAAATATAAAAAGGACAAGACCAGGGCACAGGGGAGGAGACTGTGCAAGGAGGAAGACAGGCAGGGAGGGGCAAAACAGATTGGACAAAAAGTCCGGGGGGGGGAGGGGGCGGGAGAGACTGGGAAGTAGTGGAGAGGGAAGGCAAGATTGGGTGAGGAGTTGAGGGTAAGGAAGGCTGGGATCTGGATGGGGACACTAGGACTGGGATGAGAAGTCAGGGGTGGGGAAGACAGGACAGTGACAGGAGGGGTCTGTGCCCACTAGAGCTCACTTCCCTTCTGAGTCTGCTGGAATGGAACCCAACATTCCCTGGTCTCAACATTCTTCTGTCGTCAGTAAACCTCAGAGAAAACCACTTAAAGTGTGGGTCTCATCCCCCTCTAGTGCTGGCCCAATTCATCTGTCCCCTTGTGCGTACACATTATTATACCGTCTTTAATCACACATTCACATACTATTTTTTCCACAGAACCCCTGCTTCATTCAGTGCGCAGAATGGATGGTGCTCACTTAATGAGGAGCTACTCCTTTTTTTCTTCCTTGTCTGATGTGTGGCCCCAGGTTATTTTATTTACTGAACACTGCTCAAATCATGCTCTGAATACAAAATTATTAATTTCCTCGTGGGTTTTTCTAGGTGCTCATCACTATAGAACAAGTGTTCCACAAATAATGTATCTTCACAAAGCCCCTGTGAGGTGAGGGACTATTATCCCAAATTTACAGTTGAGTCATTGAGAAATTAAAGTTAAAAGAGTGTCCACTAATTTTAGGAGTCTTAAAGTGGGCACACAGGACCTGATTTTTCAGAATACTTCGCATTATTTAGTACTGTGCTCAAAGCACAGCTCCCATTGACTTTAGCTGCAGCTGTGAGCGCTCAGCACTTCTGCAAATCAGACTTCAAGGTCTCCAGCTAGGCATCCAGAAAGTGTGCACCACACTATAAGTGACCACCTGCAAAAAGTTTGGTTTAAGAGACTTGCCTAGCATCACATAGGAACTCTGTGGCAGAGGCAGGGATAGAATCCAGTTTTCCAGGGCAGCATTCCACTACCTTAACCATCTTCTTGCAATCCCCTGCCTCATTTCACTACACACCTTCCAAAGTCTGCAACAAAGGAAGCAGGGGTCCTACAGATGCTTCATTCATTGCACAACCCTGATTCACTTCCTGAGCAGATCCAGCCTATACAATGAATGAGGTAAGGGCCCTAAGGAAAAAGACAGGCTATGATCACGTTATTAAAGACTGTATGGCAAGGCATATCCATAAGGAGACTGAATTAAGGTTGCACAGGCAACCTTAATTCCGCCACTTCCTAACTTTTGAGTTCCTGACACTGCAACCTTAATATTTTTGTAATGTAGTTTGCGTTAAATAAATATATACATTAGAAATGTAGATTCTCCCTAGCCTAGAGTATACTAATAACTAGGGAAATGGTGAAATCACAAGAGCCAGGACAGTGAAAGGGAATGGATGAAGGGAATAGATTTTAGTCAGTTTAAAACACTGTATTGTGTGTGTCTTTAAACAAGTCATTGATGTTAATTAGATAATCTTTTGGAGGAAGGCTTCACTAAAAATTCAACAACCCTGTTCCCAGGCCCTTGATTTAAGGTGCAAGTGCCAATACACATCCCAAAGACTCAGCAAGTCCTCCAACAAAAGCAGGGAAAGCCACCTTTTAGCCATTCTGTATACATCACAAAGCATAAAGGGTCACGAGCCCAGCTTAAAATCTTTTGTAGGTCACCATATTCTTTCAGCTATGTGGATATATTTGTACTTGTAACACGCACAAGCTTGCAATCAGAAAGATGAGAATACTGTTTTATTTCATGTATATCAATCTTGTGGCAGGAACTTTCCAGTTAACAGGAGAACTAGTACAGGCAGACGTTCTTAATTCTCAGTCTAAGAGGCCTATGTTAATATTTCTGGCAACAATATTTTGAATTGTCATCCTGTGCAGCAAAGCCAAAATGAATTTATTCAAGCTAGTCATTAAGGACAATCAATGTCACTACCTGACTTATTTTAACTGGCTTCCATATAATCTGGGTCCCAGCCCCTGGTTTCATTCACAGTAACCTGGTTTGCTCTGCAGTCCCACTAGCAACATGCATTTGGCAGGGTATCAATCAAGGAGCTAGTGTTGTAAGATTGGATGGGTAAGCAGTGCTCCCCATAGGCAACAAGAGAAGAATAAGCTCAAAAAGGGGCCATAAAAGAAGCTAGTGCTCAAAAACAAAATGCCATCCCTTGTGTTGCCACAAAAAAATCAATACCAACCCCATCCAAATAAAAATCTATACACACATCTGACTCTCCCCACCACCAAAATTGTGCTGTTTCAGACCAACCCAATTAATTCCAAAGTTGAGAGGCCCCCTTGGAGAACGTCCTCCTGGGACTTCTCTCTACTGAATACCAAGGAAGCTTAGAGTCTCTACTGATTCAGCTGTGGCAGTGTCACACAAGGAGAGAAGGGGGTCTCAGGTGGGCAGATACTAGACAACTTAGCATCACAGCCAACACCTTCTACTATACCCAGAAGCCAAGAGGCAGCTAACGCAAATGCATAATGGAAGTATTCAACTCTAACCCTTGTAATACTCGTGTGAGATAAAGTTTTGTTTTTAAACAGATAAGTAAAGTGAGACAGAGGCCAAATGATTTTCCCAGGGGCATGCAGCAGGTCACTGGAACAGCTGGAATTAGAACTCAGTCCTTTGTTTGGGGCATCCCGTCCAATGACCATCCCATGCCACCAGAGAGTGACACCAATAATTTCAACTTATTCTTAAAGAAAAAAAAAAAAAAAAAAAAAAAAACACTCGGTCGTTGCCTCATCCTCCAGAACTTTTCATATGTAGAGTGCCCATGGGGTTTAAAAAAAAAAAAAAAAAAAAAAAAATAATAATAATAATAATAATAATAATAATAATAATAATAATACACTAGGGCAATGATAACAGATTAAAAACCTAGTCTCCTCATGCCTGTCTACAAAACAGATGCCACCTTCCAATTTTATCTTTCTTTTGGTAATTAAATGTTTGAAATATATACAATACTCATTACCATGAAACACAGGTATATATATCAGCCAAATAATGAACAATGTTTTGTCTAGAAACACAAAAGGGAGCCCTTATAAATATATACATGAGATTTTCAGACATTTAAAAGTACCACCAAAAGTACCTGTCTTTGTCATGCAGTTTCAGCTGTTCTTGAGGACTGCCAACATCAAAAGCATGGCCTCCACTTAACAAGCATGCAGCACTACCCACAGGGCAACTTCTGGTTTCGCTACTTGAGCTTCCTGTTAAGAGAATACCAGATATATCACCCAAATGAACTTTTTGTTGCAGCGCTAAGGAAAAGTATAATCTAGGGCCAGCTTAGGTACAATTTAGTTACATTAGACTGAGGGCTGGTCTATACTTAGCCGCTAGTTCGGCGGCTGGGGATCGAACTTCCGGGTTCGATTTATCGCGTCTGGTCTGGACGCGATAAATCGAACCAGGAAGCGCTCGCCGTCGACTGCGGTACTCCATCTCAACGAGAGGAGTACCGCGGAGTCGACGGGGGAGCCTGCCTGCCCCGTGCGAACTTACCGCGGTTCAGACGCGGTTCAAAGTAAGGTATGTCGACTTCAGCTACGTTATTCACGTAGCTGAAGTTGCGTACCTTACTTCGACTTGGGGGGTTAGTGTAGACCAGGCCTGAAGCAGTTTTCATTCTAAACCCCTTTACAGCTCATAAGTTTGAGGGAGGGTTTAAAAGTCTTGCACTAAAGTTTTCAAAAGTGCAGTTTGAACTCAAATGGTTTTATTTTTGGCAAGCTAAAATTAGCAAAAAAAGATTGCTGAAGCATTTGAAGCCAAGAGAGAGATAAAATGCACACTTCCACTATTTCTAGCTGAAAAGATGTCATCTAACTTAAAACAAAAAACAAAAAGCTACAAGCTAGAAACTTCAAATTCTCATTCTAATAGCTTTTTCTTTCCACCACTGAGCAGTATTCTAGATGTGAAGAAAATCCAATTATGGAATTTTAGACAGTATGTTCACCTAGTCTATTTTATAGGTTACTTCAAAGCAACTGGGGTTAGAACACTAGCTGTAGTTCCAGTCAAGACTACCATGCTAAAGTGATTCAACTACTACAGTAATAACTACAACTAATATAAACTTCCATACGTATAAAGATTTTTGCATACTGATGGAAACAAAACAGGAATACAACCCTCAAGCATTACATTAAAAAAAACCCAAAGTTTACAAAGATTTGAAGACATCTATTGTACATGTCCAATTATATGGAATTTTGGAGAGAAGTTATTCTAGGTTTTTAAGGCTCTTCCTAGTATGTGTGCAATACTCAGGTATGGGTATTCACCTTACACAGCAGGGATAAAAAGAAATGGGGAATTTGACAATTTGCAGGCATTAATCTCAACTGAATGTTTTAGGTCAGTGTTTCTCAACCTTTTTGGTATTAGGGACCAGGTTGCTGCCTTCCTAAACTGTGCTGGGGAGATCTTAGGGACCAGCGCCAGTGCACAGACTGTTGAGAAACATTGTTCTAGGGAGAACCACTCAGATACCACGGTGGTAAGCAACACTATTAAAACAAATGCAAATCCTGAGAGTTTTGGCTAGCAATATTTTATAGAAACCTGCAGACCATTTTATTTTGATGTGCTGTTGATATTAAATAAAGATGCAACTTCCAACACTAAGTTTCAGGCCAATAGGATTTGAAACAAAATCATAGACTGAGTTTGTTCTGTGAGCAAAGTTCATACATGCTTCTTACTAACAAAACAAAGACCAGTGAATATATATGGTTAAAAACGCAACAGCAATGCAGTGTAGAAAAACTAATTTGTTGTTAAAGTTACCTAATATGTATAAAATTCAGCCTGTCAAGGATTTTCTCTGCTGTCACAACTGCTTATATTGTCTCCATTCTCCCCACAATTGGCCAAAATAAGTATCAAACCAGCAAAGCACTTAAATATTTAAACTTTATGCCGGGGTGGGCAAACTTTTTGGCCCGAGGGCCACATCTGGGTGGGGAAATTGCATGCAGGGCCATGAATGTAGGGCTGGGGCAGGAGGTTGGGGTGTGGGAGGGAGTGCAGGGGGTGCAGGAAGCTCAGGGCAAGGTGTTGGGGTGCAGGAGGGGTACGGCAGGGAGGTCAAGGAAGAGGGTTGGGGGCTCGGGCAGGGGGTTGGGGTGCAGGGTGCGGGCTCCGGCCCAGTGCCACTTACCTGGAGCAGCTCTGGGGTGGCAGTGGTGCGCAGTGGGGCTAAGAGCTGCTCCCTGCCTGCCCTGGCCCCGTGCCACGCTGCTCCCAGAAGCGGCCGGCACCACATCCCTGCAGCCCGGGGGGAGGGGGGGGGGGCTTTATGGCTCCGTGTGTGCTGCCCTTGCCTGCGGGTACCTCCCCCGAAGCTCCCGTTGGCCATGGTTTCCCATTCCCGGCCAATGGGAGCTGTGGGGGACGGTCCATGTAGGCAAGGGCAGCGCGCGGAGCCCTCTGCCTCCTTCCCCCTCACCCCCCCCGGAGCCACAGGGACGTGGTGCCGGCCACTTCCGGGAGTGGCGCAGGGCCCGTGGCGCCATAGGCGTGGCAATCCCACGGGCCAGATCCGGCCCGCGGGTTGTACTTTGCCTACCCCTGCTTTAGGAACATTATTTCAATAGGACTACTCATGCTTAAAGTTAAGTATAGTCAAGAGCTTGGCTGAATTGGAGCCCACATTGAGCTATAATCGCTAGTTATAACTCTAGCATAAGAAACATGAATCCCACTGGATAGATGACAGCCACAAGAGACCAACTACAACCGATACCTTTGTTGCCAGTCTCAGCAGAGGAGCCTCAAATTGGATTGTACTATTTTAAGACAACCGTTTTGCCATCCAAAAGGACAATGTTCTTTAAATAGCTCAACAGTTCTGGAAGACTGCTCTAGGGAAGCTGCCTTCAAAGCCACATTTCAAATCAAAGATTGATTAAAACAATAGAGTTATAAACTCCTAAAAGCAGGCTTTAACGGGAAATAAAACCAGGCAGCCTTTACTAGAGGCATTAGTAAGTACTGCCATAACTCATACAACTTAGACACATATACTGTACACAGAGGTTCAGACCTATGTCTCTACAGACGTTGATATACAAGGAATAGTCATCCGAGTCATCCACCAAGTAGCCTCCTGAAGTCTTGATCAGCGGATTCAAGTCATGTTTCTTCAAATCATCAAAAACGTAGCATGGTACCTAGAAAAGTTAAACAGGTTAGTTAGTTCCATGTAAAGTCCATACCACACTAGTTAGAGACATCATAGGACATGAAATACTTTTTCCAAAGACAACTGATTTTTATAAAATCTAGCAGTGGAAAGGTTTGCCCAGAAGAAGTCAAAATAATTCCATAAAAATCACAGGGCTCCCCACTGAAGGCAAAATGTTGACAATGCTGGCTATTGCACAAGCAACAGTGAAAACCCTTCACTCTAGTTTTGCTGTGCAGAGGTGCCGAAAGCAAGTCACAAGTGCTGAAGAGTTACTTAAAATTCTCATCTTCGTTAACTTAAGCTATTAACAAAGAATTTGTTCTAACAGGATATTCATAATTTTTGAAAGGTGGATTTTTATTTCAAAAAAGTTGACAAAGCTTTTGTGAAGTTTAAATAGCTACTTGTGCCAAAGTTGTTAGAAAACCATTGTTCAGTCTTAATATATAACTGAAGGTATGCTGTAAAAAACCAAGAGTACTATCTGACCTACTATTCCATTCCTTCTAACTGAAAAGTGCAAAATTGGTGATGTCACTTTATGCACGCATGATTATGAATATTACCTCTTTCTTGGCTTTAAATGAGTCTTTTTTGCAAGCAATAGAAGTCCTCCATTCAAAATAGTGCACACACTCAGTTGCAGTGACAAGTTCTGGGGTTCCCTATTTAAAAAAGATCATGAAATCAATAGTTAGCTTTCAGTTTATAACTATAAAATTATAAGAAATCCAAAATAAATGAGTTTAAGAAGTCAGTACCAACAAAACAGAAGTGATTTTTTTAAAAAGGAAGCAATCATCCAAATTCTTCCTTGACAATAAGAATGGCATGGATAGCACTCAGAAATGATGACATGCCCCAGTAAATGAATGGCAAGTTTAGTTATTACTAAGGAAAGCTGTTAGAAAGCACAGAGGCATACTGCCAAAAAAACACACAGGAAAGTCCTAGTTGTCCCTTCAGATATGACATATACCACAGTGTGTGCATGAGCCCTCAAAAGTAATACCTCATTTTCAATGTGTACAATTTGTGCTACATTTTACAGGCCAAAACTAGGGACTTTATTTTCAGAAAGGCTGAGTGCCCACAACTTCAGCTGAAGTCAGTAGGGACAACAGGTCTCAGCAATTGTGAAAAGCAGGTCTCCGGTACCCATGATTTATGTTTTAGCAAGACAACGCATTTTTAATGTACGACTCCATACCTTAGCGTCCATAGGTAGGTATTTTTTGCCTGCCATTTATCCCACAAGCCAATTACCAATTAAGGCCAGAGAAACTAATCTCATCTCCAACCATATACCAACAAGGGATCTCTCCTGTAAAGGAAAAACTAGTTTTGACAGGCCTGGTTCAGATTCAAGCTTTTCATGCCCAAACACACCATCAGTTTAACAGTGCCATAACCATAGCTTATTGTTAAGTCAGTCTAGTACTTTAAGGAGTGCTTAACATGGACAGGGCTGGACAGCCATGGAAACTAAATCTATTTACCTATGAATATCACAGGCAGAGCAAGCTTTCCATTTCCAGATGAAGGATTGAAAGGAAGTGGTAAAAGATCTCTTTGCCCTGTTTACATTAGTCCCCACCACACTCTAGTAAATACACACATCCTTGGCAAGAAACGGTTTTTAAAAAGGTTGTGCCAGCCAATACCAATAAGAGATCGTTTTGTTAAAAGACGGAGAAGAGTTGGCGGTGTCCTAATCATGTGAACTGTCTAACTAGTTCTAGCAAAGTCACGCCCTGGCCATACTGGCTTTTATAGTTTACCAATAACAGTTTGTAGAAGATTTTGTTGTCACTGGGAAACTGTAATGTAGAAAGGGCAAAAGGATCTCTGAGCTTCCGTCTGCACCCTCTCTCTTCAATCGTGTCACATGGGGCATGTGAAACTTTAAAAAAAAAAAAAAAAAAAAAAAAAAAAAAACCTGATGTACGGGCACCTCATGTAATGGTCTAAGTCAGTGTTTTTCAACCACTGTTCCGCGGCACACTAGTGTGCCGCGAGATGTTGCCTGGTGTGCCAGACTAAATACAGAGAGAGACTGAGAGCTGTTGACGAAGAGCTACGTGTGTGTCTTTCTTCGATTCCAGCCAGAATATCAGCTTTGTGTTCAGCCAAACAGGCCCAGGTTGCGCACTGAATAAAGTATTTTATAATTTTTCATATTTCTGTTTACTTACTATTTCATAATAAAGTAATTATAAAATACTTTCTTTGTGTTTATTTGATTCCTATTCAAGAGAATTACTTTATATATAGTCAATATAGGCACAGAGTTAAATTTTTTAACATTTTCTAATGGTGGTGTGCCTCGTGATTTTTTTCATGAAACAAGTGTGCCTTTGCCCAAAAAAAGGTTGAAAAACACTGGTCTAAGTTACCCTGCTTTCCAAAAAGGTGTGTAATAACGTTATCATTGCCAACAGCATCACTTCCTGAAGTGTTTGGGTCCTAGGTAGAAGTATTTACAGAAGTCCAAGCTCTGATCGCTTCAGCTAGTAAGAGTTTGGGAGGTGCGAGTCTAGAGACATCAAGTATCAAACTAAAACCTTTTAAACTAGAATTTTACATTTGTACTAAAGTTTTAAAAACACTTACATGAAGCTGTCCCAAAGAGGAATGAGTCAGAGGCCTAGGTTTGTTTTCTGACCAATGCAATATTTATTTCTGACTTCTAGCAATTATCAGAAGACACTACATTAAAATAAAAGGACTTTACAAACCTAAACACTGGCTTGAAAGCCATATATTAGCTCGTAAGAATGGAAGTTGGTCACAGTCTTTGATACTGTTCTATTACATCTATTTTAAGTCCACGGTTTACTCAAGCTGACACTTAAATAAGAGCTTTCAGGTGTTCTGTACACTGCTGACTTTTATAAATTTATTTTATTACATAATTTGTGAAAATACTATACTGAAATCCATTTGAAAGCATTAAAGAACCAGAAAAAAAAAAAGTCATTGACTAGACCTAGCAAAACACATGAATCAAGATAGCTGTTAGTTTAATATCATCATCATCATGCACGGCTTGCATGTCCCACAATCTGAGATCAATACACATTCTTGGAGAGTATGGGTTGTCATGGGAGTTTCAAAGAACTGGTGTAATCACATCTGTAGTGTCACAAACTGGGGTATTTCAGATTTCTCCAAAAAGCAAGTTTAGAAAAATCACAAGCTATGCTGACTAAATGGGAGTTAAAGAGACTAGCTGGGTGAGGCAATATCTTTTATTGGACCAACTTCTGTGGTGAGAGACAAGCTTTTGAGCTTACACAGAGCTCTTCTTCCGGTCACTGGACGTTACTTACACAAAGGACATAAGGAAACAAAAATGACAGACTAACCAGAGTCTTCCCACAAAGGAAGTTAATGTTGCTTTGTACAACATGTTGAGCGCCTTGCTGTGAACAGGGTTTTGTAGTGTTGAACTCAAGAAGTGATTTAGAACTTCTTTTCAAAGATGAGTCACCTAAACGAAGAGATAAGCGCTGCAATAATACAGTACTTTAAAAAAAAAAAAAAAAAAAAACTTTGTACATCATGAATATCCTATGTTGTTGTTAAGCTTAAGTACTACGCAAGACAACATACAAACCCATGTAATGGCAATTTTAAAACAAATAATAATAAATTAAGTCATTAAGACAGACCCAGGGTAAAAATTTTCAAAAGTGCTTAAGTGACTTATAAACTTAAATCTCTTTTTCAAGAGCAACTTAGGCACTTTTGAAAGTTTTACCCTCACGCTTTTCAAACTAAAATTCATCCTCTTGTTTTTCCAGCTGGAGCAATTGTGAGTAGTATTTATTAATGCAATATTGCTGCAGTGTATTCAGTCTGTTTAAAGGCAGTATGCATTTTGATTAGGGGCGATCTTTTGTTATACAGCTACAATCTTTTGGCTAAGAATTGTACTTACCACTAGTAAGTGCTAAACCATCTTATTTGTTACCCATCCTCCCTTCTCCCTATCGCCATCCCCTTGTTTGCATTTTAGACTGTAGGCTCTTTGGGGAAGGGACTGTTATTTACTCTGTGTGCTAGACACCTGTACACAAGGGAGCCCTGGCTTACCTGAGATCTCTAGGCACTGCATCAGTATAACTTAACACCCCACTACCAGCCAAAACCCAGATCCTCAAAGGTATTTGGGAGTTAGGCACTACAATACCTTTGAAGATCTAGGCTCAAGTGCCTACAATGAATGTGCATGGGGACATGCCATAAGAAGGTGGGGGTGGGGGCCAGGGTGGGGTGGAATCTATCAATCATCCAGTCGATCTGTCCATGCAGCTTTGCTCAAGATACTAATTTTAAAGCGCCTTATGTGACTGAGCTTCCATCACACCTCTTGGGAGACTATTCCAGCGTCTTCTCTCTCTCTCTCACTATCAGGAGCTACTTCCTGATATTAAGTCTAAACTCACCCTCTTATTTTTACCATAACGCCTCAAGTTATGCTTCTGTATCACAATAAATAATTCCTCTCCTCCTTTGATGTTTGCACCCCTCAAATATTTTAAGATTTACATTTCTCCTCCCCCTAAGCAGCTGCTTAAGAGAGCTTGGCTCATTCCCCATATCAATCTCTACCCCACATGACCACATTTGCCGTCCTTAAACCAGCGTGCAGGGTATGTCAGCATGGCAATGCCGTGCTCAGAACTGAACGTGATGCTCCACATACAGATGCACCACAGCCACACAGAAAGGCCTCTCTCCCTCTACACCATGCCTCAGTGGCTGCAAAAAGGGCCAATGCAAACATGTCTCACAGTAATCCTAGCTAACTGATTGTCCACCTCAAGGTCTCTTTCAGCCTTACAGCCTCCAGAGTTTCTCCCATCCACTGAGTGTGGGCATCTTGGATTAATTTTCCCCACAGAGTCTGTTAACATGAGTTTTCCGCCCTCAAGCTGCATCTCATTTTGTTATTTTCTGTCCACGTTTCTTTATTATTTCTCCAACCAAAGTACTGTTTGCAACTCAGCCCAGTATGAAAGATTTATTCATTATGTTGTTTGCTCCCCTCTTCCAGATTAATGATATTAAGACCTGACCCAACACACCATACCCCATTAGACACCTCTTCACTAGTTGTCTACACAGTTGTTTATCATTACTCCTCAATTATCTTAGTGCCAGTTTTCAGTCCACACAAATGTTCCAGTACAGACCTATTTTAATATTTCTGTTAATTTTAAGAAAAATAGAATGTTACACTAAAATCCACATCTACTACACTGACTGCATGTCCTCCTGCTCCTATCCAACACTAATTTTGTACAGCTAGGAAACAAAGCCTGCCTGGCACAATTTTATAACACTGGAGCAAGTGCTCTTTAAATGCCGGCATGATACTTCCTCCTCCCTTTCTATTTCCCTCTGCTTCTAGGCCCTGACGGAACTAGGAAAACAGATCATGTTTGAACGCATGCCAGTCAATGATTTTCCATCTCATATAAATGTAGTCTGATACCTTTAAAAATAGGCTACTTGGTTGTGGTTCAAGTTAGCTAGGCTTCCCCTAACATATTTCCCCTACTCCAGACCTACCTGTGGGCAAGCGACAGAGCTAAGTGAGGAGACCCAAATAGGAATGTATTTTGGGAGCAAGGGGAAACTTCTGAATATTTGTAGAAGACTTGGACAAGATGGGGAAAGAGAAAAGAGTGTTAACATTGATAAAGGGAATCGTGACATTACAGGAACGCCAGGCATCAGAATTTGAGACACAGTGCCCACTACCAATGCTCTCCCCTACTTCCCTTCCCCCCAAAATCCCAGTGTCAGCAGGAAGGCATTACCACCAGGCTTGCAGATACTCTGCTCTTTTGTCCAGGCCTGCAGATAAGCTGGGATGGAATTTGTGATGCAGATACCAGCAAGCTCTATCATGGTGAGCTGTATAGCCAGCCCACTTGACAACTCTGAAGAGGAAACCTAGGTTGGTTACAAATCTTACAGATGGAAACTAATGGGTGTGAATCACAACGGAAACTTACCGGCTAATACATTACATTCACTATTTTAGGGCCTCTCTTTTCCTTACTTCTATTACAAGAAGAGCTAAAATTTTATGCTAATTTAGCTACAGGGACACATTTTAGGACATTAACACCCTAAAAGCTATTCAGAGAATCCACATACTGTGGTGAGGAGCGACCTACAGAAGTATTCAATTAATCATCGTCATTTGTAACCCGCTAGAGGCAAGGTTACAATGCACAGTTAACGTTGACATGAGAGGAAAGCAAACAAAAATAAAATGACAGAATACACAGAGGATGCATGGTATGAATGTCGCTCCAGTTTAAAGTAACTCTACTTTTACAACCATTTCTATTACTACCGCTGTCGTTTCCTCAGCGGACATATTGCATATACAGTCTGAATTCTCACACAAATGCCAGCTCTGGATGAGTCAGTGTGTGCTACACAGTGAGGCAGGCACGGCAACACCCTTTTTATCAAAGACAATATACATGTTTTGTAGAAGACGCGCAATTTCTACACAATTCTGCAATGTTACAGATGTGCTGGAGAGCATATGAAAACTTGGTCAAGTTGAGTTGAGAATGCTCGGTTTTCTTCATAATAAAAATCACATTTTTATTCAGTGCTTGGGGAAAAAAAAAAACCTACTCACACATGCAGTAAGAAGCTTTCGTGGCTGAGTGCCAGCAATGGCTGAGATCCATTTCTAATTTTTTTTCCTCCTTCACTGCCCTGATGTTGTACTATCACATACAATGGTGCAAAGCAGCAGAAGTCAGAAAAAGCACCTTTTCGCACTCACTCCTCAATAAACTACGAGCTAGACATGGCAGCACAGAATTACACCCGAACATTCTAACCCTCACTGAGAAGAGAACTTTCTCAAGGCAGACGCCGATGCCCGGCTCTACTCATATCTGCAGAGTCTTGCCAGGTTTTGTTGCTATGCCAAACTACAATAGCAGCAACAAAACGCTGACATTTTAGGTCTGTTTCATTCTGCTGCAGTTTGGGAAAGCTCTGGACAGCTAGAGAGACAGATACTGGAGGACTCAAAACAGAGAACAAGAAATGTTATATTGCAGCATTGAAGCCAACCATCACTCCTTTTGCTGCTGCCAAGAGATTCTGAAATAGGGAACAGAAAACAGGCAATTCTTTCCTCCAGCAGCAAGGGATGGGGGTGTGGTCTTCAAGTTTATCTCCTGCTAGTCAAAAACTACAAGAGTTTCTAAGCAGGATCCAGAGACAGCACCTTGGTACACTCTCCGCACACCTGGCTTCACCCCTGGGTATTGCCATGAACAGCAGGACCGCTGGCCTGAGTTTAGTTCTCCTGTTATTAGGTGTCTGGTAAACTTTAAGACCCATCTACAATGGAAATGGATGTGCTTATTTTGGGGTTCAGGTAGTTGGTATATGGCGGGAGAGAGATGTGTAGATAGTTGCAAGGGGACAAACATTTGAGACAATATATTGGATAGGACAGAATATATAGTAAAGAAAGGAAAGGGACTGAAAACAATGAAGAATGAGATACATCACAATCTACAGTAAGAAAAGAAAGACTGCAGTGAAGTCAGGAAGAAAGGATAGTGTAGCAAGACTATGCATACACAAATAAACTAATACAGTTTGAAGGGAAAAAGTTGTATACATATTTCATTCTTTTGACTTGCTAGTGAGATGTGGCAGTACAGTATTTCTTTACCCTGGCTACTATACCTACTTCTCAGGCTAACAGTTGTCAGATAAAGTTTCAGGACCTCCTTATATGTTTGTTTTCACTTAAATCCCAAAATGGGTTTGGATGCAAATTCATTTTAATTCAGGAATATGGGATTGTACACACTAGCGCTTACTTCAGCATAAAATGTATGTCACTCCGGGGTGTGGAAAAGCCACCACCCTGCGTGACGTAAGTTACACCAATCTAAGCATCAATGTGGACAGCACTATGTCGGCAGGAGAAGCTCTCCTGCCCACATAGCTACCACCGCTTGGGGAGGTGGAATAATGATGCTGACAAGAGACCTCTCTCCTCTCAGCATGCGGCATCTGCGCTAGCAGCACTACAAAAGTGCAGCTACATTAGAATCGCCACAGCGGTGCAGCTGTACCAGTGTAGACTAGCCCTAAATATCTAGATTAAACCAATTTTCTCAAGAAGTCAGCTATATGCTAGAGCAGTGGTCCTCAACCTTTTTGGTCTCAGGACCCATCTGTAAATGTTTACAGCAGGAGTAGTCAATAGGCAGACGCAGGCCAAATCCAGAATGTCAGATGCTTTTGAATGGACCCCAACATCCCCCCCCACTTGACCAAGACATTTGGATTTTGACAAAAAAAATAATTTTTTGGTTTAAGGCCTGCCGCGACGCAGTAAATAGTCTAGGGGTGGAGGCTCTGGGGCAGAGCCATAACTAGGCATTTTAGCAGCTGGGGTGAGCAAACATATTTGTGCCCCTACCAGAGGCAATGTGTCCGGGGGGCAGAGGGGGATGTGGGGTAACATCCCCCCACAGATTTTTTGGTTGCACTCCCCCAATTCCGACAGGCTGGATGGCCTGCTGAGGTGAATCAGGAGGTGGAGGTGGCACTCCCTCCCGAGCCCTGCAGCCCCAAGCCGCCCCCATACTTTGCACCCTGGGCAGATGCCCTTCTCGCTCTGTCTTGGTACAGCCCTGCCCTGAGGTTGTTTCGGTCGGATCCTGCCAGGCACTCACCCCACGGCGGCAGCTCCTGTGCTGTGGGGCTGGCTGGGCTTGGCTCTCCGCTTGGGACATTGCGATCTCTGGGGTTGCAGCACCTGTCAGGTTTGGCCCTGCCCCTCTGATTGGGCCAAATTTGTGGGAGTGGAGTTGTGATCTGGCTGATGAGGTTGCAGTGCCATTCACTCAAATTTGGCCTACCCAGACTCCAGTCATCAGGATGGCTGGGCCAAACCTGAGTGGCGCTGGGACCCCAGAGGTTACAGTGCCTGGAGCAGGGAGCCCAACTAGCCCTATGGGACAGGAGCTACCATTCTGGCGATCCAATTTTGGGACCCAACCCACAGGTTGACTCTAGCACAGGATTTCTCATTGTCTTGTATTTCCTTCTTGTGTGCCATTTCCCAAGAGCCTATACATAATACAGAAGTTAACATCCTTAAAATCTAAAGCTAAAAATCCTCAGTAGCTTTTCCTCACCTTAAAACCTTGGCACAATTCCACATCAGCTTATATCATCTCCATGTGCCTCCTATACACCTTCCCTTTCCTCGCACTGCAAAATTCTCTGTCAACTTTACCCACAATTAACCTGAGGGAGGTGGGGGGGAAGAAAATCACATACATGCCTTGAACAGGCTCCTCATCAGTGGACACAAACTCCCCCCAATCCCCATCTACTCAAAAGAATACCCAAATTTCTCCCTAGGTTCAGATATGCATCTTCTCTAGAGGAATAGAGGCCTATTAGTCTCATTAAACTGTGCTGTGCATAGTTCATGCACTTAGGTGCCTATCCTGGAAGGCTGCTACTCTAAGTTATTTGGATAAATTGTACCTCTCTACTGTATACTTAGCGCAATGTAGTAGACTAGTCATGTCTACATATTGATACAAAACATGCGCAATATGCCATTGCACGTTTTTCCTTTTCTGTTCTGTAGAAGAAACCCCAGTTTAATATTAATATTCTGCTTGAAACCCACCAGATTAAAAAGAGAGAGAGAAGGAAGTTCAGAATTAAGGCTGAAACTGTGTCTTCAATCCTCCCACTGCACCTGGCTAGCACCGAACAGCCCTGGTGCTCAAACCATGCACACACACTGAGCGTGTTGGAGCACTCAGGTCAAGCAGGCCAGATTAAGATGAAGTTTCAGCTTTAGCTGAATTCTTCCTTTTTGTTCACTGAAAGCCTACAGACCTCTAATGCAGTGGGTCTCAAACTTTTTTTTACTGGCGACCCCTTTCACATTGCAAGCCTCTGAGTGTGACCCCCCCTAATAAATATATTAAGAAGTGTGTTTAATTTAAACACCATTATAAATGCTGGAGGCAAGTAGGGTTTGGGGTGGAGGTTGACAGCTCGCGACCCCCCCATATAATGACCTCACGACCCCCTGAGGGGTCCCGACTCCCAGTTTGAGAACCTCTGTTCTAATGCTACTCCAACTAATTTGTGTGTTACTGATGAGTGCGTAAGCATATGGCGCTCACAAAACCAAGAGTAAGGTTTTCAAGTTTTTTGAAATTCAAGGATTGTATATTCAACCTATACTTTGTAAGCGTCTGATCACAGTCAAGTTAAAACGATGCAATATAAATAAAACTGATTTACTAAAATTAGAATCCACAGATAGACCTAGTCCTGGGCCTGTGCAATAAAGACAATAGCTAACGATTAACTGAAAGGAACAATTTGCTTTCAAAGCTTTCTTTCTGTGTATCTATTCTAACTGACCACTGTACAAGTGATTTGATTAACACTATACTATACAAAGCTTTTCATTTTGCAGAGCTTGTGTAGTAGAATTTTGGCTCTGATTCATCAATGTACTTAAACCAGAAGCGTAACTTTAAGCATGCGAGTATTCCTGCTGAAATGGGTCTACTCACAAGCTTAAAGTTAGGCACATGGCTTAAGCACCTTGATGAATCACACTTTTATTTAAGCCCCATTTAACCCAACTAGGAGTAGGGTTCAGACACCCAACGAAACAAAATCTGTATTTTGTTTCCGAACACTTATAGGCACCATCTGATTTTAACAAATTACAGTGGAGGCAAAATAACTTAGCTTGACATTTTTCTTAACACACTGTTAAAGAATCACAAGTAGTCAGGAAATTCAGAAGTTCAAGTTCCTTTACTCAACCACATTGCACATCCTCTGTTTTTTTATTGCATGCCTTTGACAATTATCTTAAGCCACACAATAAAAGAGGAATAAGA
This sequence comes from Emys orbicularis, assembly GCF_028017835.1. Taxonomy (NCBI): domain Eukaryota; kingdom Metazoa; phylum Chordata; order Testudines; family Emydidae; genus Emys; species Emys orbicularis. Next base: position 123,689,739 of record NC_088685.1, on the reverse strand, counting down.
GTATTAGCCATGTGGAACTTGGTCAAGTTAGCATTGACAATGAAACCTTTGCTTCTGCATTCCTTGGCTTTTTAACTAGGCAACCTTGATTTTGCATATGGAGAGGTTTTTTAACTGCATTACTTGAATTATAAAATTTTTACCTTAGTCATAAAGTGATGTTTTAAGATATAGTTCAGAATTACATCACAAACAAGGCTTTAAAAGGGAATTTTTAATTGGTTCAACTTGTTGTGTAATTCCTTTACCACGCTAACATCAAGTCAATGAAAAAGACATTTGAAGCTGGCTGCGGATCGCTGCTCAGGGCCAATGGGGGTTGCTGAAAGCGGTGCGGGCCGAGGGACTTACTTGGCCGCCGCTTCCAGCAACCCCCATTGGCCCGGAGCAGCGATCCGCGGCCAGTGGGAGCTGCGATCGGCCGGACCAGGTAAACAAACCGGCCCGGCCCGCCTGGGGCTTTCCCTACACAAGCGGCGACCCCTTTTGAGAAACCCTGATCTAATCCAAGCATTAGTTTTCTACATAAAAACCACACTTCAACCAGCAAGCATGTATGCAATGTACATTGTGCTATAAGTAGATATACTAACAACTACAGTGTAATACATACTGTTACTACTCCTGTTTAGAGGAGGATTTTAAGAGACTTCTTTTTTTTTTTTTTTTTTTAATTTAAATACAAAGATATTGCTCTAGTTCAAAAGGAATTTTAGAAAAGTTCTAGGACCTGTATCATGCAGGAGGTCAGACTAGATGATGACCGTGATCCTTTCTGACCTTGGAAGCTATGAGTAACAGCTACAAACTCTTGTAAACTGGGTAAAAGTTAACTAGCATAAGAAAAAGAATTTAGTAGGCGGGGTAGAAATCTTAGATTACAATTTTATTCTGTAATTTAAGAAATATTGTTGTGGCTAACATACATTAGGAAACCTGGAGAGAAGCTACAGAAAACAGCAAAGTTCTCTATATTTTGGAATGTTGACATGGTAAGAAACAAAACATTAACTTACCTACTGACAGAGAGACCTTTTTATTCAGGTCATATGCACAGACTGCACTTGATCCATCACAGTCTTCAATGCCACCGCAGGGATTTATTTTATAACGCACATGTTTATCTACATCAATTGCTTCCCATGTATAACTGAAAGAAAAAGACAAAAAATAGCCTGTCAGTTAATACATACCTTTGCAATCATTTACTCAAGCCCAAAAACCCATCCATGAAATATCAGATCTAACCAACGCTAAGCATAAAATAATGCCACAGTCTCCATAACATTGGAATCCCAATTCTGAAATTTGTCTCTGATGCAGTATAATAATTCCTTCGTGTTATTTAGGTGTATGGGCCCGGGAGGAGGGGGGAAACACACACACACACACACAGAAATTTAGCCACTTTACCACTGACTGAAAATGCTTCCAACTCAGCAGTTGTCTTCGTGATAATAGAGACCCACCTCTACAGAGCTCTTGTGAATATTCCTTTAAAAATCTGGCCACTCAATACTATGGAGGTGTTGACAGAGATAATTCAGATGTGACCCAGAAAAATGACAGGTTTCAGAGTAGCAGCTGTGTTAGTCTGTATCCGCAAAAAGAACAGGAGTACTTGTGGCACCTTAGAGACTAACAAATTTATTTGAGCAGTGGGCTGTAGCCCACGAAAGCTTATGCTCAAATAAATTTGTTAGTCTCTAAGGTGCCACAAGTACTCCTGTTCTTTTTGAGAAAAATGACAGTGGCTTGAGAGAGATGCTTCTGAAGGAAAGATTGAGTACTAATATGTATGGCTAGACCAAAAGAACAACTAAAGGAGGCACAGAGTTTCATACTCATCTTTAAAGTATGTAAATACAGTGAATGGAGAGCCATTTAGCTAAGTACAATGGAGTGATGCTATGAAAAAAATGAAGTAAAATTAAGGGGACAATGTAAACAGAATGAGAAACATTTTCCCCAGAGATGTCAGTTTGTGGCTCCATCGCCCAAGAAAAATGGAGGCACCTTCTTCACTTGGGCCTTTTAAATTTAGACTACACAAAGCACTAAGATAAACATTCAAAAGAATGGCCAGCATTCGAAGATTGATCTGTCACAGATATTTCTAATGCATGATCATGGTGGTATTAAAGCACTTGTGTGACCTATTAGCTCTTCCCCACACCTTTCCCCTTTTCCTTTTCTACAGTTTTACCATTTCAATATGGTTTGAGACATTTATCAGACAGCTGCTATCTCTACCAATAAAATTCAGGGTCAATGCCACAAGAAGTCCAACAACCTGGTCCAGCTACTGGGATTTCACCAGGGTGCAATCCATGGACTCTGCTTGAGGGCCTCATCTTCTGTACCAATCTCTAGCTGGCAGGAGTTTTGATCATTTGAAGCCATCATTCCCCAACCCACAAACGGCTAGAACGCAAAGATGCTCTTTTGGTCCACATTGAAGGCGGACTGTTGGGACCAGGAAGAGAGAAGAGGAGCAGTTCTGCTACTCTGTCCCACTCTCAGGCTGGTTTTTGAGTCATCTTTGTCTATGAAGATCTCCAATGCCTGGTTGCATTACTGTTTGAAAGAGCAGGTCAAAGTTTACTAGGGAATTTTTGGTGCACCACAGCAGTGTCCACACAGACTGTTAGGGCATGGCATGGAGAAGCACTGTAGATTTACATCTAGCTTGCAGTGTACTAACTAGCTATATAGACAGGCCCTGAGTTCTCGCCTGAGGCAGCAACACAAAAACTTGATAAGCAGTGTGTCAATTTCACCATTGCCCACAGGGTCTGTGCAGCAGCAAAGAAGTTGACCAGTTTTCTTAATTTCACTCTGCTGCTGCTTGGAAAAAAAGTTATAGGTTGGTGTAGAGGCATCAGAGCCATCTGCAAACTTAAAGAGTGTTATTAGACAACTTTCCAAACATGACCTGTTTTCTTCCCTCCAAGCGTTACAGTAGATCACCTTTTAGTTACTAAACACCAGGTAGGAAAAGTTGGTGTCATTAGCAAACCAATGGATGATGGGTAAAAGGAATTCAATATCTACTCCATAGGCATTTCCTCTTTTCTGTATACAGTCTAATCTTTAGCCCCATATGTACAGGTACATTTCACAAATTAGTTATCACTGAGGTAGAGAAAGAGCTCCAAGCAAAAGCAGCAAAGAATAGAAGTTAATGTAAAAATACAAGAAATGGAGGAAGGGAAAGGAGTTAGACAATGCCAGAACAAGACTAAGTAAAAAAAAAAAAAACACACAACACCTGAAGAAATTGACAACCTTCAGTTACAATAGGGACAGGAAAAGAAAAGACTACAGCTGGTTGGAAAAAAGTTAGAACAGTTTTCCATCGGAAAATGCAGTTCCATTGAAATCAAAAATGTGTTTACAAAATTGTGTCAGTCTCACCTAGTGTAGATAAAAATCAATGATTTTTTTTCTAAAAAGGTTATTTAAATCAGATTTCTAAGTTAAACTGAATACGTTTATTAAATAAAAACCATGCACACCTAATTTCAAGTTACATTTGAAACTGACATCCTAAGCCAAGACTTAACTTATCAGTCTATTAAATCATTCCATGTGTCAAGATTTTCATACAGCAAGTAATATGCATTGACAGAAAGTCACTAATCCTGAGTTAAGTAGGAGGAGAGCGCACTTTTTATAGGCCAGGTCTACACTACAAACTTACATCAGTATATCTATGTCACTCAGGGGTGTGAACCAACCAAACCCCTGGTATAGACCGTGCCATGTCAACAGGTGGACCAGTGGGGTTACAAGAAGGTGAAAGTCAGTCCAAGGTCTGTCTTCTCAAGTTTAGGCTGTAAGCCACCTAATAATAAAGCTTGAAAATGCCAGTCACCAGTTCTGGTAAAGCAGAAGGAACCTGGTTGGTTAATATTCTGTGTGAATTTGCTCTGAATAACATGACCTACTGGTTCTCGACAACTCAGTGGTAACAGACGACTACTGGAAAGTCAGACACACATCTACTCCCATGCAATTGTAGAGGCCCATCACAAGTGGTATTCATTGCCTTGCTAGCTACCAAACCACACCAGCCTCTCCTTTTTGATGTGGTCATGAGGCTCTATTCTCTATGTGCTCAAAATTCTGCAAGAGAGCCACATCAGTAAGCTTTAAAAAGAATTGTAAAGTTAATCCACAAGTGTCTATGTAGTCAACAGCAAAGATCATAAGACTGAAGTTTTGTTTTCATGGTTTGTGAAGAACCCATTCAGTTGTTAAACATCATGTTTACAAGAATCAGGTTTTTTTTTAAACTTTTAAAAGTTGTCTTTATATTGAAAAAACTTAAAGATGAACCATCCCTGACAAAAACCTTAGAGATATGTTTGTATCATAAATACAAATCAAAGAGCAACAAAAATTGATCACTACATCTAGCCAAAGCCTTCCAAGAAGCATAAAAAATCTGAACAGCAGGAAATGCGAAGTTACGGTCAAATTTTAAAAAGCCACACTGGAAAGAATGCAATTAATGTACCCCAAACAATCTCACCCTCTGCTCTTGTATGCCAGTCACTTTGTTCAACAAACATTGATGGTAAGTATGTCCTTATGACAAATCCTACAGCTATGTCATATGTCAAACCTATATAACTTACTGATTTGGCCAGGAAGTCTTAACCCTCACCCCATGCTTTGACATTTCACTTGGGGCTACCTACGTCTTAGGACACATCCACTGGCTTATGGAGCAGAATACATGCAAGCCAATTACAAGGATGAACCAATTTTAAAGTGCCTGCAGCTGAATGGAGCTCAATCACTGCAAACAGAAAAGGGTTAAAGCAACAGTAAAAAGGGATCGGATATGAGGGAAGCATGTTATTAAGAAAGCGAGATGGGATTTGGATCAGTCTGGTTTGCATATGTAGAATAATATCTTGCATTCATGTGGCACCTCCTACTTAAATATTTCAGCATACTTTAGAAACCTGCTAATTTAGCTGAATTTGCCCAAGGTCACAAGGCACGGTTGTGACAGAGCCAGGAACAGATCATCAGGTTTCCCCATTCCCAGCGTGCACCTCCTCAAAAGAGGGTGAACTGGAGGCCGTTCTCTGGTTCTGTCAGTGGCACATGAGTTGGGTGTGGACCTGACACACATTATTATGTCAATTATGGTACAGTGTACTGTGATTAAGAGGCTGAAAGAATAATAGTATAGAGTTATGATTGGAAGCGCATGGGCAATGAGATTATGAGGAGGGAGTTAAGGTTTTGGAGTTGGATTTAAGCTGCAACAATTTTGAATTTCCTAACTTTAAAACAAAAACTACAAGTATTTGAAACACTGCAACATTCTATTAATATTCTACTAATTTTTTCCCCCTAAAGCTAGTGACACTGCAATGGGTTTACAACTTTTGCTCCACCTTAGTGAATCTTTCCCTGAGGTTTATTTTAAATATACGCAAGAGCAGCTGCTCAGTAACACCTCTCTGCACGTTACCACAATACTGGTTGAGCTAGCGTATGAAAACTACATTGACTCATCCTACTGCTGCAGAAGAAGCCACTTGCTCTTCATCAAGCCACACTGGTTTTGTCTAGGCAAGGTCCATCAGAAAGGAGGAAGGCAGAGGGAAAAATATGAAGGTGGAAAGGGGCTAGAACGTATAACAGTGCAGAAACAGTTAAAGTCCAGGAAGAAGTTGTTTTGCAATGGGGGGGGGGGGGAGGAAAGGAGAGGGAGGAATAGTTTTCCTTCAAAATTGCCCTGAAAGTATTTGTTGTATAGAAACAGTTTGAAATTCAATAGTTTTGCAGACATGACTTAGAAGTAGTTTTCAATACTAAATTTGTCCCCAGTTTATTTTGTGACTTCACAATAATTTTCCTTAAAAAGGATTTGTCTCTCCTCTGTTGCTGTGCGAAAGATGCAAACAAACTGGGGAAGAATTTGAACTGTATCCAGAGTGCAGTCAGATACACAAGATAAACTGAAGGTATGGAGAGACTTTCTTTCCTCTACTTGTTCGCATTATAGTAGCCTTAATGGTTTAACTGGTAAGTCTTGTGACGATCATGCAGATTTAAGTTGACTGGCTTAAAGGGACACTCTCTGAAAGCAAGATTTTTACCTAGCACAGTTATGGCTGAACATGTGAAGAAAAACAGCTGGTGGAAACCATGAAATTAGTTTTATAAAGCCAGAGAACATGACTTAGAAAGGAAGACTGTTTCTCCATAAAAAGCTTCCCTTCACTCCTAGATTCCACAAGCAACCTAACCAACAGAGCATCAGGCCAAACCAACTCAGACCACTACAGCTGAACTGCAGAGAACCTCATAGTGTGTGCGTTTGTGGTGCCTGTGAAGACTTGGAGGCAGGCTGTCCTATACACTACTTTTCTACCTTGAAAATTTTCCTTCTAGTTTGCCCAGCTTTGAACACTGAACAGGGTGTGATAGGACCAGTGAGAAGGAGACATGGTTCCAGTGTTCCAGCAAAAGAGACTGGCCAAAAGTTAAACTGATTGAGAGACCTGCTATACCCAGGCCCTTATGGGATCAGTTAGCAATCGAGAAATTTACAAGTTATGTCTGTAGCGTTAGTATTGTTAGTAGTTTTTCCACAGTATATAATAATGGAGACAGAACTAAATTAAACTTACAATTAGATGCTATTTTTCACTGCAAGTTACCACAGCAAGATTTTCATAACTGTTAAATTGCAACAAACAAAAATTATATATGATTTATCAGCCAGCCACTTCGGATTATTGGATAAGAGTAAGCTATATACAAGGAAAGTCAATACGTTTGTGATGAGCATGTTAATAGTGTAAGAGGAAAAAAGGAAACACATAAGATACGAAAATAACCACACTACACAGCCTAACAATTGGAGTTCCCCCAAGCACAAGTTTCTCCTCCCCCCAAAAGAGTTCCAGTGTCATTTTAATTCCTTGGTGATAACTGATGGCAATAGATGGCCAGGATTCTCCAACATTAGGAAATTACTTTCATTTAAGGTCATTCTGGTTAAAATTAAGGAGTGTACAGTTCTGTTTTCAAAGTGTTACCAGTCAGTCATAGAAAGAGTGGACTCTGCCCAGTTTTTAACATACAAGACAAGTTATAGCACTGTATCAAAAAAAAAAAAAAAAAAGTCTACCTCCAACCCATAGTAGAGTTAGATCTACAAAAGGATCCAAAAATTTTCTAGGTAAGGTATGTTAAGAGTTCATCTCGGCCCTGGAAAATGAAACTGCGTCTAGCCATAAGACAGGTACATCATAGTCAGTTGGTAGTACAAGCTCCCTCGGCGAAATGCCTCATCACTGATACAGAGGGACCATTTGGTGACAGAAATTCCATCTCTATGCATTCTTTGGAATTCCTATTCAGGATGCCACACAGGGCCCCAGTTGAGATGTGGACTCTGACCATTAGCAAATGGACCAAGATCTCTCTTTATCTCTGCTACTGAAGAAGAGGGATCATTCTCTTAAAACATTACAGAAATGTAATGCATCAGCAGTCTGCAATAATGGCCCTGTCAAGTCCTCTGAGGCACTATACAGAGTATCTTTAAGTATTGGACATTTCTAGACAATACACATCTTAGTGGGGAGGGCTGTCTATTCTACAGAAGAATTTATACAGTGCTCATCATTATAGTACAAGTTATAGTGCATTAAGTGACAAAAGTGCATTAAGCAACATGACCACACATCTGTCATGTGTTTGTTCTCTCATCCTCTCTTCAGAGAGAGGAGCATGTGGAATGGAGTGTCTTGTTTTGGTAGGGTTTATTAGTTAAATATCTGTTACTACATGTTAACATTAGAGAAGGCATGTTGAAGCACACATTGAATTTGAAGTGGAAAGTGATTAAGTTTGGGGTAGCCCTTAGTGCCTGGTGGAGTTAATTCCACGGTCTTGAACCACCACCAGAGATGATTCTGTCTCCCATAAAGAGGAGATTTACTCTGATTATTGAGAGTTCCAATGTACCTGAGGACACAGTTGTCAATCACAGCTTTCATCCTGGAGCTTTAAAAACATCTTTTAGATATCATTGGCTCGGGCTAGGGATCGCTCTGAAGATAAGGACTGAGACTGAACTTGATTAGAAATTCTATAGGAAGTCAGGGCAGAGAGCAGAAGACAGGTGTGACATGCTCACGGTAGTCTGTATTGCTGAGGAAACTAGCTGCAGCATCTTGTACTAGTTGGAGTTTCTTAAGTGCTGAAGGTTTCACGTCCAGCCATCCCGCATTGCTGTAGTCCAGCCAAGAGGCGATGAAGGCATGAATAACTGAGGCCATGTCTTCATCTGCCAGGATGGGACGGAGTTAAAGTTGTTTTACCAGAGGAACCTCTCTTACATCTGATGTTTGCAAAGAAGATGAAAGCAGCGCCACCTGCCTTCTTGTCCTGTCTAGGTCTGTGGTGTACCAAGTATCCTGGGGGGACAAGGTGGGCTACCACATGGCTTGCAGTGTCATCCAGCCACTCTCTGTGCTGCAGGCGCTCTCATGTGATGCATCACTGATGAGGTCATATATTATCAGCATCAATTTTAATTCATGATGGTTTGTGTTGCCTGCTTCTGACCCATGCCTAAGTAATGGACCTGTGCAGTATTTAGGTGTCAGATGTGTAGAATCTGGTTTCTTATTTCTGCTTTTGTTTCCTTGGACAGCTCCTCCCAATTCAAACTGTTATAGGAGAAGTAGTAGATGTTGCCAAGGGATGTGCCAAGTGGAGGAATGGTGGTCTGATTTCCAAGATGTCATGGGAAAGGCAGGTCCGTTGAATATCTTTTGGAGCTCTAACCTAGCTGAGTCCTGGGAATGGGCAGAGCTGAAGCAGTGTGTTCTTGGAATAGTGGTGGATGCTCTGGAAGCATTATGGCATAACACCAGTGGAAACCGTAATAAATGACAACTATAATAGATAGGGCTGAGCCCAGTAAGAGGAAGTGTCAGTGGCATCATATATCAGTTTCCTTTAAATAATCTGTCTGTGGTCATGACATCCCTGTTGCTCTTACCTGATTTGGGAGGGAGGTGCAGAAAAGCGAGGAAGAGAATAGTACTTACTCAGACAAGACTAAAAAAATAAGAGCTGAAATGTGGTTTCCTCACCAGCAGATGGCAGAGTAGCCTGGAGGAGCAGAGCTGGGGCCAGGGGCTCCTTTCTTATAAAAGGACAGAGCCCAAAGGTGGCCTTGTTCCTGGTGGTGGTTATTGACTTAAGGGAGGAGTCACGGCCTCACTTTCACCTTTTAAAAATTGAAAGAAATTATCTGAAAAATGAAAAGTGACCGAAAGTCCCACTGGGAGGAGGCAGGAAAGTGGCTGGAGCAGCAGGGCCCCAGACCCTTTAAAGGCTCTTAGGATCCCCTGCTGTTTCCACTGGTGCCAGGTGCATGTAGGGCCAGCTGGACCCTGCTCCTGCAGATAGAGCTGCATCCCCAGTGGGGAAGACAGGAGCACTGGATAACCCCTCCAATGCTGAAGAAAATAGTTAACTTTTACTGGAGATCTTACACAAATGAAGATGTGCATGTGTGCTTCAAGAGAATGATATGTATTCATTTTCTGAGTGTTCTGTTTTGTGAGTGATGGTAGTTGAATTATTCAGAGCTGAAATAACATGAAAACCAAGCAATCCTGGACCATATTCCTCCTAGAAATATAGCTTTGAAAAGGTACATTTGTAGTTAAACTGTAAGCTCTTTGGAGCAGGTATTGTCTGTGTTATGTCTTTGTACAGTACCTAGTGTGACTCAAACTCCTGTTATGATTGAGGACCCTAGGCACTACTGTAATGCAAGAAAATAATCTAATAAAATGTATTATTGACTAGAGCAGAAGAAAGGCCCATAGCACTTTTGAACAGATATAGTAATCACCTGAGAAGGAGAAATCCATTGTATACATGCCCATAGTAGGTAATCTTGTGCAGAGTTGGTGTACTTGCTGACCGTCTTAAAAGACTCATATCTACAACATATTTTAATTCATTCCTACAGTTATTTTTTTTTGTGCAACTCTTATATTAAGCCATAGAATTCGTCAGTACTAAAATAGTTAAATGCCAACAATATTTATAAACTGGATGGAGTAGAATCACACTTTAAGGCTCTGAAGACTTACTCCAGAAGCAGCTCCAATAGTGGGTTCCATGTTTATTATGTCTCAATATCAGAACAAATGTGTTCAGTTTACAAAAAGAATTTTTTCTACCTGCTAACTCTGCAAAAATCAATTGAACTGTCACATTGTGACTATGCACAAGGAGGAGGCGGATACAGCTCCTTCTTAGCTGTGTTTGCACTGTAGGACTTACAGGAATAAAATAAAGGAGTAAACTTGTTTGCCTCACTAAAATAAAATATGACAGCACACAACAGAAACAGGCTTAAGAGCAAGAAGGTGCCATTTTTAAAGTGTTGATTTTCAGAGTAGAACTATATTTTAACTCACCCCTCCTTCACACCTAAAATTACTTTGATTTCTAAGTGTATTTCTAACTTGTTTAAACAGGAGAAGCTGTATACATAAATATATATTTATATATAATCTGGCTTGCTCTGAAATATCTGAGACCAACTGTTTTATGCTAGATATGTTAAAAAGACAAACCTTCAAAACTTCTAGCAGAGAAGCTGATTACCTACATTGTTCATTGAAACTATATTTGTGATGAAAGTACATAGAAGAGAGGGCCAATATACTAATATGATACAACTGTACACTCTGGGTTAGCACGAGCCTTTACATTCATCCTTGTGTAAACTAAAAGTGTATAGCTGCATTGTCCCTCCACCCCCACCCAGAGCATCAGGCAGGGGCACTGGAACAATGTTTACAGTGGGGATGCTGAAAGACACTTAACAAAACTATAAACCCTGTATATGATGGAAGCCTACTTCAAACCAGAGGTTGCTGCCATACTCCCAGTGCTCCTAGTTCCAGCATCCCTGGCACCTGGAAAGCATTTGTGACTCAAAGACACCTATAAATTTCAACTTCTGAATCTCTAACCCAGAGGGGGGGAAAGCTAGCTCACAAACAGCTGCTACACACTAAGCTAGGGCCAGTATAAGTTTTATTTTTTCTCACCACTGTTTAGCCTGACACCCACTGAAATTGGCAACTGGAACAACTTGCTTGAGTTGACTCAGAGAGAGACAATTTATGCATGCAGAAGTCATATATTATGTTAACACAGTTCCTTTGATCTCAAACATTCCAAGCACACGTAATGAATTTAGATATATTTGACACTAGTAGAAAGCAGTCACCTCCAGGGAGGAGGGCAGCAGCCAGGCCATGGCCCAGGCATTGGGCAACAGGGGCATGGGGAGGAGGAAAACTAATCAAATATACCAGTACAAAACCAAACTTAATAAGCACAATAGGATCACTGACACAAAAGCAGAGCCAATTACTCATATTTAAGGTTCTCCTCTGAGAGAACACAAACCCTAACAATTTGGGTGAAATTTTCAAGTGTCCAAGTCACTTTTGAAAATGGGACTTAGAAGCCTAAGTCACTTAGTGACTTGGGCATTCCCTCCCCCTTTACCTACTTCAGCACGACATAAACAAAGGGTAATAAAAGGAGACCAAGCACCTCGCAGCCTCAAACATTACCCACCCTTTCTCCACAGGTATATACCATAGCGGCAGTCTCCTTAGAAACCAATTAGGGAGGATCCCAAAGCACTCTACTAGAAGAGTCACAAACTGCACATAAGGGTCAAGCCCCCATCATGCAGCCACCGGAGCTGAAACGCAGGGCTATTTAATGGCGCAATACAAGGCAGATGGTGAAAGCAATAAAGGCTGTACCCCTGAGGACTGAGCTAAGGAAGCAAAAGGCAATTGCACAAGAAAGAGCTTGGCCACAACACCCCAAATGGTGCGGGCGGAGGGGCAAACAAATAACCAAGCATGGGAGGCAAAAACCTCATCTGACACGCAGGGAGCCAGCAGCTCCGGGCACCCGTTCGCCGCCACATTTTTAAAGGCGTTTGCAGCTCAGTGAGGGATGGGGGGGCGGAGGATCTCCTCAGAGATTGTCCCTTTAACGCCACGGGCCTTGTAGGGGGCTCCAGCCCCCTCCCCGCAGCGGCAGCAGCCCCCAGCCCCCTCCCCGCAGCGGCAGCCCCGGCGGAGGGAACCCACCTGCACAGTGGCTCGTAGTCCAGGCTCTGGGCCTCGCCGCCTCCCCGCAGCCCCGAGAGCAGGAGCAGGAGCAGCCAGGCCGGGAGGCGGGGCGCGGGGAACCATCGCGGGGCAGGCCCCGGGCCGCGGCCGGCGCGTCTCATGGGTGCAGCGCGGGGGCCTCAGAGCGGAGCCGGAACTGGCAAGCGCCGCTGCCCCTGGGACATGATAGAGAGGAACTGGGGGGGGTCATGTGATCCCCACCCCCGGCCCGCTCATGTGACTCCCGGGTCATGTGACCAGTCATGTGAGGAACAGGCTCTGCCGCGACAGCGCTGGTGCCCGGCTAAGGGAGGTGTGAGGGGGATTGTGTCTGACCCCGCCCCGGCCCCGAGACCCCTCACAGACCCCTACGCCGCCGGACGCGCGTCAGCCCCGGCCAGCCAGGCACGTTCCCCCAGTGACACCTCACCTCCCCCAGGCACGCACCCCCGGGCACTCACCAGCCCCCGCGCCCCCCTGACACCTCCCCCGAACAGTCACCGCCACACACACCCCACTGACACCTCCCCCGGGCACTCACCCCCCGCACACCTCCGGGCACTCACCCCCCCGCACCCCACTGACACCTCCTCCGGGCACTCACCCCCCCGCACCCCACTGACACCTAACCCAGGCACTCACCCCCCATACCCCCCCGGACACCTCCGGGCACTCACCCCCCCCCACCCAACTGACACCTCCCCCGGGCACTCACCCCCCCCGCACCCCCCGGACACCTCCGGGCACTCACCCCCCCCCCCCCGCACTCCACTGACACCTCCTCCGGGCACTCACCCCCCCCCCACCCAACTGACACCTAACCCAGGCACTCACCCCCTGTACCCCCCGGACACCTCCGGGCACTCACCCCCCCCCAACTGACACCTCCCCCGGGCACTCACCCCCCGCACCCCCCGGACACCTCCGGGCACTCACCCCCCCCCGCACCCCACTGACACCTCCTCCGGGCACTCACCCCCCCCACCCAACTGACACCTCCCCCGGGCACTCACCCCCCGCACCCCCCGGACACCTCCGGGCACTCACACACACACACACCCCCGCACCCCACTGACACCTCCTCCGGGCACTCACCCCCCCCACCCAACTGACACCTCCCCCGGGCACGCACCCCACCGCACCTCACTGACACCTCCCCGGACACTCACCCCCCCATCCCCCCCGCACTGCAATGACTCCTCCCCCGGGCACTCTCACACACCCTTGCACCCCACTGACACCACCCCCGGGCACTCACCCCACACACACCCCACTGACACCACACCTGGGCACTCAGCCCCCCCTCCATGCACTCCACTCACCCAGGCACTGAGCCCTCCATTCAGCCTAGTGACACGTCACCTCCCATACACCCCACTGACACTTCACCCGGGCACTCAGGCCCCATGTACCCCACTGACACTTCATCTCCCCATGCACCCCAGTGACACCTCACCCAGACACTCAGCCCCCTCAAATACCCCAGTGACACCTCACATGAGCATTCAGCCCCCATACACATTAATAACACCTCACACTCAGCTCCCACACCTCAGTAACACACTCAACCTCTACACTGCCCTACATGCCGCCAATCACGTGCCCTCAGTCTCCACACAGGCACACACACACACCCAGCATCTCCCAATCCTACACACACACCTCACCTATTGTGCCACCACAAGGCTACCCATACACCCCAACAGCCCCTCACATACATACTCAGTCCCTCACACACATGCACACACCATAACACCCTTGCCTTTACTCACACTCTGTTCTTTAAACATCCCACATACTCATCTGCTACTTACAACACGCCAACAACCAACTACACATAAACTCATCCCACAATCCCCCAACACCTCCCCTCACAAACATCCCCAACAAACCCACATCATATCTATACACAAACACATGTGCATTCCCTCATATACACAACCCAAACTGTATGCATACACATACCAAACACATTGAGATCAGCTATGAGACGTTGAATGATGGAAATTTTTAAAAAATGTTAAGTGAGATTTTTAATGACTCATTTATTCCTGTATAATGTTTCTGTAAACAAAAAGCTCACTGTTGTCATGATTATCATTTTGTCTTTTATATTTAAATGGCAACGGTTTGCAAACCTGTTAAAACTTCCTAAATAAATAAATAAATAAAAAGATTAAAAACAATTCAGACCTAGCAAAATTCTGCAGCACTGGGAGAGACTGAAAGCTAATCCCATATGGGTGAGACCTGCCAGCAAGTCTGTGGTTAAATGACAGATGCAACGATTATTACTACAGCAGGAAAGCCAAGATGATGTAGAAACAATACCTTGTTTCAAACTTTGGGAGGGAGTGGAGGCTTGCACACGGCGGCATTTTTCTCATAGGGAAGTAGAAGAGACATCCCCTATTGCCACCTCCACTCAGTTTATCTCAGCAGAGCCAGTACACTCTGAACTTGCACAATCGGTTACTACCAGGCATATGTTATAAATAGGGACACAAGAAAAAAAAATAGGGACATACCTTATAACTCTATTGAACTACACTTTAGATGGAGAGCATTCTGGAGCGACAGCCAGAAAATGGAAACAAACATTTAAAGACTTATCCCTCCCAAATAGTGACAGCTGGCATTTATGGAAAGAAATTTTGCCCAGTAGTTATCAGCACTCTCCAGTAGGAATTTAAACAAACAGAAATATAAAATGTATAAGACACATCGCTGAAAGTGTTTTCTCCTTTCCTCCCACCCTACTTCCTAGCATCCTGCATCCTTTTGACCAGTGGGACTCCAAACAAGGGGCAAGATTATAATAACCTAGCTCATATTGAATAATGCATTACTCCACAAGCAGTCCTACCGGGACTACTCATGATCTAAGGCACTATTCAACATGAGAAAGAATATCACAATCTAGCCCAAGAGCAGAGTCCTAAACTGATGAAGACAGGATTGGGAGATTAAAGGCACCCACCTCTGGTCCCACTACTGGAGGGAGAAACTGAGGCATGAAACAGCATTCTACATATATCTGGTCAGGATCTGTGATAAAATTAAAGGGGCATACTAAAAGCTGTCAGACTTTAAATGTTATCTTCCTTGACAGTTTTCTCTTATTATAAGATTCAGGGTTAACAACTCTCATGATTTTATTGTGAGTCTTGTGATTTTTGGTGTTTTTGTTAAAGCCCCAGTTCTGGCGCTTTGTGATTATGTGGGAATATCAGCTGGTTGGTTGGGTGTTTTTGTTTGTTTGTTTGTTTTGTTTTGTTTTGTTTTTTAAACAAGTTTGCAGCCAGCATGGTTGTGGAGAAAAGGTTGGAAACATGAACCCAAAGGCTCAGAAGAGAAAAAAAAATCCAGAACCTTTTATTTTTAAGCCAATCTCATGGGGATGGGGAGGTTCTGACTCATGATTTTTTAATGATTAGGTAATACTGAGTTTTACTTAAAGATTTTTGGCAAAGTTATGCATCTGCTATGCTGAATTCACCACAACAGAAAATAAATAAATAAATAAAATAAAAAAGCCACTCTTACTACTACATCTCGCACGCTAAACAAAGCAGTGCAGACTTATCACCTATCAATAAATTCTTCGTTTATTTACCAAAACAAATAGTCATGCCAGAATTAATAGCAGTGCAGACACCCTTCTGGCTTTGGCTCGTTCTCATCTGCTCCATTTTGGATGCTGTTGCAAGTGGAATTGCCCTCTGGTTCTTCTGCCTTCACACTCAACGGGACCCCCTCAGCATTAGCATGCTGAACCTGGCTGTTGCACATCTCCTGTGTTCTGTTGGTGATGCACTCCTGACTCTTCTGTCAAACATGCCTTCTAATGAATTGTTTTTCCCTCATAGAGTGGCAGTCATAGTAAGTGTGACCTACAGCTTGGGAAACAATGCCAGCCTCTTTTTCATGCCAGCTAATAAGGGGGAGAGGGCCATGTCACTGCTTGTCCAACCACAGTTTAGGCACCGCCACCCAAAACAGTCCATCTTTTGTGTTTTGATGTGGGTCCTGTCCTCTTCGCTGACAGGACCGGAACATGCATTCTACAGTGAAGGGGACGCTGAGGAAGTGGGGATGGGGGTGCAGGAGTTTACAGAGGGCTGAGACACAATGTCAAATAGTGGTAATCTTTATGAACATCCTCTATCTGGTGAATTTTGTTACATTTATGGCCATGTAATTTGATGCTGTGTAGGCAGATCCAGCAAAGCACATGTGTACCTCACTCAAAGCTCTATGTAGCCCTTACAGCTGCAGATGTGATGGTATTTGCTTTAGCCAATACCCTCTGGGTGCTGGATTATGAGTTTGAACTCTCTTATTTCCATATTTATCTTTTATGAGAGCTGCCACAGACAGCAGATGTTCAAGCAACATCTCCACGCTCTCTTTCAGAAGCTCTTATGTCACAAGTCAGAAGCAAAACAGCAAGTGGGAGATAGGATGGGAATATCTCCACTGTTTTATAACTGCCAGAGCAGAGCACAGATAGTGAATAGCCAGAGTCTGCTGGAAGGTAACAAAAGGTCCAGACCTGACTATCACACACACAGTTTGCTTATGAGATCTGTCCGCTTACTTACAGGAAGAGGCTCAGTTAAGCTGTTCATTTACTTGGAATGAGGCATACTGGCAGAGAAAAAGCTGAACTGGAATTTTTGCCCAGGTGCTCTCTTGTGTGTAGAAGTAGCTAGTTCAAGCCAATCTGCCCCCCAGATTGAACTTTCTGTTCTTTGTATTTATAAGAAAACAAGTTCTCAAGCCAATAAGGAGTCAGATTACATAACTGACAAAAGGAGAAACATGATTAATGAAGCTGTAAGTATAAAAGCTCTAAAACTGAAGAAAGGTTTACAAAAGTAGCAGCAGCTTAATTACTTCACTGCTGCCTAAAGTACCACTTATATGTGGCTAAAACCATCTTCAGTGCACCCCTGTGTACTTGGTACAGCTCTACAACTAATTGTGAACTTTCTTGGGTGGACTGTTTTATTGCTTTGTAGAGCACCTAGCACAATGGGCTCCACTGTGACAGAAATAATAAATACTAATTTACCAACAGTGGCACATAAAGGACCACCACCAGTCAACCTCAGCAAATTAATGGCCTGATGAGAGCACTAACCTAAGAAATAAGAAAAGACTGCCAGCAGTATATTGTACAGAGCTTAGAAACCACGTCTGAAAATACAGTATGTCTCTTCACAACACCAATAGTAAAGGGGTTGAAAACCCATGCAAGTTAGCTTGCAAGCAAACAGCACTTGATATTTATGCCCACCATAACCTGAATATTGTTATGCATCTGTTTTTAAACCCTGTTCTAGTATAAACCGCTCTTATTATGGAACCAGTTCTTCTCAATGGCTTCCTTGGACTCACTTAAGTGTTGGTCATAGCATACTGTATGGGGCCTGTATTTACAGCATAACTGCTGAGCAGCCTTGGAACTGATGAAGGCAATCATGGTTTGACTATACCGATTTATAGGTTTGTTCTGGACATGAGGAGGTTCTAGGAAAGAGAAGGTCTGCACTAAATAGAAGGGGGCAGTGTACTTTTCACTTTAGCACACAGACACCACTGACAGTGTAATCTTCTAGAAATACCGCACCTACATGTCTTCAGTCACTGGAGCCTGGTGTGTTTTTATGGAGTTAGTTGAAGGATTTGAATATTTTCACCCATAAGTTAATAAACCATTCAACCAGTGTCTTCCAAAGACCCCCATATGCTAACATACTTCCCACTTCTATCTTCACCTTTGGAGTTTGTTCTTATGCTCAAACGGGAAGTTCTGAGCCTGGCTCAGTGCTTGGCTTGTTAAAGAATTCTTCCCTCCAGGCCAGCTGCAGAACTGCCCCCAAGAGCCTGCTGCAGCAGACCACATAGTGCTCTTCTGACCCTGCAGAGGGGAGGCATGGATGGAAGGATCTAGGCAATGGATACCCAACCCCCATTGATCCTGTATCCCACCCCTCTTATGCTGGAGGGAGCCCCACAGCGCTGAGTCCCTCCCATATTCAGCTTCAACTTCCCACAGCAGAAACAAACTCTTCTTTGTGGCTGAGGACCTTCCACACCCATGGAGGAGTGGGTTTAATTTGGACCCTAGAATTCCCAATCAAGTTTAGGTTGAGTTTTGTGCCAAGAGACGAGGAAACCCTGAAGCTGGTCTCTCTGCGATGAACAGTATCCCCAGTCCCTGAGAAACTCTCATTGTGGCACACAGGCACCAAGGCCAGAAGTAAAGTCTGTTTTCCTTCGAAAGACTTACACGATTGTTGGGCTTACCAAATTTCAGAGTAGAGGGCAGCAGTCATTGGACTGAATCCCACTCACTCATCCATATCAGAAAAACTGATCAGCGTAGCACGTTACTGTCAAGGCACTCTCTTGCCAACATGTGCTTAAAAATACACACACAAGTCACCTGACATTTATTTTATTATCTTTGAAAACCTTTCAGGAGCCTGCAGAATTATTTCTCCATCAGTGTTATCCTGTTCCATCTGGCAAACAGCAATAACCCCCTTTCCCTCAGTTGGGATGGAATTAAATAGAAGGAACTACTTTAACTTTAACAATTTCCAAAAAACACAATATGAGCCTGTGTACACCAGCCTTTAACAGCAACACAATACTTGAAATCAAACTGGTTTATTAATGTTGCTGAAGAATAAACAGGGAACAAGATAAGAGTCCCATCAAAACAGTGGATTCTCTGGTCCACTTGCACCTGAAGAAGAGGTACAGTAGTACTTCTTAAAATATATTTATTAAAAAAACAGGAAGGTTTTCCCCTTCAGATTTGATTCCTAAAACCTGACAGTCTCCTTAAACACAGATTTTTTTTTTGTGATTGAAGGCAAACAAAAAAAAACAATGTTAAATGCCTTTTACTGACCATCACTATGTTAACAGTGTAAGAAAAAAAAAAAAACACAACAGGCATCCTGGTGAAAAGCACATAGATCGGAAAGATGTCCCTGAGATTTTTCCAGAAGATAATCTTTTACATGGCATACCATGGAGATCCTCCAAACACAAAGGCCAGAAGAGACCATGATGCCACAATCCCACAAATTCTGCAAGGGGAAGAAAGTTAAAATGTTATTAAGCTACTTACATTTGGGATTAGTTGGGTGATTATGAAAGTGAGACTCCTCCCTGAGCTGGGTCAGAGCTAATAGTCTCCCTCCATCTGCACCACTATATCACTGGATTAACAAAACATAGGAATTTTAACCTGTAATTGCCCCCGATATTCCAGAATTGAACTTTCAACACAGCTTTACCCTTCCCCACACTTGGTATTCCACTACTGGGCCTCAGAGATCAGCATCTGTCAATTATAACAGCATGGTGGTTTGGTGATGGCCACAAGAAAACATTTCCTTGGTGATCCAAGTCAAGATTAGAACCCAGAGGTGGAAGATCATTTACAGTGACCATTCTAAAACACCGCATAAAGCCTGCTTCTGAATTACATGTTTTCATGATGGATCTACAGTGCAACATTACTTAAGAGTAATTAACTGTTTCTCATACAAAGGTGCAGGGCAAGCTAGTTCAGGAGGGAATATTATTCCTGACTCACAGCAGAAGGCACATGAGAGCATCATCACTTACTGTAGCAAGCAGTTCACTTGTGGTGAGTGTCTCCAGTGGCGATAGAGTGAAATCCGCAGATTGGGGTGAGCTTTATAATCTCGCAGAACAACCCTGACACTAAGAAAGAGATCATAATTGCGTTACGTTAGATACATCTTGCATGCAGCTCTTATTGCATCCCCTTAACTAAAAGTCAGCAGGACTGGAGCAAGAGGGCAAATAGGGGCAGCGGGGGGGAGAGGATGATAGGGTGAAGACTTAGAATTTTGATCACTTACTCCTTAAATTTATTGGAGAGCAACAGAAATTGGTTCTCGGTCAGTCGTCTGACATCAAACTTGCACAGAGCTTTTAACTTTTGATAGATCTGTTCTTCATCCACCCCAGGCCATCCCCGAACACTGGCAATCAGAAGAGGTGGACGTTGGCTAGGGACATCTGTGCCAGAGAAATTCTGGAAAATGAAGAAGTGAAATTAAGCCAGAGACTCTCAAATTTAATCCACATTTGACTGTGGAAATACTAAAAGTGGTATTTAAGATCATTAAACACAACAGGCAAAAAGTGACCTATTGACTAAGCAATACCCACCTGTACAATACAAGAAAGTATTTTTCCATCTTTGGGCTCTTGTGGGCATGAACCATGACAGCAAAACTTAAGTCACCAGAATGCATGTGAAAATAAAAATCCAAGGCAACAACAAACTGTAGGAATCAGAAGCCTGGAAGTAGGGATATCTTAATACAGATGAGTACCTTTGAGTGCTCCCTGTATTTCCATATCGTGATAGGTGCTGAAATGGGGGAAAGAGGTATCTTGGCTGCAGTTAAAAGACTATGGGCTTGTCTTTATTACAGCGCTAAATCAGTGCTGTTGCAGTCGATGCAGTGGTGTCAATTTAGCAGGTCTGGTGAAGATGCAGTAAGTCGATGGGAGAGCGCTCTCCCGTCAATGTAATTAATCCACCTCAATGAGAGGCGGAAGCTATGTCAAGAGGACAGCATCTCCCGCCGACATAGCAAGGTGTAGACACCGCATTAAGTCGATGTAAATTACATCACTCGGGGGTGGCGGGGTGTAGTTTTTTTATACCTCGGAGCAATGTAACTTACTTCAACTTCAGCGGTGGTGTAGACAAGGCCCCAGCCCATTTGTAACAGGTGACAAAATGAATATAAATGGGTAAAAAATCAGCACAATTGTTTTTTTAAAATGCTATTTGGACTGACACTGAGAAGTCACCCGCAGATGAAGATCCAGACACCAGCTGGCATTTTCTTTCACTCATGTGAGCGAGCAGATAGCCTACTAGTTTGTGCATCTGGGGATTCAGATACAATAAGGGTAAACATAATGCACTTTAAACTCACGATTGTTGAAACGCCAGCTCGGATCAGATTCACCTGGTTCAGGTACTTGGTTAATGCACCGAGATACTGAGAGAAAGAGGAACCAGTCTCCAGCGTGTCACTATGTTGGAAAACAAAATTTAAAAAAAATAAATTCAGTGATCTACACTATAGGGAAACGGCACAGTACTACAGCTTTAGGGAACTCCTAGCTACAGCAGACCTTTAAGGGAACAGGAGCAGGGGAATTACGAAGGATTTATTTATTTAGAAGGTGAACATAGTGCTGGTAAAAGGAAACAGATTAACAGCCTTGCAGTGTGAACTCCTCTGTGTACAGAACAGATACAGCACATACAAGGCAGATCAAGCTTCCCCAGAACCCCCCTGCCCGTGTACCTCAATCATAACAGAGGGAAAGACCACATCTACTGGTGCAAGGATAGTGCTGTTTCAACACCCATTTAACACCCTTGTTATTCTCAACAGAAAACAACAAGTGTACCAAACAGTGGGAAGGGGACAAACATTCACTAGAAACTTGACTGAAGCCATCAGTTCATTTCCCTATAGCTGTCAGATGGTAGGACCATTTGGTCACTACCAGCTGAGCTGGATTTGAAACAATGACCAAAAGAAGGAAGGATGCACAATTTCATTACCAGCTTCTCAGGCCATTATACCCCTCAAGATTATTTTTTAAACAAGGTTTCAGCCTCGAGACAAAAACTTTAACTTGCAGCTTTATAAAATAACAAGCTAATTACTTGGAGTAGTGGCATTTTGAATAATGTTTTATTCAAAAACTGGACAAAGTTGTTGAATGGAAAATCACAAACTGACAGCTATTTTCTAAAAGAGCTATGAATGCAAGGTAATGAAGTTCATAAACACCACTCACCATGGCATTCTGCCTAGAAGCAAGTGAGCTAATTTCAAAAGAACTAAAAGGAGGAATAATGAAGAGGTGACATTACAAGAGTGCAGAAGCAAAAGCTAAGCAAATGTTCAGTTCTAAAGAATTATATATATGGATAATTTGGCAGTTTATCGTTAAGTAACAAGTACCTGTATTACCTACTATTGAATGAAGACTGTTACAGTGGATGGAAAGCAATTCCTGAATTCTAACAGTTAAACCTTTAAGAAATGTCAGGTTTTACCTGATCCACAGAGAAATGCATCATAGGCTGCCTCATGGGGAGATTTCTTGTCAGCTAAGAGTCCAAAAAATGGAAAATAAATTAAAACATCTCTAGAACACTGTGCAAATTACTTTGGGTCAAAATAATTCATCTCTCAGAAAGCATCAGATTATCCACAGTTTTCACAGAATCCCTATACCCCTGCAGTCTCTGCTGCTCCTCAGGAGCTTTCAAAATGACACTACCAAGGAGGCAACAGTTAGACCAGTGGCTGAAGAAAAGATGGCATCACATTTAAAGGTTTATTAGCGCAAACTTGCATTTATAAAAGGTCGGGATTGGCGTTAAAGGTGTGAATGGACAGGTTCCCCTGCACATGTTCATTATGCTACTTACAGCTTCATTTCTGCCTTGCATTAGGATTCCCATGGAATAAAACAAAGACTCTTTATACAGAAATGAAAATTTGCTTCATTGCACAGAACATACCATATTTTGAACAGTCACTTGCATGGGCAATCACCGGACATGTGGGGTTGGTGGGATTTAGGTCACTGTTGGAGAAAATGTGAAGTGTAAATTTTCATTCTTCCCCTATGCCTAAGTGTGGGGGGAAATTTTCAGCAAACGCTCTTGCCCTGTCAGAGTAATCTCTATGGCTTTCCATTTTTAACACAACTGCTAAAGAGATTTCTTAAAAGAAATTTCTCTACCATTAAGGAATAAAGTCATACATTAAAACAGCAGTGCAAGCAACAATTTAACTCTTTATTTTTCACCAACAAAGGAAGTCATATGGCTCAAAACCCTGCAGGCTACTTTGAAAACTTACCCCAGAGGTTTCAATTCTTAGCTCTTGACTGATATTTGGGAGGAAAAAAGAGGGGGGGGGGCAGCACGTGGAATAGTCCAGAAGTACCAATTTGTGTCAGAGGGATCTGCATAAATCCACACACAGAGATTAGGAGCCAGGCAAGTTTGTGGCATGGAAACAAAGTATATGGAGTTCACAAATGTAGGAGCCTTCTACCCTGCACAATACACCTGAAGTAGATTTGTGCTTGTGACTGCCTCTTCTAGATTCAAGTATCCTGAAGGTATTCTGCACACCTCCTCACTCTCCAAATTTACATATCCTTGTCCCAGGCCATAGATTACAAAAAAAAAATCAGAAGGGATTATAATCTCAACTAAAACTACTGCTGCTTCAGACTTTGAAGGTTGGTTGTTTTCCCTGCCCATTTGGCTGTGTGGATGCCCGCACTCCACACACTGGTCCAACAGACAAGACTTCCACAGAGATCTAAAAACAGGCTAGTTCAAAGTTCCCTCCCTCACTCCATGCCCCCAATACTGTAACTCATGTTTGGTAAAGATGGTTATATTCAGGGGAGACATCAGAAGGCAGCATAGAGAATCCTACTCCGGTTGTGAAAAAGATCCTTTAACATCTGACTGTGCAAGGAGAACATGAGTTTGGCCAATAGGATTCTCCTGTTTTGAACTATTAAAAAAATAAAATAGCAGTCCCTATCCCAAGCCAATCACACTGCCTTGAATGGCTTCCCTTACATCAGTGACCGTAGAGGCAAATAGGGACCCTTGCAGCTGCGTACGTGTGAATGCTCTCCTTACTGGAAACAAATTCCCACATGCTGCACTCTGTGTATCTGCTGATATTGTATACCCTACCCAGAATGCGTTCAAGTGCAGCAGAGTGTTTTACTTGCACACAAAAGTGTGAATAAGGATCAGTAAAAACAGACTACTCCAAGGAGAGGTGCTGACTGACTGGCTCTGGAGGGAAGGCTGTTTTGATGCAGGGCTTTTGGAGAAGGTAATAAAGAGGGTAAAAGTTAGGATTCTTGAAGTCGCCCAGAACAAGAGAAAACTTCCCAACAATTCTGGGCATCCACAGTTTGAAAAGACTACGAAAAAGCAGAATGCCTTAGGAAGAGAAGTTAGTAAGGTTAGTGTTATAAAAGGTGGCTGCTTGAGAGCACTCATATACTCTATTTATCCAGAGAGCAGATCCAGCACAAACAGTAGCAACATAAGGCTCTCATCCTGGCATGGTGTTTTGTCTGTGGAAGGAACACATCTATAGATGAGTAGTATTATAGTGTCCAGTCCTTACACTTTACCCATTCTGCTAACAAGAGTGCTATTTGTAATGTGGACACCTGTTCACTAAAGTAGGCTGAGGGCTTGTCTCCACTTACTGGTGTATCGACGACCGATCCACCGGGGCTCGATTTAGCAGGTCTAGTGAAGACATGCTAAATCGACCGCAGATCACTCTCCTGTCGACTCTGGTACTCTACCAGAATGAGAAGAGGAAGGGGAGTCAACGGGAGAGCATCTCCCGTCGACATAGCGTAGTGTGGACCCTGTGGTAAGTAGATCTAAGCTACATCGACTTCAATTATGTTACTAACGTAACTCAAATTGCGTAGCTTAGATCAACTTTCCCCCATAGTGTAGACCTGCTCTGAGATTACAAACTCATTCCACTTAAGACCCTATGCAGCAGTGAGATAGTATTAAGTTACTGCCAATCCCAGCCCTAGCCCAAATTCAAGATCAGGGAAATAATGGTAGAAAGTTTCAGAGCCCATTATCAATCCTCTAAGCAATCCTATCCTCTAGAAATCAGCATACAACCTAGTTTGCTATATATATTTCTACATCAGTATGTAAGCCAGTTTCCATCCTAATTTAATACTGGCTGAATAATTCAAAAGGAGGAATTTTAAACTATGTACTGACAATTAATTTGTAAGGTCTATAGGTAAAACTTCTTCCTCTGATGTTAAAGCCAGATTAGAAAGGAGGGAAACTGGTTGAACAATCTCAACCCACAGTGCAGCAGGAATGAAAATAAAAAAAAAAGTATAAAAATATTGCACGACTGACTTTTGAAATACCCTTCCCAAGATGATTCATGGACCAGCTGGTAGGGCTCAAATCCCCAGAATTCAATACTCACCTGCACAGGATTTCATAAACTTCTAGAAGGTTAGATGCTCGAGGAAACTGAAATTCCTGTAAGAAAACAAGGCAAGACATTTCTGATGTGCTGTGGTGTTTTGGAGGAAAGGAACCACAGGATCAGAAAACAAACCGAAACAGCCAGACCATCTAAAAAGTGCTGTGTGATAGAAACAGTGCAGGCATCACCACTACAGAAGGGAAAAGGCTGCTGGCCCACCTTCTTGGCAGAAGAGGTAGTACACCTCCAGGAGAAAGAGGATTTAAAGGTGGTAATGAAGAGACAGGATAATTTCCAGAGCTCTTCCATCAGGGAAGCAAGATGCCTTCGTGCAGTAGTCCCCAAATTGTGGGGTGCCCCCCACTGAGGGCACGGAGGAACATTCAGCGGGAGCACGGGAGGGGGTTTAGGCCAGCGCCTATGCGGGACGGGGAGGGAGTACCACCCAGCCATGCTCTGTCCCCAGCTCCACTCCAGCTCCAGCCCCACCCCCAGCCGAAGCCCCGGCTTCCAGCCACAGCTTCCAGCCACGATCCCAGTCACAGTTCCAGGCTCGGGTGCGGACAGATTACACTACAGGTAAGGGGGGGGCTACGTCATAAGTTTGGGGAACACCGCCTTAGTGCAACATTTAAAACTGGTCCCTGCTCTATAACCAGAGTGTGATCAGGACCTTCTTTCCATTTAAGTGTGAGGCAAGTTTTATTTCCCAAAACAAACTCTTATATCTTACCTTCCAGATTGATTTTGTTACATTCTTGGTGTCTATGAGGACAGGAAACAGGCTGTGAATGTTCCTTTTAAACTCCTCATAACTTTCTGAAAGAAAAACAATAAAGAAGCAAACATTCAGAAAAAAATATTACAGAACTGAGAAAAAGGAAACTCGGCACTCTATGCAGTAAACAAACTTTAAGTTTCCTTCTGGTCTTATGCCCCATGGGAGAACCACACTGGGAGCATTCCGGAGGGAGCAGGTCCTGCCCTAGAGGTGGGAGAGCCAGTGCAGTTATCTAGCATCAGCCCAATCACACTATGCGGAATAAATGATCATCACTGTGCTGTATTTCTGCCCAACGATTGAAAAAGCTGCTTTGGGGAGAGGTGCACCAGCATTTGAATGCTGCTAAAGATTACGCTACCTGGGAGGGGCTTGTAAAACTTGTCATGAAGATGCAGAAGGTCCATGAGCATGTTGTGTCCCACCACTGGCTATGGGGAGAGACAAAAAACAGTATCAGCATGTTCCTACAGAAGGTAGGTCAAGTGAGCAACTTGAGACCTGTCCAATAGCCCAACTTCTTTACTACAGGGGTAACGCCCATACAAGCCTCTTCAAAAGCTGCAAGGCCTAAAACAGTATCACAGTGAGGCCAATACCATCCCCAGCTGTGTATGCTCTCTAACCTTAGGGTGAGGGAGACATTTATTGGTAGCATTTTGTTTCAAAGAGGTCTGAGGAACTGGGGGGGGGGGGGGGCAGGGTGGAAGGGGAGACCATAGCCTTTAAAAATCTGTCTGGGCCAGCTGGCCCAGAGAGATTTTTTTTTTGGTTGTCAGATCTACAAACTTATTCTGGGATCTGAGCACCCAGCTGGGGTCTTTCTGCCCTATACATCACCAGGGATAAAGTTTCTGAAATTGGATCTTATTCAACAATTTTGCTAGGAACACAGGCATTCCTATACTTGATCAGGCCATTGGTCCACGTGGTGCAGTGTGCTGGCTCTGACAGTGGCCAGCACCAGATGTTTTAGAGGAATCTGCAAATGCACAATTATGTCAAAGTGGAATAACTTACCCACAGGAATGTCTCTGACTAACTCTCAGATGGTGGCTTATGCCTTGAAATGCGACAGGTTTTAGTTGTTCTGAACTTTGGGATTTTTTTTTATAAACTTGTTTGAAATGTACGAGTCAGAACAGAGCCTAGATCACTCTCCCGCAGGCAGGCTTGCTCTGCAGGGTGTCAGGAATGCAACGCAGTAAAGTCTGATTTTTGGATCAATAAAGTAAGAAGGTTTTAACAGAATACACTTAAAGCACACCTGCTTACTTAACAGATCTGCTATGTTTAATAGCCATTTTTCTAGCCAAAATTACACTTTAAACACTAACTTGTTTTACTGACAGTGTGAAGGGGTTAATGAAGCCAGTCTGTGCAGCCACTCACTGCTTTGAATCTGTTTACTCAGCTCCATACAAAACATCTTGCATACTCCACCACCACCCTGCTTGTCAAGGCTGTATCCCTACTTTGAACTTTAGGGTACAAATGTAGGGGCCTGCATGAAAACTTCTAAGCTTATCTACCAGCTTAGCTCTGGTCCGCTGCCACCATCTTAAGAATTCCCTCCCTGGGAAGCCTTGAGAAACCTTTCACCAATTCCCTGGTGAATACAGATCCAAACTCCTTGGATTTTAAACAAGGAGAAATTGACCCTTCCCCCCTCCTTCCTTTCACCAACTCCTGGTGAATACAGATCCAAACCCCCTTTGGATCTTAAAACAAGGAGAAATTGACCCTTCCCCCCTCCTTCCTTTCACCAACTCCTGGTGAATACAGATCCAAACCCCCTTTGGATCTTAAAACAAGGAGAAATTAATCAGGTTTTAAAAAAGAAGGCTTTTAATTAAAGCAAAAGGTAAAAATCATCTCTGCAAAATCAGTATGGAAAATAACTTTACAGGGTAATCAAACTTAAAGAGCTCAGAGGAATCCCCTCTGTCTTAGGTTCAAAGTATAGCAAACAAGATAAGCACTCTGGTAAAAGGTACATTTACAAGTTGAGAAAACAAAGTAAATCTAAGACGCCTTGCCTGGCTTTTACTTACAATTTTGAAATAAGAGAGACTTGTTTAGAAAGATGGGGAGAACCTGGATTGATGTCTGGTCCCTCTCAGTCCCAAGAGCGAACAACCCCTCAAACAAAGGACACACACAAAAGCCTTTCCCCCCCCCAAGATTTGAAAGTATCCTGTCCCCTTATTGGTCCCTGGGGTCAGGTGTCAGCCAGGTTACCCGAGCTTCTTAACCCTTTACAGGTAAAAGGATTTGGAGTCTCTGGCCAGGAGGGATCTCAGCACTGTACACAGGAGAGCTGTCACCCTTCCCTTTATAGTTATGACACTGCTACTATGGTAACAATCCAAGAATTCCAAAGATGGGAATAGGGATGGTGAGCGTCACCTTCTTGGCTTCAACAAGGGTCTGGAAGAGGTTGGTGAAACCCCGGGCAGAGAGAAGAACGAGCTCCTTTCGGCAGCAGTCATAAGAAGAGTTCTGTAGACGCCAGCGATGCCGTGGACTCACCTTTTTCACCATCACCTGCAAGAAAAGAGTTACTACACCTCTGGAGAAATAACCTTGCACACGGGCGCACACACACACACAAGCAGCTTGTCTGGTAGCCTGGTGTTAATGCTGAAAACAGGTTCAATTTTCAGACTGCCAAGGCTGTGGAGACAGCACTTCAATGCAGAAGGTGGAGACTGTCTCTCTTCCATCACTGAATGGCGATCAGCACCCAGTTGATAAATGAAACTAACTCTGAAGGGAGTTACTTCCAGGTGTCCTTGGCTAGAAGGACAGTGGCCATAAAATAGGTTGCCTGTTTCAGGATGTGAGAGGGTAGGTATGGAATTTAAGTGCTCTTAGCACTAGTAATAGGTATTCCATTGACAACGCTGAAACAAGACGCCCTCTATCCATAAAACAGGTATCGCGGGGACAACAGCAGTGCAGGTTTCCTCACACCAAAGTGCATCAACGCGGACTCTGAGGGCCCACACTTAGGTGTGAAATGGGAGCTCAGGAAATGTGTCCCATCTATAGCCTCTCTTTGAGAATAAGAAGAGTGCTAGTTGCAATATTGATTTTTGTGATTTTTTAAGCTTCTCCCCGGCATCTGGACTGAGACCACTTGTTTCCTGAATAGGCCACCCAATAGCCCTCATTTTTATTCAATAAACAGCATGCCAGATTCAAGCTGATGACCTAGATGCGAAAGGCTGTGTAATATTACTGTTCTAACAAACCAGCAACAGAATGGGTGAAAGTCTTCAAGGCTAATAGAAGGGGCAGTTTAACAATGAAAAAGCAACTACGGAAGACCACATGTTCACTTTTGTGGATACATGAGGGAGCGGGTTTGAGAAGCCTGGAAATTCTGAGAGTCATTTCAGACTTTGCCTAAGAGCGATCCTTCTGGAAGAGGAGGCTTTGGGATTGAAAGAGAAACAGAGGCCAAAGCTTCCCAACCCATAGAATCCCAGAAAAGGGAACCTGGTTCAGCCCCTTTGCACGGTTCCTTTGCAGGCTCCCTCCTCCTCCTCCAGGAACCTTTCCATTAAAGCACAAACAAGATTTCAGAGTCACAGCAGGAAGAACAGGCACACACATATCTAAACAGAAGTCCTACCTTCCAAAGGGCTTCATTTCCAACTTACCTTCTGGTCTCCAAAAGGCTCTGTCCAAACATCTGGAAGTGCCTGTCTCAGAATCAGCTGTACCTCAAATATCTGAAAACCTGAGACCAGAAACCGAGAGAAAGACTTAAAGGTGGGGAGGAGTTTGCTTGGTAGAATAAGAATGTTTTTCAATGGAAGAATAAAATAGTGCAGAAACCAAGATAAAAATTAAATATTTAGGGCATACGGCAATCCAGAAAAGAGGGCTGACAATCTGAGTCATCCCTATTTCAAAAAGAACAGGAGTACTTGTGGCACCTTAGAGACTAACAAATTTATTTGAGCATAAGCTTTCATGGGCTACAGCCCACTTCTTTGGATGTAGCTGTAGCCCACGAAAGCTTATGCTCAAATAAATGTGTTAGTCTCTAAGGTGCCACAAGTACTCCTGTTCTTTTTGCGGATACAGACTAACACGGCTGCTACTCTGAAACCTATCCCTATTTCAAATTATTTTAAAAAATACCTTTGAATATATATCTTAGTACACTTCCATGCAAGGGGCACAAAATTGAGCCAGAAAACCTTAGAACGAGGAAAGCTGTCTGATTTATTACTCCCAGCCCTGGAAAATCCACCTCAATTCCAGAAACAGCCACTGATACCAAACAACCTCTAGGAAAAAAAACAAAAACCTTCCACAATAGAGCTCATCATGACGACAAAAAAGGAGCAAAAGAGCACAGAGATTAAAACAGTCTATGATTCTATGACCAGAGCCAGAAGGCCTGGCAGCAGCAATGGTGGGATGGGTATGTTTTTTTTAAAGTGAAAAAGCAAGAGTATTACAAGACAGGCAGCTATGTAAGGGGGCTGAACAAGCAGCAATCCCCATGTATTCAGAAAAGGTGCTGCAGCCACTGAGAAATCACAAATGAGGAAGGAATCCTATTTCATACCACTAATATCATGTAGAACCATAGAGCCTCCCTCTTCTGCTGATGGCACCCAGCTTGTCACATCATCAATCACCTTTTTCACTTTATCCTTGTCCAAAGTGCTGAAATGAGATCAGAAAAGAAAAAAAGTGAGAAAGCTGCAAAAGCAGTCACAAGCAAGACTGCTTTACAGAGGAGGCCCCCTTCCCTCCTGCTGTAGTCATTCTGTGGAGCAACTGACAGCATCATCCTGTGACTGTTCACCGGACTCCATATATTCTCCAAGGGAACAGAAATGGCAATGAGACATTATGTCAGTTTCAGTATTCCTACAAAATGTAAATTGAGTGAAAAGTGAAGGTCAAACACTAACAGAAGTCACTAGAGGAGCAATGGTTTTGGAAGAGCTTTACCTGCGAACTTTCCAGTTTCCAGTTAAGAGACCTTGCTGAAGTTTCTTCTCCTGTACCTCATTTATATATGGGATTCCATCTTTCAGAAACTGAACAGGGGGGGAAAAGGGTTTATTTATCATAGGATTTTCAGGTGTTAAATTAGAAAAATAATATGAGGATAGGGACCCTCAAAATTGGTATTTATTTGTGAAATCTGTGTCATTTCTAATATGATGGCCTTCCCCATTCCTTTCCCAAAATGCTTCCCAACATTTTCTAAAAAAGTCCAAATTTCCCCAGTAACCCAATTTGTATGCATATGCAAAGGAAGGGAAAGGTTTTATTTTGTGATTCCAAAGGGTTCACAGGTACAGAGAGGGGAAAAACTGAATTATGAAAGATTGTGCATGAAATTTGAAGTCCTGACCATTTGTGATTATTTAAGAGCCGACAAAGAAAGTACTCAATGTCAGGATTCTAATCCAGGTTTTCAGGACAAATTCCAGCTCTTTAATTACATTTGATTTAATTAAATTCTCCAGCCGTTTCAACTGGGTACTCTTTTCTTCACGCCCTGCTATGAACTGTTGGATAGTACTGCTGTATACTTATGGCACTGTCTTCCACCTTAGAGATGGTGGAACATCATAGACAGGTAAAGTTTTATTTAACTAAGAGTTCAAGTTTCTTTGAGATTATCAGATAATGATAAATTAAAAACCCATTTTCTTATCTGAGTACCCAAGCTTCCCACTCCTACACAGGGTCTTACATCTTCTGTGCAACTGAGTAGGCTGGACCACATCTAATAGTCAACTAAATGACACTTGACAGACACAAAAACTCTACTTCAGTGTATAAGGCCTGGAGATATTCACCCATCATGCAGACCACACCTGGATAGTGTGGTCTGCAATCTGGGTGAGAGATGGGAGAGTAGGGAGGACAGGAAGCATATGACCCATCATATGCTTCATTTATTCAAAGACTGGCTGTGCCGGGATACCAGTAAAGACAGGCATTTACCCCTCTGGTGATAAGGAGATGGGAAGTTCATGGAGGTGCCCTGTGGCCAGTGGCAGCTAAGGTTGGTGTCACAGGACGGTAAGGAGATGCCCAGTGACCAACTGCAACAATGTGAAGCAGTAGTACAGGGTCCACAGGGTTAGTTAGGGGTTCAGTTTAGTAACCACTGCCAAAGATGTGGTTACTGCCTCCTGGTCATGGAACAGCGGTGTCCAAAGCCCTGTATTGCTACTGACACACAACAAAACAAACCCAACCCAAGTATTCAAAGCAGCCGCTGTACTGAAAAAGTAGCAAGCTGCTGCTTACAGAAGGAATGCAGAGTTTGGGGATATTTTTCCTTAATATTTCCCCATAACTACAAAAGCCTCCTCTGCTCTAGTCACTTACAACAGAGAACATACCTTATTATAATCAAAACCGTAATGCGTCAGGAACTGAATGCTAGACGCCTGGAAAGAGAATTCAGAGTCCATGACTCCAAATGTTGTGGGGAAGAGGAAGAAGTTATAGGAGTGTGCAACATACCTACAATGAAAAAGAAAGAGGTCTAAAACAGGATCAAGAGGAACGATTGCACAAAGGAGCCTGAGAACCTCCAGCATGGAATCTCAACTGCATTATCTCTGTCATAAAAGACAGCTATGAGTTTATTTAAAAAGAATACTTTATTTTTACTTACTTGTTTGATTTTTCATTTGAAAATATAGACAACCCTGAAAGAAACAAACACAAACTGAAGTCTTAGTATTTAGAGCTGGGT
The DNA here is from genome assembly GCF_028017835.1 of Emys orbicularis. Taxonomy (NCBI): domain Eukaryota; kingdom Metazoa; phylum Chordata; order Testudines; family Emydidae; genus Emys; species Emys orbicularis. Next base: position 123,656,871 of record NC_088685.1, on the reverse strand, counting down.
CTCCTCCGTTTCTTGTTTACTAATATTGTGAAAATTAAATAGCGGATGCAGGAGTTCTCCTCGCTATGCCATTTTAGTCATTTACTAAAGCTGCTGCACTAGAATTTTACTAACCTCCAGATCACTGCCACGTTACAAAGGGGTGGCATGAATGTGGGTTCCCAGGTAGTTAAACAGAAATAAGATTTTAGGGCTCAATGGGCAGACAAATTAATCTTCAGTAAGAAGCAGCCCTTACTGAAAAGAGACTAAGCAACGGAAAAGAGGAGGAAAATTATTGAAAGCTACAAACTGTGCTGTAGGTTTACAGGTCTTTCTACTCTACAAAAGTGTTGGGAGACTTGGTTACAACACTACACATCTCCTCAGACCACAATAAATGCTCTGATAATCTAAGACTTTAAAGGTCACCTGCAAACCATTTTTAAAGATGGCGTTTGGAACTTTAATTAATTTCATTATGAAACATACTCCCCCTTCCAACACCCTAAAAAGGAAGGATCCTACTCTATTGATTTTAAACATTAGAAATATTAGAAATGTCAATTCTTGTTTCCCCTTGGTATTGATGAAGATGCCTTGGAGGAGGCGTACTAACAGCTCACAGTGTGACTAGAAAAGGTGGTTGAATCTACAGTAAAGACATTCTTAATTCAAAATATTAGTCATTGAAGTTAAATAGATGTTAACCAAAAAAATTACACCATCTAACCAAATATCTTAGTACTTCTAATTTTCTCAGCTTTCAGTCTCTTGTGGTGTCAGAATTTCACTAATTTTTGAGTCATCATAGAGTCTTTCAGCACAGGCAATCTAGACAAGTCCTGAATTTCTAATGTAAAAAGTAAGTAGAAAAACATTAAAAAAAGAGCAAGAAAAAAAAAAACCTTAAGATTTCTGTGTGTCATAAAAGAAATAAGGCACAAGTGCATTTTCCCCCTTGCAGGGCACCTTCAACATGCTTCAGGGACAGACATACCTGTACTACAAAGTGAAAGCATGCTTTAACTGGGTCAATCTACACAGATGTGTAAATGGATGAGGAAAAAAATGAAGCTTCTTCCAGAACAACACTCTACCTTTTCAGCCAGCAGGGGCTTCAGCACGGAAGGTTCAAATCTCCCCTTCACATCCCTACATTGGTTCAAAACACTCTGCAGCCCAGGAAGCAGATGCAGAGATCATAATCTAGCTGGCCTTTATTTAGTGACATTGTCAAAAGTTGATTTTCTGTCTCCCCCAAATCAAACTGAATACCTCAGTCCTCATGAGAAGCCCCTACAATAGTAACCTAAAATGCCAGAGGACAAAATGAAGCTGTATAAAGCAGCATATTTAATTGTCTAACCTTGGAGAAAATAATATTTTCTAGTACCTTCCATTTGAGAATCTGAGTGATTTATTAACATTAACCCTCACAAAACCATGTGAGCTAGGTATTACCTCCATTTTACAGGTGAGACTATTAAGGCACAGAAAGGTTATATTTCATGCTTTACAGTCACACCGCAAGTCAATGACAGAGTTTGGAACAGAACCGACAATGACTGACTTCCATTACATTTTTCTTTAAAGATGACAGATTCCTTTACAGTGTTTTTTTAAAATAAATTTGCAGCAATATAAAGTAGACTGAAAATTCTTGCATAGCCAGTCTGACATTAAACTACTTAAGATGTATGTATGCTGATAACATTATTCCTTAATAAAAAGGGATCTAGTATGGAGGACAACCAGTGCAAACACAGCAGACAAGCAAAAACAGAATTGCAAACCTTTATCCTTCCCAGAAAGTCCCACAATCCTCTAGTAGATTAGATGCTATGTGCCAAGTATCAGAGGGGTAGCCGTGTTTGTCGCTTTTTACAGATCCAGACTAAGAGTCCTGTGGCACCTTATAGACTAACAGACGTATTGGGGCATAAACTTTCGTGGCATTCATCTGACGAAGTGGGTATTCACCCACGAAAACTTATGCCCCAATACGTCTGTTAGTCTATAAGGAGCCACAGGACTCTGTCACTTTTTATAGATGCTATGGGTTAGCCAAATTCAACTAGTTTGTGAAATGCTAGTAAATACTTAGGAAGAAGTGGAATTTTATCTTTTCTGACAACAATGAACAAAAGATCTCACCGAGCTGATTGACTGTGAACTTCTGAACACTCCGTCTGGCCTTCAGATACCACTCAGCAGGTGAATCGAAGAGACTATTAAATGATCAGAGGGGGGGGGGGGAAATACTCCCATGATGTATTGTTTTACTTTCTCACCGCAACTTCTACCATTATTTTAACTCACTAGATCATATGACAACATTTTGGATGTGACATCTTTACCTGGGCTGCTTGCCTTTTGGAAAGACTGAATGTAAACCTGTGAATTCCATATCGAGCCCTGTAGAGACGGAACACAAAAAGAGATTCCAAAATGTGACTCTGCCTTTCTCCAGCCTTTTGTACCAACTACAAATGGACAAAGGAGTGATCTAAACTCCCAACACGGTACTAAGAAAATTAAATCCCCCCCAACTTCTCCCCTTAACCCAGGAATTATTCAGCCAGACAGCAGCTGAGTAGGGAATTACTCCTTCAAAACAAAGAGTGTGCTTCACAATTTGGAAGTTCATTTGATGTTTACTCATCCCTGAATGTAGCATTAAAACATATAGTTGCATTAGACAGCATAGCATGTTAGGGCCAAAGGGAAAAAAGTACGTTTAATCAGCACCACTGTGGCCAACACAAGCTCACCAAGACCAGCAATGCAAACACGAGCTGGGCTCATTCTCCATCTGGCATTCACTACCTTTCTCAGCCAAAACTGAAGCTTTATTTCTGGGAGCAGTTTAAAATACCAGTACATACATATTGTAGATTTTTCTGTCTTTTCTATATTAATAGGACAATCTTATCTCTGCATAAATTAGAAGTATACATTCCTAATCTGAAACTGTACTTTCACATACTCGTGAGATGTAGTTTAGTTAGATGATTTGCTATACTATTCATCACTAGTGACAATCACTGACAGGAAAGATTGCAACCACACTGTCTATCTGAGAAGGCACAGCAGAGGCAAAGACCAGGGACAGGAAATGGACAATTAATAGTAATGCACTCTAGTGTTCATAGTTACAATTGAGGTTAAAATGTTATATGGATGGACAAAGTGCTCTCCTAGACTAGGTCTACACCAGGAGGACTTTGTTGATATAGCTATACAAGTACACTATACTGGCAACACACCCCTAATGTTAACATAGCTTATACTGGCAGAACTGAGCTTATACCAGCCCCCACCAGCAACATAAATATTTAATACCAGTTAATCATAAAAATACCAGTTTTGCTGGTATAACTGTGTCTAAGCTAGATATGCCAGCTCAGATATGTCGGCCAGAAATCAGAACTCATCACCCCTCTGACCAACATAGCTCTGCCTGCAAAATTTTTTGGTGTAGACCTGGCCCTAGTCTCTCCATTCACCCCAAGCATCACCACAGAGTACAAGTTGTTTGGATGCCTCAGTTGAACATTCCCATACTTGCCAATAATTTGAGGCTTAATCTTAACTCTGAACTTTTTGAAAAAAAAAAAAGATAACTACAACATCCTTGTAAGATTGTATATTTTTACTTTTAAGTTACATATGTATTCTCCTCTCAACCTTACCTCCTGTTTAACAGTTATTAAATGGGAAGTAACTTGTGCTTCATTTACAGATCAGGGAAAAGGGAAACATTTCAAGGACAATGGTGGAGAGAGTGGGAGAAAACAAATGACATTTTTTCCTACTGGGACATTGCACACTAACTGTGATACGATATACACCAGGGGTGGGCAAACTTTTTGGCCCGAGGGCCACACCTGGGTGGGAAAATTGCATGCAGGGCCATGAATGTAGGGCTGGGGCAGGGGGGTTGGGTGCGGGAGGGAGTGTGGGGTGTGGGAGGGGGTGCAGTGTGCAGGAAGGGGCTCAGGGTAAGGGGTTGGGGCAGAGGAGGGGGCGGAGTGTACGAGGGGGCTCAGGGCAGGGGGTTGGGGTGCAGGAGGGAGTGTGAAGTGCGGGAGGGGGCTCAGGGCAGGGGTGCAAGGAGGGGTGCAGAATGGAGGGGGCTCAGGGCAGGGGGTTGGGGTGCAGGAGGGGTGTGGCAGGGGTTCAGGGTGCAGGAGGGGTTTGGGGTGCAGCAGAGGGCTCAGGGCAGGGGTTTGGGGTGCAGGTTCCGGCCCGGCACCGCTTACCTGGAATGGCACCGGGGTGGCAGTGGCACGCACCGGGGCCAGGATAGGCTCCCCGCTTCCGTGCTGCTCCAGCACCACGTCCCTGCGGCCCCTGGGGAAGGGGGGGCAGAGGGCTCCGTGCGCTGCCCTCACCTGCGGGTACCTCCCCTGAAGCTCCCATTGGCCGCGGTTCCCCATTCCCGGCCAATGGGAGCTGCGGGGGGCAGTGCCTGCAGGCAAGGGCTGCACACAGAGCCCTCTGCCCCCCCTCCCAGGGCCACAGGGACACGGTGCCGTTCGCTTCCGGGAGGAGCACGGGGCCCACGGCACCACGGGGGCAGCAATCTCACGTGCTGGATCCAAAGCCCTGATGGGCCAGATCCAGCCTGCAGCCCGTAGTTTGCCCACCCCAGCTATACACACTAATGATGATTAAAGTCTTAAATAGAAAACTGGAAAAAACATCTAGGGTGGCTAGTCTACACTATAAAGTATAGCTATACTGGCAAATCCTTGCAGCAGAGATGCAGTTTATGCTAGCAAAAGAACTCCTTGTGCTGTTAAAGGCATTAAATTGCCTCTCCAAATGACATGTCATGCCAGCAAAAGTTATTTCACCATGTGTGACTTTTTTCACATTCTTAACTGACATAGCTATGGCAGCAAAGCTTGAGACACTCTGCTCTACCAGTTATCTGAACAAAATAAGCGATGCCAGCAAAAGAACTCGGATACATAGCTACACTGGTAAATCTTTTATACTGCAGACAAGGCTTAAGACTGAACTCCTTTTCCAATCCCTTGTTGTAATCATTCATGATGAAGAGGCAAAGTGAGATAGCAGAGATCACTAGAATTGGGATGGAAGGGGAAAAGAATTCTTAAATCTTATAAAAATGATTCTTATTAGTTACCATGGTGCAATCCTTTCCCTACATGATTATAGCTGGCTCTACCTACCTTTCAATACAAAGAGGGCAGGAAAAAAAAAAGATTAGATGCATAAAGGGGCAGAAGAGGCAGTTTTGCTTTAGTACTTTTCTACTTCCTCTTTGACAGCACTTCTGTCCCTTTCTAGATGCATCTCAGAGGTTTCTCTCTAGGCTTTCAGAAGGATACCACACATATCTTCATCAGCACCCAATTTTTTTTCCTTGATACCTACTGCACAAAGAGACCCAACTTTGTGCCTATGCCTCTCTCCGCCGTATGCAATGGAAATGGAAAATCCAGTTTCCCTGGTCACATTTGGCAATAGAAGCATGAGTGCTGGAACTAGGGGTGCTGCTGCATCCCCTGGCTTGAAGTGGTTTCCATCAATGGCTCTCAGCACCCACTATACAAATTGTTCCAACACACAACACCCCTGAATGGAAGAGGGCTTGGGAAAAATCGGGGTGGGGGACGACAGTATTTATCAACTGGGGGCCAAGACAACCCAGGAAAGACCAATCCATTAGTCAAGACCTGATCTGGCAGCTGAGCTCATCAGGGGTGCACCCTACACGGTTTAGGGCCATAGGCCAAAGGCAAGTAAGCAGGTGAGGTGATGCCTCTGGTGTTCCAACCACTGCCCTGGCCCGTCACACGTGCAGAGCGCGCAGGGCGCGGACCGGGCTGCCCGACTCACACCCCCAGGAGCGCTCGCTCCCGAGGCCCAGTGTGAACAGCCACTTTCGCTCTGGGCAGCGAGCCCGGCGGGGAGGCCAGCGGCAGCCCCGGAGCTAGCGGGTGTGAGAGGTCCCACGTTTCCCCTCCTGCAGTGGGCGCAGGCAGCGGGGGGCGCCCCGGCCCGGCCGGCAGGGAGGGAGGGAGGCTCAGTCCCGCCACCCTGCTCCAGGCGGGGCCGCTCACCCAGGAAGTCGCAGCCTAGGACCAGCGCCCGCAGGCGGGGCAGGCTCTGCGCGAACTGCCCGGTCCCCAGCTCCATGCCCGCCGCTCCCGCGCGAGGGCCGAGCAGAAAAACCCGCGCTCTCGTAAGGCGTTCCTCGGCCGCAACTAGCGCCTCACGGGCACACCCTCTTGATTGACAAGAACAGCAGCGAATCAGCGCTCGGTTAGTAACGTGAGCACCCTTCGTTCCCTCCGACTCTTAAAGGGACCGCGCCGCCGCAGGAAGGGCTGTGCTCTGCTCTCCGCAGGGGTGCGTTACCCCCGGGAGGAGCGAGGGGAGCCCGCAGCGGCTGCACAGTAATTCCATGATGCCGCCCTTGGAACCAGGGCTGGGGGCGGGGAGCCCCCGCATCCCACCCACAGGCGGCTCGGTGCCACCCCTCGCCCCGCCATGCCCGGGCAGGGAAGCGATCGCAGGGGAAGGAGCGTTGCTCCAGTGTCCGCGGTCTCCTCTCCTCCTGCCCCGGGAGCCTGGCGCGAAGCGGGAAGATGCCCTGGAGCAGAGAGCTCGACCTCTGTCCCTGTTCCATCTCACGGGCAGGGCTTTGGGAGCGATGGGGAAAGATACAAATCTGTGCTGCCACGGCCAGCCGCGTATCGCTCTGTACAGCGTGCGCGGTCAGGGAAGGAATTAAAAAAAATATAACAGGACTAGGGTGACCAGACAGCAAATGTGAAAAATTGGGACGGGGGTGGGTTATAATAGGAGCCTATATAAGAAAAAGACCCCAACATTGGGACGGTCCCTATAAAATCACAACATCTGGTCACCCTAAACAGGACAGGCACTGATTTGCTCCTAAAGCTAGAGCGAGGGAGCTGGAATTTAACCAGGAACCTAAGCAACGGTATTAATAACTGCATGATTGCACAACGCGCTCTTCTGTTCCAGCATTTAAACTGTTTGATGCTGTGGCTCATTTGACATGTAATAATAATCGATAAGCAGAGAGGAGGAGTTCCCCAACCACAGCCCTGGTTCCAAAAAATCAGGCTTCCAACCCATTACAACAGCAACTTCTCCCACTAGAGGGCACCAAATTATTTTACAGCCGCTGGTATATTATACTGCTGCTGCAGAGATTCTATCTGCCCCCTTTTGAAGGATTTTAAGATAGAAACATACAAAATTAACTTTCTGTGAAAAACAGGCCCCCAGCTTTAACCAAAGCCATAGCAGCTGCTGGAAGACAATAGGGCAGGACACACACAAAGCTTCTAGCTTTGGGAGCTAACCCCATTGATACAAATTTGAAGAGAATAAATTATGCAGTATGCAGGAAATTGAAGATAAATTTGTCCTAATGTTGTAAGATCAAATAACATCTACAGCATTTTAAGGTTTCTCTCTTCTACAATCAGTTTTAAAGAAGCCTTTCAATTGGTGACTTTCACTGGTCTCATTTAATTTTTCCAGAGGACTGGAAGAAAGTTAAAGTTATGCTAATATTTTAAAAAGGTAAATGGGAAGACCCAGGTAACTATAGGCCAGTGAGTCTGCCACTGATCCTAAGGAAAATCATGGAAAGACTAATATAGAAAATAAATCAGTAAAGAATTAAAGTTTGATAGCATAGGTCACAATATACTATGAATGCTTATAAGTTTGGTTTTTAAAGGTGACTGCTAATTTTCATTTCTGTAAGGGATTTAATTTAGTAGTGAACAATTTTTAAAAGTCAGTACTCCATGGATTTTAAAACTGCCACTTGATACATTTCTAAAGGTGAGGAATGATCACGCAAAGGGGGCTACATTCTAGTGGCATCTGACCAGGACCTTTTCATGGGCCAGTACTATTCCATTATCTATTCATGATTTGAAAAATATAAAATCAGTGCTGCTAAAGTTTGCAGCTCACCTGGTTTTTGCATCAAGTAGTAAATGATTGGTCAGTTACACAGAGCACCTTGGACCACTTGGCAAACTGGGCTCATTTGAACATGTGTCTTAATGAAGCCAAATGCAAGGTCATATCTAGGAAGAAGAAAAATGCAGGTCACACCTGCAGCATGGTGGACTGTAATCCAGCGACTCTAGAAAAGATTCAGGGATCATGACAGATAACCAAGTGAATATGAGCTCCCAGTGGGATGCTGTGGCTAACAGGAATAATGTGATTCTTGGATGCATAAGTAAAGTACTATAAAATAGGGAAATGGTATTACTTCTGTATATAGCACTGGGAAAATCATTACATGTTTTCTACTTCTAGTGTCCACACATCAGAAAGCATGTTGAATTGGAAAGGATTAAAAAGGGCTACAAGACTGCTTTGGGGAAGTGCAATATATTTTGCTTATATGTCAAGTCAGTTCTTATAGGTACCTGCATGGGGAGAAGATTCCAAATAGTAGTGGTCTTTGTCAGTTAGACTAAAGGCATCCACTAGCTGAAAGTTACATAACTTCAGATTAGAAATAAAGTGCAAGCTTTTTTTTTAATTTTATTTAAACAAAGTGAGTGTAATTAACCATTGAAAAATATACCAAGGGATGTGGTAAATTCTCCATTACTTGAAGTCTACATCAAGACTGGATGTCTACAAATCTAGACTTGATCTAGCTCAACCACAAGATATGGGCTCGAAGGAGTAGTTACTGGGTGAAATTGTGGCCTGATTAGATCATAATGATTTTTTCTGGCATTAAAATCGTTGAACAAGTTAGAGTTGCAGTCAACAAAAAGAAAAAAATCAGCATCACTTATTTATTATAATAAGATGCTATGCTCGATATTGTCCCAGCTCTGGGCCTGAATTGCTTCTTTGCCCACTCCTGTATGAGAGCAGTTGTTTGACAGTCCTTTATAAGAAATTTCGCCCACAGTCTTCATTTTATTGATAGATTCTTCGAGGCTCACCCACGACGACACCACCATCTGTCACAGCCTTTTGGAATCGCTGGATCTGGTTTTAAAGAAGGGAAACAGCTGTAAAATATAAGGTTTAAAGTAGTTTTCATCCCCCCTATCATCCCCCCACCAATTAAATCTGCCAGTACTGGAATAACAGGAGTCCTATAAATTAGTGTTGAGATGCAAAGCCATGGAGGCCCCCTGAACTGCAATAGCAGAAGAAGGTGTTGCTTGTCAGAGATAAGATGCTCTGATAGGATGTCCACATGGCTCTGAGCTGAAAGAAGAGGGGATTGGTAGTTCTTTCTTGGTTAAGGTACATTGCTTGAGCCACCTGAGGATCACTTTAGTGTTCAGGAGCAGTAAAATTTGTGTAAAGAAATCAAGTGCAAGGAGATGGATGCTTACCGAGTCACAGCGATATTCCCACGGGATAACAGCTTTAAAGGTCACAAAGTTGATTCCTGCTTCCAGACAGCGTTGTGCCACCACACGCCCAATATTTTCACATGCCGCCACTCCCCTGGGACTGTACAGATGTCTCTTTATGGCCCACTCACGGGTGGAGGCTGAGACAACGACATTCCCACTGCAATGCTCAACAAAGGCCTCCACATAGTGCTGTGTCCGCTCAAGCCGTAGTCTGGATGAGGGAAAAAATAAATATCATGAACATGAAAGCTAATCACAGAATAACAAATCACTGCTCAAGAACTCCATTTCATTATTTGTTATATTAGACTGTGTCACACTGAAAGAAAGACAGCTTCACTATTCTGCAGCAAGGGAGATGTACGTTAGATAGGAAAAAAAGCTTTTTAACTATAAGGATAGCTAAACTCCAGAATAGGCTTCCAAGGGAGGTTGTGGAATCCCCATCATTGGCAGTTTTTAAGAACAGGTTAGACAAACACCTGTCAGGGATAATTTAGGTTTACTTGGTGCTGCCTCTGCACAGGGGACTGGACTTGATGACCTCTTGAGGCCAGCCCTACATTTCTACGATTATTTGTTTACAACTCTGAAAACAAAACTTTTAGGAAAAAAGCTAAAAGTTGATAAGTTACAATATATGTGACTATGGCATCATTTCTAAATTTTAAAACAAGGAAAATAGTCAAGGACATCATAAATTTTGTGTTTCTCACTTATAAAGTAGAAAGAAAAGCACTACAACAACCTTAACACTGACTCATGGATTTTTAAAAGTAATTGTTATCTAAATATTGTCTTTTAAGGGACACTATTAGGGGAAATATCAGGTGCCGGGATTCTGAACCCTTTTTTTTTTTGGCATACCAGAGCACAGAAGCAAAAGACACTCTGAAGAGGTAACTAGAGCCCTAAGTAAAACTTCTGAAACACATTTTAAGGCTGCAAAGGTTATTGCTTGTTCAAAAGTTTGCAAGTTTTTTTATTTTCACTGATTTTATTCTCATTAATAGTTAATTTGTAAGTATTTTTGTCCACTGATGTATTCAGACTTGTATAAGTGGAACCTTAAAGCAGTAATTCCTACACAACAATATGTTTACTTATATTCAACTAAAGATTTCAGGGCTATTCAGAAAACAAGATATTTCTCTGGAATTAAAAGCTCATTTACAACTTTTCTATTTCATTTGGAATCAACAGCAGAGAATTCTAACTTGCTAATATTTCTATTTGTTGGTACACTAAAACACTGTGGGCCTGTAGTCTCAAGAGTGATTAGTGATTTTGGTTGCCCAACTTGAACATCTTTAAGGGCCCCGATTTTCAGACGGCAGGTGCTCAGCACACTTTAAGGTGTATCTTGTTTTCTGAATGGAGTGAAATCTTCAGTTGAATTTAAGTAAAAATATTGTAGTGTGGGAGTTATGACTTTAAAGTTACATTCGTTAATCCTGCACTATTGTTAACAGATTTCTGACTCACCTATGCCAATACTCTCTCTTGGGCCATGTTGTTTCCCAGCCTCGTTCCTTCCTTGCTAGTGCCAGCAGCTCCAAGTTACGAGGATTTCGGTTGATGAAATCTGGGGCAACAACCTCATTTTCCTTTGTGTCCACTTCACCCTCAGTGGTTCTGAAGCTGGCTACAGCAGATATGAAACGAAGCCCTTTGGGGAAATCAGGAAAACAACAAAGAACTAGAATATACACAGAATACATAGATTGAGTCTACAAAGCCTGAAATGTAGAATTAGTGATCTGAAGATTTTGGGTGAAAATCTTAGCGGAATTGAACAGTTTTCCACAGTATGTGGGCTGAGTTGTAAGTTGAATGCAGAAGGCATACCACATTTCCACTTATGATCTGCAACAGTGAGTTGACAATTTTTTCGTGCCTATAACCCAAATGCATAAATGACAGAAAGATTATCTAAGGATTAAAAAGTTATTCTTAATGAAAGTAAGTAATTGCCCAGGCAACTGCCTGTCTAACTGAATAAAGACATCCTAGACACCTCTGCCAACATAGTTGAAACCTGATTTGCAATAGTGATTTCTAGCTGGACAGTTGTATGTGCAGATTGCAAATGCCAAAACTGGATAATTTCATGATGCAAAAAAAATATCTAATAGAAACTGATCATTGTTTATAAGGAATAGTGCCCTCCATTTTGAAGGGTCCAGTAAGGTTTGTGTACATAGATCACTTCATTAACCATTCATATTCAAGCCGCTCTGGGGTGAAGTAGCTGTTTAACAGTGCACAGCTGTGTAACAATGTTGGGCAGGAACCAAAAGTTAGAATATTCAGAAGAGGGATACAAGAAGCATTTAGGTATGCCAATACTATCAATGTTAACATTCTTTCTTATAAAAATGTGCCACGGGGATCTTCAGTAACCACATACAGGAAAGACCTTGGCATTCAGATACCACAGTAAGAATCTAGGAAAAGCTTCCCCATGTAGGCAAATTATACTATTATGACCCATTACAGGGTGTCTTGCTCCTTCTTCTGAAGCATTTAGTTCAGGGGAGCATCAGAAACACAACAGATAACTAGATGAGCAATTAGTCTGTGTATGGTGATTCTTGCATTCCTATAAATGCCTAGGTACCAAAGGCAACACCTACAGGGACAGAGTACTCCCAGTACCTTCCTGGAGCACTGGGTTCGCCCTAACCCAGAGGAAAGCTTGCCACCAACAGACCTTCCTAAAGCACCCGTGTTTCCGTGAAAGACTCCCTGCCAATGTGCTGTCCCAGGCCAGAGCTGACCTGCCTGAATCCGGGTAGGCTCACTAAGCATGGGGTACGACCAGTGCAGGAGGCTCAGTCCCAAGAACAAGAGCCTCGCGCCCACCCTCCAGGGGCCGCCCCGGGAAGCGGGATACCTCCCGTCCGCCTGGCAGCGCAGAGCGCGTTACCGGGACTAGCGCGTTGAGTGTCGGCGACACTTCATTTCGCTGCTCGCCCATGGCCCTGGCACCCGAGGCCCGCCCAGCCCCGCGCGGGCGGGGTGAAGACACGGGTCGGAGGATCGCGGGGGTTCCAGGGGCGGGTGAGGGCAATCGCGAGGAGCGGCGGGAAACCACCTTTTCCGGCTCCCTGGAGTTTCCCGGCCGCGGCACCCAGCAGCAGCAGCAGCCCCCGGCTCCTCAGCGCCATCGTGGCCGGGCAGAAGTCGCGGTGAAACGTCCCCCGCGCTCACGGCCGCCCGGGAGCCACCATCTTTGCTGACCCGACCGGCTCGGCTGCTCCGGAAGCAGACAACTAACTTCCGCCCTCACCGTGCTGGCTGCCGCCCTTCCGCAGCGGGGGCGGAGCTAAGAGGAGACAGTCAGCTCCGGCGAGAAGCAGCCCCGCCCCGTGCACAGCGCTTGTGTGCGGCGTAGGTCCGAGGCCTACGAGGCAGGCGCCTCGCTGTGCCAATAACCCCCGTGCTCAGCGGGGTTCCCATCATGGGATGGGGAACGGTTTTAGCCTTTGTAGTCTTTCAGCTCAGGTTCGGAGGCAGGTGGTAAAGGACAAGTGCCTGCTAGTATTGCTCTGGATCACACCTTTATTCCCCGGGCCAGAAATAAACTAAATCTCTAGGACAGTGGTTCCCAAACTGGGGTTTGCGAAATGTTACAGGGGGTTCTCAGGAAAAAAATCCCTAATAGCGGACAGAGCTGTCCCTAGGGACCCCAGGCACCATGGGGCCAGCAGCCCGGAGCCCCTGGACTTCCAAGAGCTAAGCAGATCAAAGCAAGCATATCTATCACACTCAAGAGATTTAAACTTCAAGACTCCTTATAAGAAATGGAAAGGGAGGTAGATATTTTTTGCTGTTTTTAAAATTAAATAGGCAGCTAGTATTGTTTTTAAAATTATTATGAAGAACAAGTTTAAGCTTTGTTGTAACATGCGTTGTTTGCCTGGACTGCTCAAGACCTGAATGCTTGTGTAGGAGGAACTCTAAGTTGGCTTCTTAAATACCTTCATACTTGTTTCACATCTGATACTCCTTGATGAAACATAGGAGCCTTGTCTTATAACAGGCTTATTCAAAGTGATACAAGCTATGAAAGTGAGATCTTGGAAGAGTGTTGCCGTTTTCGTAATGTAATAAGAATACTGTAATGATAAATAATAATAATAAATAGTGTGTAATAAGCATGTCATAAAAACAAATTTTATATTTCCAAGATCACTGCTTTTATAATTTATACTCAGGTAAAGTTGAAAATCCCTGGAAATATTCATTTTTAGGAGGGGGTTCGCAAGACGACATTTTAGTGAAAGGGGTTCAGAGGTTGATAAAGTTTGGGAACCACTGCTCTAGGACAATGTTCTCCAACCTTTTTACACCCAAGATCACTTTTTGAATTTAAGGGCAACCCAGGATCCGCCCCGCTCACTGCATTTCCCCTTCTCTTCCTCGCTCGCTCTCCCCCGCACCCTCAACTCACTTTCACTGAGCTGGGGTAGGGGGTTGGGTCTCGGGGGGGGCGGTCTCTGGGCAGGGTGACCAGACAGCAAGTGTGAAAAATCGGGACAGGGGGTAGGGGTAATAGGAGCCTATATAAGAAAAAGACCCCAAAATCATGACTGTCCCTATAAAATCGGGACATCTGGTCACCCTAGCTCTGGGCTGGGGCCTAGGGGTTTGCAGTGTGGGAGGGGGCTCTGGGCTGAGCCTGGGGCAGGGGGTTGGGGTGCAGGAGGGGGTGATGGGTGCAAGCTCTGGGAGGGAGTATTGGGTATGGGGGGGCTGTGCAGGCTCTGGGACTGAGTTTGAGTGCAGGAGGGGGCACAGGCTGCTGGCTCTGGGAGGGGGTCAGGGCTAGGGCAGTGTTGGGATGCAGGAGGAGGAATGGAGTGCTGGCTCCAGGAGGGGACTCAGGGTTGGGGTGCTAGCTCTGGGAGGGGGCTCAGGGTTGGAGTGTGAGAGGCTTGGGGTGCTGGTTCAAGGCTGGGGCTTGCAGTGCAGGAGGGGGTTTGTGGTACTGGCTCCAGGAGGGGGCTCAGGGCTGGGGGTTAGGGTACAGCCTCCCGCTGGGCAGCACTTACCTCTGGCGGTTCCTGGTCTGTGGTGCAGCGTAGCTGCTGCTAAGGCAGGCTCCCCACCTACCAGGCCCTACACTGCTCCTGAAAGGGGCCAACACGCCCCTGCGGGGGGCATGTGGTTCCACACGCTGCCCTTCTCTGCTAGCTCCGCTCCTGCAGCTCCCATTGGCCACAGCTCCCCATTCACGACCAATTGGAGCTGTGGGGGCAGTGTATGCAGGCAGGAGCAGCACATGGAGGGAGACCCTGTGTGTCCCCCCCGCAGCAGCCCCAGGGCCACTTCCAGGAGCAGCATGGGACAGGGGCAGGCAGGGAGCCTGCCTTAGTGGCAGCCCCACTTCTCCACCAGAGATCGCGATCAAGTGGGAGATCCTCTAGGATCGCCATCGACCAGATGGTGACCACTGCTCTAGGAAAAGGGGAGTAAGTGAAATGTCCTGAATCCCTGCCATTTCTCCAATAGGGAACCATCTATGCACAGGATGGGATGTAATCAAAAGCGTCTTTTATTTCTCCTTCCTTACTAGTTAGGAGGAGGCTCATATTGAGTCAATTTGCTGAAAGGCTGGTCAGGTTAGATACAATTTTAAAGTTACTTTTAATTTCTATAGGATTTTTACATTTTACATTTTTTACATTTTACAATTTACATTTAAAAAAATTTAAATCAGATTTGTATATACTTGTCACTAGTTCTTTATTTCTTGTTTTTTCATGAAATCTGTTTACAGCTATGCACTCTACAAGCATTAGCCTTACAGGCTAGCATTTAAGTCTTATTATCCTATCTTTAAAAATGGAGATAGAAATTATTTTAGCAGATGGAATATCTAAAATGTATACAAGAGATATCTGGGGCAGACAGAGATTGTGCAGATTAAGAGAATCTTACTATAGATGAACGGAAATGGGAGTGATGCTCCACCATAGAGAACATTATTCTTGATTGCCTAATTTTTAAATATAAAGTACTCAATGAGAAATTATGTGTGGCCTTTGATAGAATCAAAAGCTGTTTTGAAGTTTACAATCAGACATTTTAGAACAGCTTGTTTCAAACTGGAATTTACCCAAGCACATTATGCCTTCTCAGATCTCGGTGTGTGACCTCACTAAGGCTAGGTCTACACTGGGGGGGGATCGATTTAAGATACACAAATTCAGCTATGCAAATAGCATAGCTGAATTCGACGTATCCTATTCGACTTACCCCGCTGTGAGGATGGCGGCAAATCGACCGCTGCGGCTCCCCCGTCGACAGCGCTTACTCCTCCTTACGAGGTGGGAGTACACGCGTCGATTAGGTGATCGATTTATCCGTCTAGATGAGACACAATAAATCGATCCCCGAGAGATCGATTTCTACCCGCTGATCCGGGCGGGTAGTGTAGACTAGCCCTAAGGCCAGAATTAGAAAAGGAAGGCAAGGTGACTCCACCAGCATTTTCGGGAATTTCAAAGGGGGGCTAGATTAAGCAGAGATGACTTCTGGCTCTTTATTTAAATTTTATATTAATAACAAAAGAAAAATTAAAGGAGCTTGTTTTTCTTTGTTATTCTTAGGTTGACTGAAGTGTCATTGAAGTGCTGTACATTTGGTTAATTTTGCAGTAAGTTATCAAGCTAAAACGCAGTCTCGTGGGGCTGTAGACTACTGAAAAACTCTGAAAACTGCACTGGATTACTTTTGAAGAAGATACTGGCTCTGCTCTACTAAACTCCAAGGTTACACCAAGCACTAGGGAATTAGCCCTGTGCCTTGCTGCTAAACTGCAAGAAGACATTGTCTAGGTTTATGGCTACTAAAGCAGCACCTTAGCTTCCTGCAATTAAACCCCCCCAAGCCTGGGGAGAACATTTGCGATTTCCAACGAGCCCGGCGCTGGAGAAGGGTCGAGGATTGGGGGGACGGCGCAGCCCAGCCCTGGCAGAACTAGGGCTCTGCGGTCCGGGACCCGCTGCAGGCGGGCGGGAAGCTGGTTTGCGGCGTTTCCTCACCGTTAGGCGCGTAAAGCCCAATGACACGAACATGCGGGACTGAGAGCATCCGAACCACTCAGCTAGGGTTACTATATTGCAATACTGCAAAAAGAGGACACTCCACGGGGCCCCGCCCCCGCCCCTTCCCCGCGCCAACTCCGCCTCTTCCCCAAAGTCCCCACCCCAACTCCGTCCCCTCCCCTGAACGCTCCGTCCCCCTGCTCCTCCCCCTCCCCTGCTTCCCGCTAATCAAATGTTCACGGGAAGCCTGAAACAGGCAGGCAGCAGGTAAGTTGGGGCGGCGGGGGCGCGAGGAGGTGCGGCCCAGTCCGGCCCCCCCAGCCAAGCGGCTCCCTCCGCCGGCCGGCCCCAGCCAAGAGGCTCTGGCCCCGGCGGCTCCAGACCGGCTCGGCTCCGGCCCTGGCCCCGGTTCTGGCTGAGCGCGCCGGCCCCAGCCGAGTGCCTCCGGCCCGGCACCGGCCGAGCACCCCCAGCCCCGGCCCTAGTGACTCCAGCTCGGCTCGGGCCCCAGGGCACCGGCCGACTGGCTCCAGCCCTGCCCCGGCCGACTGCCCCCAGCCCCGGCCCCAGCGGCTCCGGGCCAGCTTGGCTCGGGCCCCGGTTCTGGCTGAGCGGCCCCGGCCAGCGGCTGAGCACCCCCGGCCCCAGCCCGGATCCAAGCCCCATGACCCCGGCCAGAGCACGGCCCGATTCTTGCTAAAGCCAGCCCTGATTGGGGGAGTTGTTAGTTTTGCTGCAGCCACTCCACTCGCACTCGGGGTCCCCCGAGCGTCTTTTGCACAAGTGCGAGTGGCTGCAGCAAAACTAACAACTCCTCCGATCTGTGGGGGCACAGAGGCAGCAGGCGGCATCCGAGCTGCGCTGGGGAGAGCGGCGGGAGCCGAGAAAGTTGGAGCCTGGGGAGGAGGCGGTCCCCTTACCATGCCTCCCTATTTTACCAGACATGTCCGGCTTTATTGGAAATTCCTCCCGGGCAGGGATTTGAGGACCAAAAAGCCAGACATGTCCGGGAAAATCCGGACGTATGGTAACCCTACACTCAGCACTGAGCCCCCAGGGACTGCACCCTGCTGGGCCGGGCCAGGCCGGCCCCTTGCGGGTGTGCTGCTAGGGCGGGGGCGCGCTGGGCCCCGCCTGGAGACAGGCGCAGAAGCTCGCTTGTGCCGTGCGGGGGAGGGGCCGTCTCAGCAGCGGCTTCCTCCCTGTGAAGCGACGTTCCCTGTACTGGGAGTCCCTAGGCCAGCCGCCCCTCCTTCACAAGGGGCGCGCACCCCGCCCCCACGCCTTCTGGAACCTCCTGGAAGGAGACAAATAACCGTCGCTCCTAGCCCCGCCCCCTTACCCAACATGCAATGTGACTCAGGGGGAAACTCAAGGAGCAGACGCGTTGCTAATCTCAGAATCCAATCACTACCTTCAATCTAGGCACCTTCTGAGCCGCATTGCAACGGGCTGCTGGATTGGACAGAAGTGTTTAACATCATCATGATTCATCGCCGTTCCTTTCTCCCCACTTTGCTCTGTTCCCTCCCCATCATACACTGCGGTTAGGGGCCAGTTTCCCAGCAAGCCTTGCGGCGTCACCGGCGGATTCTCCTGCAGCAGCGCGTGTATCGCTGTCTCTCTGCGCGCGGGGAAGATGGAGATGGGGTCGCTGGCCGTGTTCGGAGAGCGGATCTCCGGGGAAGCGATCCGCGGCCAGAACGGTAACGGCTGCCCGAGCGCGGAGCGGGGCCCCGGGCGCCTGACTCAGCGGCCGCTGCCGCCATGTGCTGCCACGGCGGGGCGGGGTTCCTGTAGCAGAGGAACCCGGGCGCGGGAAGGGGCCAGGCCCCGGCTCTCAAGCTCGCTTGTGTCGACGGGACGCGGCCTCAGGCCTCAGTCCCTTTGACCCCCATCGTTACGTGCCTCAGCCCGAGCCCGCTCAGAGCTCGGCCCAGGGTGGTGGCTGCCGAGAAGCAGCTCGTGGCTGTCCACGGGCCCGTTACTTCGAGCCGCTTTCCCCGCGGCGGCCCTTGGGTGGTTGCGGCGCGGTGGCGCCCGCGTTCACACGGAGCCGCCGGGCACGGGGGCGCTCTTGTCTCGTTGCTGTTCGCAGCCCGATTCCCTTTAGGGCGCTCGGCAAACCCGAGCTCGTTGTTACGTGAACAGCCCCGGCCGCCATTTTTGACCCGCCTTCAGCAGGAGAGACTCGGGGTAAAGCGGTGTGAGACTTATCCCGCCTGGGTTCTGTCCTGGGACAGGCCTGCGGCTCGCTATGGGGAAAGGGCCGAGAAATCGGTAACCGTGTGCCGTGAATGTTTTCCCTGTCACTGAAACGTCTGACGTGCCTGTGAACAATAGTGACCATCTGATCACACCCCCCTCCCCACCGCGGGGCTTTGCTTCCCGATTGGGTAGAATTTATGAAAAGTGGCCCTTGTAGTTACACTGAAGATTAAGGTTACAAATGGGTAAAACTTGAGATTGGTACTCTTAAGCTTTTGCCTACATGAGACCATTCTTGTGTGTGTCCTACAAAAGATTATTAGTGTTATTGAATATAAATTATGAATGACTTTCAAAGATTAAAGCTTGCTGCATATGAAAGTCAAGAGCATGAAGACTGAGTTTCTCACCCTCTAGTATAGATGCTGTTTTAATATGTCTGAGGATCAAAAATAATTTTGAGATATTTTCTTAACTCCATCCAGTCACTGTCAATTAATAAGCGAATACCAGTATGTGCCCCCTAGTGCTAGTATAAAATCAAGATGTGTTAATTAAACAACGGGGTAGATAGACTAGTTTTGTGTGAAAGTAATACAGCTTGGTATAAAGCTTTGGTCCCAGATCCTCAAAGGTATTGGGGGGGGGGGGGGGCGATGTCTCACTACCATAACTTTGAAAATCTGGGCATTAGCTCATTTGGGATGGAATCAAGCCTGGTGCAAGACAAAGACAGGCTTAGATGTAGCTCCCTAGTACTTCACTAGCCCATTAGCCCACCTTTGCCATAGCTGTAATGATCTCTTTGAAATGTTGGTGAGTCTGGAATCTGCAGTGTTAAGTTTTAGTCCTCAAAAGGATTCTTTGTACCATCCGTCTCAGTGCTTCAGACAAGTTATTACAGGAGCCCTGCACTATGAGCAGAAACCAGCTGTTTTTGAAGTGGATGCTGTGTGGGTAGAAACATCAGGTGTAGAAAAGTGGTACATATCTTAGTAAAGTCTAAGGAAGCCTCTGATATACAGGCAAATTTGGGAAATAGCAGTTAAATCTTTTTGTTTTTTACAAAGAGTTGATCTCCGGAAACAAAAAATGAGCGAGTTTGGTACATTTAAAGCTTTAAAGGAAAGATCAGATTTAAACTGGACCCTTCCCATTTGACTACCACTCCTTCAGTTTACAGATTGAGTGGCTATGCTTATGGGATAGAGAAAATACTGCCAAAGTCTGAAGGAGAAGATTGACAATATCTTTTTCCTATATGAAATGGCAGAACACAGAATGAAAAGATTCTGAATGACAAACCAAATTACATCATTTATTTCTTTGACCTAGAAAGTTTTTTGGTTATTTCAGTAGCCAAAACAACATCCTTCGGACACCTTACTTGTTCCAGACATGAAACTGCTATTTTGTAGTATCAAAGGTCCAGATCTTGCAATCAAGTGAGGTCATGGACCCTTACTCAACCACCCCTTTTGTCCCCACTTTCCTGGTCAGATTGGCAAATTTGTTTGCAGGATTGGAGTCTAAATAAGGAGTCATTTTATGTCAGGTTCCTGAAATTAAGAATCTGCTGACAGAAAAATATACTGCTCTTAAAATAGATATTTGGGAAGAAATAATTATTTATTTTTATTTTGCTTGATTTATACAGTTATGGCTGCAGCTTCAATTGCCAACATTGTGAAGAGTTCTCTTGGTCCAGTTGGTTTGGATAAAATGTTGGTGGATGATATTGGTGTAAGTAAGCATGTCTTTCATGTTAACTTTTAAGAAAAGGGCTTACGTATTAACAAACTTACACTGTAAATTAGTGCTGTGACCTGTTCTGTTTCTGCTGAAGGCATGTCTGTTTTTTTGTAAAGTGTTTCTATCTAAAATATGCTTCATGGCTCTAATTTACATTTGTTAGTTTGACCTCTTTTTCCATTTTGTCATTAGGGATGTAAAATACTAAACGGTAAGCATTAGTCTTACTGTTAACCCACCGTTAACCTCCAGCTCCGAGCGGGCTGGCCGGAGCAGCCACAGCCCCTCTCCCTTTAATCAGTTAACTGGTTAAACATTATAATTTTAATCGTTTAAATGGTTAACTTTTTAAATATTTACATCCCTATTTGTCTTTATTTTATTTATTTATTTATTGAAGAAAGCCTTAATTGTAAACTATGGTTAACTGTTACTTCATCCATGATGTGCTCCCTTATTTTATAACAAAATTAACTCTTGCTCATATGCAAGTACGTTTGCATTTCAATAAACTTTTTTTCTCACATGGATACTTGTGTGACGGGTTGGATCACAGAAACCCCCTTGGGACTGCCACCTGATGTGCCTAGACTACCTCTCAGTCCGTTTTCCCTGCCAGCTTGGGACTTCAGTACCTTGCCTTGTTTGAGCCAGACACGCTTGCCTGCTGCAACCACAGATCCAAGTCTGAACCACATCCTCCACAAGCTGCAGGCTTAACTGAAACAGCTTAAGAAGTGCTCCTATCTCCAGCACTCAGATACCCAGCTCCCAATGGGGTCTAAACCCCAAGTAAATCCGTTTTACCCTGTATAAAGCTTATACAGGGTAAACTCATAAATTGTTCGCTCTCTATAACACTGATAGAGAGATATGCACAGCTGTTCTCCCCCCCCCCCTCCTCCCCCACCCAGGTATTAATACTTACTCTGGGTTAATTAATAAGTAAAAAGTGATTTTATTAAATGCAAAAAGTAGGATTGAAGTGGTTCCAAGTAATAACAGACAGAACAAAGTAAATTACCAACTAAAATAAAATAAAACATGCAAGTCAAAGTCTAACACAGCAGGAAACTAAGTGCAGGTAACTCTCACGCTCAGAGATGTTCCAATAAGCTTCTTTGACAGACTATCCTCCTTCTAAGTCTGGGCCCAATCCTTTCCCCTGGTACAGTCCTTGTTCCAGCTCAGGCAGTAGCTCGGGGATTTCTCATGACTGCAGCCCCTTTTGTTCTGTTCCACCCTGTGGCAGGGCAGAGGTATAAACCCCTTGGATGCCCTGCTAAAGGTGTTCTGCCGTCAACACCCCCCCCCCCCCCCTTCCTGGCAGAGCGGCTGGGGGCGGGGACCCAGACACTCAGCAAGGAGCTCAGTTGCAGGCCCTAACGAGGGCAGGCTCAGGCTGGGCTGGTGACTGGGAGGAGATATAAGCTCAGTGGGAAGCTAGCCAGGGGAGAAGACAGGGGGACTGCAGCTGTCTCTCTACCAGCTGCAGGAAGCCTCAAGGGTGAGAAGACCCAGGGAAGGGTCAGTATGGGGATCGGTGTTGGGCGAATTGGGATTGCACTAAGCACTGTAAATAAAGAGACACGGGTGAAACACCTGAAAGAGGCGTTGGGACCCTTTTCTTTGACCAGCCTAAGCAGAGAGCACAGGGACGAAAGGGAAGGAACCTGTGCAGACCCTGTGACACCCCCCCTTATATAGCTTTGGCACAAGGCGGGAATCTTTTGTCTCTTTGGGTCCCCACTCCTCCTAAATGGAAAAGCCTCAGGTTTAAGATGGATTCCAGTACCAGGTGACACAGCCACATGTCCTGTGAGACCCCCCCAAGCCTTCATTCTTCCCGGCTTGACTCACAGGAAGGCTTGCAAGTAAACAGAGCCATCTACAGTCAATTGTCCTGGTTAATGGGAGCCATCAAGATTCCAAACCACCATTAATTG
Organism: Emys orbicularis; assembly: GCF_028017835.1. NCBI lineage: Eukaryota > Metazoa > Chordata > Testudines > Emydidae > Emys > Emys orbicularis. Next base: position 123,634,506 of record NC_088685.1, on the reverse strand, counting down.
CCCACACTTTGCATAATTACAAGAGAACCTCTGAGTTATATTTCATATTTCTAGTTTCAGATACAAGAATGATACATTCCTACAAATAGGATGAATACATGCAGAACAACATAACCTTTGCACAGATATGTTACATGGCATATCTAGTATAAAACATATTCCCGTTATGTCATATTTACATTCATAAGCATATTTCTATAAAGCACTATGGGGTGCAAAGTCACAACTTGTACTAACATTGTTTAGAACGGCACAAAGAATGAATAAATCAAAACTTATTTTTGCTGCTGTTGACATGCATGCTGTTGTCTTTAAATTATTGTACATATTTTAGAATTAGGTACTGTTGTACATAATTTGCATTGGCTAATGTTTATAATAAGATAGAACCACATCCCATTTTCAAATATTTAGACCAGGTGATAATCTGATTTCTATCTGCTGTGCTAGCCTGAAAGCCAAAGTGAGATAGCCTTATGTAATTAATAAAAGGTAATATTGCACATTAGCTTAAACTGAGATTTGTAAATAACTGTATTTAAAATACTTTATTAAAAATAGACAAAGATATTCAAGCTACATTTAAGAAATCTTCCCTAGTTTTTATTTATACAACATAAAGAATTCTACCATCTAAAAGCTCATGCATATTCTTGTGTGCCAAGGCTCCCATCCTGCAACACATGGTTCATGGGGATTAGTCGTGTGATTACATGTGTATGGTTGTAGTATTGAAGACTTGGCTTAAAAAGACAAAGTAAACTCTTGAGGTAAATGGTCAATATGCATGATATTGCACTAGGCATATCATTGTCATTAAAATGTCTTCTCATATTTTACAGTTTAATAAAGTTTAAAAATAAATTAGTATGAATATCAATCTTTTGTTATTTTTTTAAAACTAGGATGTGACCATTACTAATGATGGTGCAACCATTCTGAAGCTGCTGGAGGTAGAACATCCTGCTGCAAAAGTTCTGTGTGAGCTGGCAGAACTGCAAGACCAAGAAGTTGGAGATGGGACCACCTCAGTGGTATGTAGAAAGTTTTACAGGCAGACATGCTGAAAGTCATTATCAAATGCAGCTTTTGGCATATCATTATAAATCCTGGCACTGTGCAGATTAAATCTGGACCATTTCATCATGTGACAACAAATTTCAAATGCATCTGCCCCAGTGCAAACTGAAAATTGCTTTGAAGCATGTCATAAACATACAGCTACGAGTAGCATAAAATCCCTCCTTTATCTGTAAAGGGTTAAGAAGCTCAAGTAACCTGGTTGGCACCTGACCAAAAGGACCAATAAGGGGAGAAGATACTTTCAAATCTGTGGGGGAAGTTTTTTGTGTTCTCTCTCTTTGTGTGTTCTCTCCGGGTCAGCGAGGAATCAGGGCAGGGAAAATACATCTCCTAAAACCATACCTGAACTAAGCATTTAAGATTACAAATTGTAAGTAATAGGAAGAAAATGCGTTAGATTATCTTTTGTTTTAGCTTGTGAATTTCCCCTAGGCTAAAAGGGAGGTTTAGTCCTGGTTTCTTTTTTTTTTTTTTTTTTTTTTTTGTAACTTTAACGTTTTGCCTAGAGGGGAATCCTCTGTGTTTTGAATCTGATTACCCTGTAAAATTACCTTCCATCCTGATTTTACAGAGGTGCTTCTTTTACTTTTTCTTTATAATAAAGTTCTGCTTTTAAGAACCTGATTGGTTTTTAGTGTCCTAAAAACCCAAGGGCTGGTCTGTGCCCACCTTGTTAACCTATTTGGTTCGTATATTATTCTCAAGCCTCCCCAGGAAAGGGGGTAAAGGGACTTGGGGGATATTTTGGGGAAACAGGAACTCCAAGTGGTCCTTTTCCTAAATCTTTGTCTAACTCAGTTGGTGGTGGCAGCGATACCGTTCCAAGGACAAGAATTTGTGCCTTGGGGGAGTTTTTAACTTAAGCTGGTAGAGATAAGCTTAGGGGGTCTTTCATGCGGGTCCCCACATGTGTACCCTAGAGTTCAGAGTGCGGAGGGAACCCTGACAAAGCAGTTCCTGGAACCGGAGTAATGAGGGGAGACCACTGTACAAAAACTAGCATCTCTAAGCATGCTTGCATTCTGGAAAGGGGTTATTCTTTACTTACTGGCTGCAATTTGAGAATGATCATTCCTTCCCTTCCTGTAGTTATATTTGAGAGTAGCTTCTGGGTCGAAGAAGTTCTTAATTCTCAACCCCTTAGAAAAAAATTGAAACATAGGTGGACTAATCGATGGAATAGAATCAGCTGATTCCAGACAACTCATATCAGAACCCCAAAATCAGTTCAGAGTTAACTAGTGAAACAGAAGAATTAGAATGGTTTTACTCATTAATTAATCTAAATGATGGGGAACTTCTCATATTCTTCACTTACTTGTTTGTTGGAGCAAGAACTACTGTTTATATTAAGACGTGCCCATTTTCTCAGTGAATCTTTTTCCTCTTTTCAAACAGGTAATTATTGCTGCTGAACTTCTGAAAAATGCAGATGAATTGGTCAAGCAGAAAATTCATCCCACCTCTGTTATTGGTGGCTATCGTCTTGCTTGCAAGTAAGATAATCTATTTCAGCGGAAATATTTGTATTTTGCAAATCTAGTGTTCCATTGTATCCAGTGAACACTTACTTTACCTTAATCCTGTATTCATTATCACCAACAATACAGGATTTTTTTCTAAGCTGATAAATTGTAAAGACTTGTGGTGGTGGTGGTTTGTCAACTTGGTTCTAACTCATCATTTAGTCTGCATTTCCCCGCAGAGGGAAATTCTACTAACAAGAAATAGAGAGAAATTGTTCTTGAAATGTTGTTGGTTTTTATTCAACAGGGAGGCAGTTCGCTACATCAATGAAAATCTTATTATTAACACAGATGAACTTGGCCGGGACTGCCTTATTAATTCAGCTAAAACATCAATGTCCTCCAAAATCATAGGAATGTATCCTTTGACTTGGTAATAATAAATTGGAATCTTAATTTTAAGAAAATGAGGGATATTACTGCGGAGAGCTTGAGTATCCACTCTAAATCCCATGGCAGCAGTTCTTAGTCCTTATCCTTTTTCATTATAAACCCTTATTTTAAGAGTTATAACTCCATTGTGAAAACTTGTTCTTGGTATCAACTTGGCATAAAAGGTGTATTCTGGTTTACTAAACCAAACCCTGCTTGTTCACAGGACAGTTGCAACAAGTTTTTAAATCTCTCCCTTACCAAAAGAGGAAAATGGTTTGTATCACATTTGTTAAAACCCTTAATCCTTAAACACAAGCTACAATTAACCACTTCCTTAGATGCTGAAATTGTAGCTGTTTTCTCTCACAGAAGCTGCCCCAGAGGCTTGAAGGAGCTGTTCTAATCTAAACAGCTACTTTCATCCCCCTAATAGTTGTAGAAAACATGATGATGTGCTGTGACCCTTGCCTATAATTTTTCTTGTCTTTACCAATCTTATGTTTCTTTAAAAACAAAACTCTGGTGAGTTTGCCTGTGTGTGGTTTTTTGTTTGTTTGTTTGTTTTTTAAGTATAACGGCTTTAAAAAAAATGCTCTTTCTGCCATTTACTACATAACCCATCACCCTTTTCTCCTTCCTGGGGCTGCCCAGGGGCTTTGCCCCTGTGAAGCCCACTCTGACTCAGTTCACATTCCATCTTAGCCAACATATAGCTTATATTTTGCATTAGATAGAGAGAAACATTTTAAAGCATTCAAGCAGGTGATCACCCACACTAATCCTAAAAGTGTCTCCATTATTCCAGGCAACATTCCTTCTTGCAGTCTGTCTTCCCACTGTAGTTCAGTGATGGTTACTTGCTTATGACATCCATTTGTTTCCTTTGAAAAACTGGTTTCTAATTCAGGATTCTGATCTGACTGGGATAAAGCAGGCAAAAATAGGCTGTGTGCGCGCAAGTTTTGTGTACACAGTTTTGTATGTAGCAAATATATTATCATTGTGAAAACATGAAATAATTTGATATTTTTAAAAATTTACTGGTAATCCAGTTATGTGGACTTGCCATTTCTTCTGAGCTTTCCAAAATAGTCATATTGTATGCAAATAATAAATTTTATATTTTCAATTTAAGTCATATCCTTAATTTAATTTTAATGTATTTATTTATAATCTGCTTGGAGACTTGTCAGATGTCAATCTCAACTGATGTTCTGGGGTTTAGAGCAGTAGTCCCCAAACTGGGGGGAATGCCCCCCTATGAGGGCGTGGAGGAACGTTTGTGGTGGAGTGGCAGGGCCCATGTCAGCCTCCACGGGAGCGTGAAGCAGGAGCACCACCCATTCCCACTCTGCCCCCACCTCAGCTACAGGCCCCGACCGCAGGCCCAGCTCCCAGGGAGGGGGACGGACCAGGTATGGGGGGTGCATGATGAAAAAAGATTGGGGACCACTGGTTTAGAGTGAAGCCACATGAATACGTGCAAATGCCACAAATAATGAGGAAGACATACCAGTGGTAGAAGCCTATAATTAACTATTACTTGTTCTTTCTGTTTAAAGTGCCATGCCCGTGGATGGTATCGTATGCAGATGTTAACTGCTTGTTGACACAGTAGAAGAAATTACTGGAACAACTTGTAAAATGCTCTGTGTACAGTTTGCTTGGGAATGGGAGTCAGGAACACTTGAGTTCTAGTGCTGGCATTGCCACTGATTTGCAGTGTGGCTTTGGACAAAACATTTAAACCCTGTCCTAGTTTTTTCTAGCTGTAAAATTAGATTAATAATTATTTTACCTCATAGATGCTTCAAGGATTATTTTAAAGGCATGTTAATATAAGGCAGCCTATAAATGCTGTTTTTAGCATTAAAATCAATGTATATTATGCTAGTTGTCTCTGTGTAGCTCATTTTAGCCTTAACAGTATTTTAGTGATGGTGACTTCTTTGCCAACATGGTGGTGGATGCTGTGCTTGCAGTTAAATTCACAGATCAAAAGGGTCAAGCCAAATATCCAATCAGTTCCATTAACGTTTTGAAGGCACATGGCCGTAGCCAGAAAGAGAGTATTCTTGTAAACGGTTATGCACTGAACTGTGTGGTGGGCTCACAAGGTAAGCTCAGATTTTGTTTTATAAGCTTTCAGTGAGCAGAATGACTGAAGTTTATTTCTGAATATTGCTCTTATGTGGATGTTTCTAGTGATGTGAAGAATTGGCTAATAAGCTATTGTTTAGAAAAATTAAAAACAACCCTTGAAACAACTTATAAGTAAATGAATACATTCTTAAATAAAACCAAACCCTACTCTAAGCAGAAGTTTTTTGCCCCAAAAGTGAGAAGTGACAGACTCTGTGAAGTCCATGGGCTCTGCTGTTGTGTTTTATGTGAAAGGAACTTGGGTATTGCAGTGACACACCACGGTATAAAATCCAAACAGAAAAATTATGGTGGTTGCTTTAATATACTACGTTGTACTTCAGTGTTGACACAACTTGGATAATTATTCCCATTTTACACGGTCTTATAATTACATGTCAAATATTTGTGTCATTGAAACACTATCCTGGTTCCCCAGTCGAAGGTTGTGTTTTTCTGAAATTTTGTAAAGTTACTCTAGCAGTTTAAATCAAATAAATAATTTAGCAGTTTCTAACTACCCATCTGTAGAAAAATAGCAGACACGTAGGTCCAAATTCTCCCCAGAAACTCATGGGCAGCTACTAAGGACTTCAGTGAAACTTGCATTCATGTCTGAAGTCAATATTTGGCTTTGAAATCTTGTTTCAATAAGGATTTTTTAAATGAGATCTAAGATCATAAACATTTTTAAATGTTTAGTCTGTCTGTTCACATTCTTGCATTTGAATGATGGAAATAAGCTAATCGCTTATCTGGTCCTTAATAAGTGTCTAGTAGATCTCAGGTTACGTTTGAAATGCATACATTGCAGTGGACTGTTTATTTAAAAACTTGCAATTTAAAAGAGACTCAAGGAAATATTTCTATTGCCCATAAGGTTTTAAAACGTTTTTTTGAAGTCTAAATGTTGTGCAGTCTTTGACCTGACTGTCTCATCATTGTTTATTACATCAGTTACTGTGCAGCACTTTGCATGTGTCAAGAAATCACACTGTCAGGTAAAACTTGTGAGGCTTCAGTAGTCAGTGTTGAAGGAATGTGCATTTCAGTGACAAAGTCTGGAATACAGCAGAGGCTGCTGTTAAGTTGCTAGTGGAGAGGAGGTTGACTGTATTGCTCAGCCTATCTAGCAAATAAGTGAGCAGCAATAAATGTCACCCAAGGGAGTTCCATCCAGCCCTCCTTAGCTTGAGGATAGTTGACTGCAGTGCAGGGCCTCAAAGGTGGACAGTGTAAAAGCAAGGAAATTGGCTACTGTCACTAGAACTAGGTTACTATATTTTGACATGTTCCACTCTGTTAAAATCAACATGTTTTTATTATCCCTTACTGGGACCATAGTAGGGCCCTGCTAAATACATCAGAGTTCTCTGTAGATTTACATAGTGATTACACTGGATACCAACAGGTCAGTTTTACCTGTGGTACTAATACATCTTGAACTTCTAGCTCAACAATGTAACAAACTGGGAAGCAAGGAGTCATGGAAAGGTGCTCTTCCATGCCTTTGTATGAAGAGGTAAATTAAGAAAGCAGCTAAGATTATGTCTGCGTATTGAAGAATGTCTTACTACCCTTTTCATTGTTCTTGTCAGAACATTTTCCCAAGTGTGTTTGTGAAAAGAGTTGCAGGGGGAAAAAACAGCCTTAGATGGGTAATTGTGTGTGTGTGAGAAATCTAAAAAGTAAAATAATACATCACAACTATTTTGCATTTTATTAAGCATTTTTAATTAAAACTTACTTGTAACAACATTGAGTAAAATACCATTTTTATATAGGTATGACCAAGAGGATAGTTAATGCAAAGATTGCCTGTCTTGACTTCAGTCTGCAGAAAACAAAAATGAAGCTTGGTGTTCAGGTGCTGATCACAGATCCGGAAAAACTGGACCAGATTAGACAGAGGTATGCTGGGTTTTTAAAGCAAATGAGCACATTTTCAAACTAATTTTGGTATTTTTAATTATGTACTGGGTGTATGGGTGTTCTGAAGAGTGTAATAGGCAACAAAATTAACTACAGAGGTAAATAACACATCATCTCAATATAAAATACTGGTGGAAAACATTGATCATAACTTGATTAAAATGTATTTGGATAATCTGTGTTCAGTTGAACTGTATAATTGTATTGAATTATGAAGCAAAAACCAGTTACATTATTTAGAATCAATTATTGGGTTGATTTATATCAGCAAATAGGAAACTTTGATTTAAATAATTGATTTACAGTGTTTTACGTTTGTACTTTTTATTTTCCTAAAGAAAGATTGATTCTTTTATTGGTTGGTGGCCACTAAAGTATAGCCTGTACACTATATTTGGCAATTTTTGCTAACCAGGTGGGTACACTGTGTTTGTATGCTTAAGCAAATATCTAGCTTACACCTACATTAATTCAGATTCTTAATTTTTATTATATCAGAAAATGGTGAATGATGCATTTGTTAAGATTTTTTTTTTTTTGCGTGTGATTTGTGTTGGTGCATTTGGATGGGTACAGGAATTCAATTAAAATGCACAAACAGAATTGTAAAGTCTTTTATTCGTTAAATAAAAAAAATTATCAAAACATGTTTTGAATTTAAAACTGTTTTATTAAACAAAGGAAGTTATTTAATTGAACTGATTATTTCTGCCCACCAAGTCCTTCGGTATTTTAGAATGAGTAGATCTCATCCTCTCAACACACACTTTTATTCCTAGGTCAGGAGAGGAAACAAGACTTCTTGATTTTTCAGCTTCCAGTCGTTTCTTAACTTTGAATGTACTAGTTGTTGAAAAAACTGAAATGAATAAAATATTCTCTCTGAGCCTGTGGAAGGGGTTACTGCTGTCAAAAGCTCATTCAGCACTTCAAACTCTAGTGTGTAGCCAGTGTTCTCCACAAGTTCAGTGGTATGTCCAGAGATGGAGATTCCACAACCTCCCTAGGCAATTTATTCCAGTGTTTAACCACCCTGACAGGAACTTTTTCCTAATGTCCAACCTAAACCTCCCTTGCTGCAGTTTAAGCCCATTGCTTCTTGTTCTATCCTTAGAGGCTAAGGTGAACAAGTTTTCTCCCTCCTCCTTATGACACCCTTTTAGATACCTGAAAACTGCTATCATGTCCCCTCTCAGTCTTCTCTTTTCCAAACTAAACAAACCCAATTCTTTCAGCCTTCCTTCATAGGTCATGTTCTCAAGACCTTTAATCATTCTTGTTGCTCTTCTCTGGACCCTTTCCAATTTCTCCACATCTTTCTTGAAATGCGGTGCCCAGAACTGGACACAATACTCCAGCTGAGGCCTAACCAGAGCAGAGTAGAGCGGAAGAATGACTTCTCGTGTCTTGCTCACAACACACCTGTTAATACATCCCAGAATCACGTTTGCTTTTTTTTGCAACAGCATCACACTGTTGACTTATATTTAGCTTGTGGTCCAATATAACTCCTAGATCCCTTTCTGCCGTACTCCTTCCTAGACAGTCTCTTCCCATTCTGTATGTGTGAAACTGATTTTTCCTTCCTAAGTGGAGCACTTTGCATTTATCTTTGTTAAACTTCATCCTGTTTACCTCAGACCATTTCTTTCATTCCAAACCACTTCTTAAAGTTTCTTTAAAACTTAAGCAGCAAACATTCCTTAATACTTAATTTAAATTAAATTAAAAGTATTATAGTAAATTTCGGTAGATTATTGTAATTTCAAATCGGCTTATTTTTAAAAATAGAAATACTTTTTGTATTTAAATATATTTCTGTTTTTTAAAATTATCAATTTTTGTCCACCCTGACATACAGTCATGTGATGGTTTCTTTTCTCCTTAGAGATCTTAGCTTTGCGCTACTGCGAATTATTCAGATGTTTGTGTATGGTTTAGCTAGTCGATGATTTTTAATCCCACTTTTATAATTTTTGGTTATAAGTAAACATGTACCCGTTATCTCTTGCAGAGAGTCAGATATCACTAAAGAGAGGATTCAGAAGATTCTGGCCACAGGTGCTAATGTTATTCTAACCACTGGTGGCATTGATGATATGTGTCTGAAATATTTTGTGGATGCTGGTGCTATGGCAGTACGCAGAGTTTTAAAAAAGGACCTTAAACGTATTGCTAAAGCAGCAGGAGGTATGTATATATTGTGCTTTTGGTCGTAGTGTAGACTTTTAGTAATATATAGTGTTTCCAAAGCTGTTGGCAACCAGTTCCCTGAGTACTATTGGGCTGATCCACATACAGAGTGATAAGGAAGTATGCTTGGAATAGAAAACATTCAGGTGCTACAACGCCCTGACAAGGAGCACCTCACTAAGTAAAGAGGAACCACTGAAAAATTGTGACTGCTGAAGATGTGCAGTGAGGGGAGACATTGGCTGGCATACGGAAGGCTCTGTCATGCTAGGGGACACAACCACAGTATATCTTATCTAGAAGTCTCTGTTAACCAGACTTCCATAAAATGGGGATTATGGAAGTCTGGTTAATCTAATTTCCAGCTTTCTTTAGTGATTGTGAATTTTAAGGAAAAAATTCCGTCTATAGTATAAAATTATTCAATCCCAAAATGCATTTTATAAGGATCATCTAAAAGAGATTTTGATAGTTCAAGTCTTGTTAGAACCTTGCAGAACAAACTGTGTATAACTTGTTTTTAGCAGCAGTGTGAAAACTATTAATACAGAATATGTGCTGTAAAGAGTAAAAATGAACCCAGAGAGACTAAGGGGGACTATAAAATACAGTAACTGACTTAAAAAGTGAGGTTGGGCCTACAGGACTATTTATTTCCCTCAATTGCTGGCTGGATTAGAGATGCTCAATCTTGCATTTATGCTTAATGTTAAGGAATACTGATGACTATTACCATTCTGTTTGCCCTGTAAAAGTAAAACCATTTGTTGTGTGAGGTTGATAAATAACAATGAGTTGGTATTGTCCACACTAACTTCACAATTTTGCATTTGTTTTAAAGCAATCATTTGTTCGTCTCTGGCTAATCTGGAAGGTGAAGAAAGCTTTGAGGCATCAATGCTGGGACAGGCAGAAGAAGTGGTTCAAGAGAGAATTTGTGATGATGAATTGATTTTAGTCAAGAAGTAAGAACACTTTTCTAGAGTACATCACGCCTTGGAAACCTATTTTGCTAAACCTTTAGCTACAACTTCCCATTTGTTTACTGCCATGCAGTCTCAATGCTATGAGCAGTTATACGCGTGGGATAGAGTATAATAAGGCCATTGTAAATTTGTGATGAAACAACCGATGTTTCACCATCCTTGCTAGGGCTGGACATCTTTCTCAATCATACCAGTTACAATCTATCAGCCTGTCCTATTGTTGTGTAGTTGACTTAAAGAATGTCTTTGAATAGCTTATCTATAACTACAAAAATTACTTTTCTAAATATTGATGTGTGAAAATGTAGAGGAAAATCCAGTCAGAATGGTGTAACTGTATTATCAAGCTTCACTAGTGATTATGGGGATAAAGGAGTGGTTATATTGTGTCTTCTTTGACACTACCTACATTTGAAAATGCTGCATACTAAAGTTTGATTAAAACTAGCTCTGTATAACCTTTTGGTGCTGATTTAAACCCATTTAATGGAAGGAATTAGTATTGTCACATGAATATCAAGAGCAGCAATTCCTAACTGAGTGCATTTTTCCTTTTCCCTTTTATGATTTTGGTATGCCACAGTGATAGGAATGGAAACTTGTTTGTGCCTTGATCTGCCTCATCATAAAACATGTCTACACACTTAATCAGTTTCCCATGTTTTCTGGTGGGATCCCCTGGTCTCGGTTTCATGAGACTAAAAGACATTCTCCAGGATGTTGAGTAGATTACAGGCACTGAGTTTGTATGTTGAATAAAGAAATCCAGGAGTGGTACTGAGAGGAATCTAGCAGAGGAATTGAGGCCGTTTTTTTTTTTTAACAATCTAAAATCTCTAGTGGCAGTAAATGTGTTTAAAATGCATGCATTTCTATGACTGGTAATGACCATTTTCGTTTTCTCACTCCTATGGTGTGGAAATGCCTTGCCTTTCTTGCTGAGAGGTAAAGAATTTTCTGATAGGGTGAGCAAATCAAAATGCATTAGCCAGGATAGAATATCTGGGATTGTCTGAGAGGGGTTAATGTGAACTGACGGGTTATCTACAGATGTTGCAAGTGATAATATAACCCCTTTAGGAGTAATATCCTACATTAAATGTTTGAGGAACCTAGCTGTAGCAATGAGATGGTAAAATAGCAAAGCTTTTTCTCCAGAAGAGTTTTTCTGATCTGCATGAAGATAGAAGCATGAGTTAACTGACTTTTCCTCATTTTTGGACAGTACCAAGGCTCGTACTTCTGCATCAATTATTTTACGAGGAGCCAATGACTTCATGTGTGATGAAATGGAGAGATCCTTACATGATGCTCTTTGTGTAGTTAAAAGAGTATTGGAGTCCAAGTCTGTGGTACCAGGTGGTGGTGCTGTAGAGGCAGCACTTTCAATATATCTTGAAAATTATGCAACCAGCATGGTAAGTGCAGTTTACAAAATAACAATGTTTCATTGCATAACACTAAAACTTCTTACTGTGGTGGTTCTAATGCATGAACTTTGCTTTTAAGTACTTTGAGCTTGGTTCTGCCAGATCTTGAACTACTATTTTAATACACCAAAATATTAACTTCATTCTTCAAAACAACTAAGAAATAAACAGCCTAGTACTGGGAACAGAACAGTTCTTCCTCTCCCTACATCTATTTTCCCCCTTTATTGTTCATACTAAATGTAGATTAAGTGTCTACCTGCCTGTGGTGCTCTAAAATTATGGCTACATTTTTCCTCTTGTATTGCATGAATTGGCTTGATGGGTTTCAAAGTAAATAACTCTTCCTCCCTCTCATTTAGGGATCACGTGAACAGCTTGCTATTGCAGAATTTGCAAGGTCTCTCTTAGTTATTCCAAATACCTTAGCAGTAAATGCTGCCCAGGATGCCACAGATCTTGTTGCAAAGCTGAGAGCATTTCACAATGAGGCTCAAGTTAACCCAGAACGCAAAAATCTGAAATGGCAAGTATCCATTCAAACAATTAATAGAAGTGAAAGGGGTTGCATTTAAGTGGAGGGCTCTGTCTTAAGAGATTTGTAAATATTGACTGCTTGTGTAGAAGTCCTGTTACAAAATATAGTGTAAATTTACTTTTGTCTGAATTTCCGTTCTTCTCCTGGGGTGTAGTTTAGCTGCTCCTATGCACCATAATTTAGGAACTATGAGCTTGCTCTGGGAAACTTTATTTTCCTTCAGATAAGCATAGTGGTAATCCTCAGAAGTTTATGCTCTAACTTTAGCCAAATTATGTGTATTACCATAGTGCCTAGCACCTATGTGCTACACCAATTAGACTTGTCTAATTCATTTCTTGCTTGCAGGATTGGTCTTGATTTAATCAATGGGAAACCTCGTGATAACAAACAAGCTGGTGTGTTTGAGCCTACAGTAGTCAAAGTAAAGAGCTTGAAATTTGCAACGGAAGCTGCAATTACTATTCTACGAATTGATGATCTTATTAAGTTGCATCCTGAAAGCAAAGATGATAGAGGCGGGTGTTACGAAGATGCTGTTCGTTCTGGAGCACTTGAGAACTAGTCTGGCTTTTATTTATGTTACTGTTTAATTGTTCATCTTACACTTCTTCCCAGTATTGTACCTAGAGTGTATGTTAATAAAATAGGGGTAGTTACAAGAGAACTTGCTGTCAAGTTTGTGTTCTTTATTCAGCACAGTAAGTCCAGGGCTCAGAGGTAGAGCTTAGGGTTGTAAGTTCTATTTATCACATCCTCCCTGCTAAAGTTAATTACTTCAAATGACTAACTTCAATCATTGTCTAAATTATAAACTTATTAAAAATTAAGTGAATTAAGTTAATACCATAGTTTTATTAGTAAGCTGAAACCACTCTATAAATTGTTGTACATTAGCAGTGAGAAAAGACTGAACTATGTTCATCTTTCAATGCACATAGCTATTCCCATCCCCCCTCCAATACAAAGAGCAGCAACACCACGTTTTCCAGCTGTTCGTTCCAGTGCATACAGAAGAGTAACAAGAATACGACAACCAGAGGCACCCAGAGGATGACCAAGGGCAACAGCCCCACCTTGAATGTTAACCTGAAAAATAAAATCAGCCTTATTTGTCACATGGATAATTAATAAGAAAGAGACAAGGTAGGTGAGGGTACTCATTTATTGGTCTAACTCGAGTTGGTGAAAGGTAAACAAACTTTGGGCCAATAAAAGATTCCCTCACCTACTTTGTGTCTCACATAACCTGGGACCAACATGGTTCCACCACTACTGCAAATAAGAAATAAACACCCTTCCAATAAATTGAGATAGTTTAATGACTGGTAGTTCAGGCTTTGTTTCCTGAAACATTTTCACTAGCCCTTCCCTCTTTCTTGAGGTATTTTCTGGACATATATGCCACCACATGAAAAAACAGTTACTGTCAGGTGTTTAGACCACACTGACTAGTACAAAAATAGTGAGCACTTTCCTTTTAGTTCCAACAAACACTCTCCTTATACTTAATGGTCTTACTTCCCCTCTGACAATGGTTTGCAGAGTACTTTCAGTTCTCAAATGTTGCCCTGAATTACAGCAGTAGATCTTTGTATCCAGGCTACCTCTGCAAAGGAAACAGGCCTAAAAAACTGAGTTTGAAGTGCAGACACAGATGCTATCCAGAATTACCTAAAGATTCTCACAATATGTAGACTGTCAGCATAACTGTTACAGGAACTATCCAGACTTTCTAAGATGATAGCATACATCGCCTGCTGTAGCAGTAAAGCTCATGTACAGTAAGATTAAAGGCCACTGTATGCTTTAGTACAGTGGTTCTCAAACTTTTGTACTAGTGACCCCTTTCACATAGCAAGCCTCTGACTGCAACCCCCTTATAAATTAAAAACACTTTTCTATATTTAATGCCATTATGAATGCTAGAGGCAAAGTGGGGTTTGAGGGGGAGGCTGACAGCTCGTGACCTCCCTCTCCCCCATATAATAAGAATTGCTGGGTTTTCCCATTACATACCTTCTCTGGATTCAATTTCAGTTCTTTAGCTATTACTACAGCTAGTGATGCAAAGGCTTCATTAATTTCAAACAAGTCAACTTGGTCCAGCGTCCAACCGGCTTTATCAACCTAGGAGATAATGTTAAATATAATTGAAACATGGAGACTGGACTTTAATGGCTTCTGGAGGGCCTTTGTCCCCTCACAACTTACTTTGGTTTGTGACTAGAGAGATTATTGTGGCCTAACACTCTTTTCTGTAACATTTTGCTCATTACCTACAAGTTTAGTGATTAATCTAAATGAGGCAAGAGTTATCCAATATCCACTAGCCTATACTTGATTACAAAATGTCACTCTTTGAAGCAGTTGTGTGTGAATGATTTCAGTAGCTCTACAGTAACCCCAGCTGTAAGCTGTTTTCATAGTGCTCACTGGGTTAGCTCAGGGAGCCACCTGTGACAGAAGAGAGAGGGAATTGTTGAGCTTCCTCTTCCAAGCTCCATTGGTATTAGCTGTATTCCAGGAATCTACCTATAAATAGTGCTGTTAATAGAACTATAGCAGCACTAAGGGATATTTTATTTTAAAAACATGCCAGTTTTGACAACCCTGCACATACTATATCCTGGATATTTGAAAATATTTTCTGCTGATATTTTAAGGGAGAAACGAACTTTACATAGGAAATAATTACATGGACTATGGAGTGCTGTGAAATGCACCAACTTTTTTCCTTGTTGGCTTGCTCTTAAAAGTAATCTTGGGTGCCATAACCACAGTAGGTCCAACATCCAGAAAAAGGGAGTTAAAAACACCTTGTTAAGACAAAAGCTTTTCTGACAGCCTCACTTAATTTCTAAACTCGGGGAAATTTTTTTTTTTTTTTTTTTCCTGCTTCAAGAGTCTCATTAAACTAGGAACAGGCCTGGCATGTTTTATGGAAGTCCCCCATCCCCACTTTACCTTGCATCACTGTTGAATTTGCTTTGTCAGCTGAAAACATTTGCTGCAGTAGCATTTCACAACCATTTGTATTCCTGTATCTTCTCAGGGTATACAATCAAGGCTCAGGACCCCATTTTACTAGGTTTTGTCTAGACATTAATTAAATGACTCCCTGCTTCAAATAACTTGCATCTCTTTAGAAACTATTCTACTACTGCAGTGCTAATGTGCAGGGATCAGTCACTATTTTTCTATAATGCACAAGTGGCTTACAAGGTCCTCAAGCTGATATACCTATCAAATAGGCATAGTGACAGTTTAAACTTGTAATAGTTACAATGAAAGGATCTGGAATGTGCTTGTTTTTCATAATTTACTGTATGGCTATGAAGTGGTAGAGACTGTTATCCCCTCGAAGCTGTTCATACACAGACAGTACTTTATTTGTGTTCTTGTGTTAGAAGCTTTAGTTTATTTAATGGAAAAAGATTATGCTTGGAGGGTGGGGTGAGACAGTAACAACCTCCACAGCTCAGTTCTGCAGTTTTCAAAGAGTAGAAGTGTAAAGTAAGGACGGTACACCCCAGATCTATTTACTTTGGAAAATAACAGACTTCACCTTCTGCAGCTCAACATCTCCCAGACACAATTCTGATATGGATGGGCTATTCCGCCTCCTGTCTACAGTCTCCAGAGACAGTTCAAAGCTGTAGCACAGCTCATGCTACCCACACTCCCTTTTCTGGCCTGCTGTCAGATCTTCTGCCTTCAAGTGATGGATCACCTTGTGCCTGACTTTTCTTTGCCAACTTATTACATGTTTTTACAGGTAGTAACATGCAGCCTTTCTCCTCCCTCCTGGATCAGTGGGGTGATCTCAGCTACCTGGAGCCAGTATTACAGCACCTCCCTGCCCCCTTCTCAGGCATGGCAAAGCTGTTGTGCAAACACTGAGCTAAATCCAAGCAGTGTTCTATTTGGAAGGTAGCTTACAGGCTCTTTGGAAGATGAATTGGGCCCTGCCTGTTCTCATTCAAACTTTGCACTGCCAGGGCATAGGGCTTTGAGTCAGACAGACATGTTGGGTTCCCACCCTTGCTCCAGGAAGCCATGACAAACAGAAAAGCCTGATCTGGAGATGCAGAATGGGGAGAGACTCAGAGGATGAGTTCAGCCAGGCAGCTTAGCGTGAGTCCTGGGTCAGAACAGGACTAGAAAGAAAAACCCTTAAGGGGCACCAGGTCCTTGTCTCCCACCAGCCCCAAAGTCTCAAAATGGGTCCTAAGTTCCTGAGAGAGAAAAGCAAGACTCATGTTCAGCTCCTTTCCATCAGGGAATTCCAAGGAGGAAACCCCATCCCGCAGGCAAGGGGAGTGACACCCTGAGGGGGAGGCCATTAAGGGAGAGATATCCAGAGAGCTTTGCATAAAGTAAGCTGCAAAATGGCCACAGCTGAACAGCAACACCTACAAAGTGGGCCAAAAAGTTCAAAAAGGAAAAGAAAAGGTTTAAAAAACCTAAGGCCTTGGCTACACTGGCAATTCACAGCGCTGCACTTGCTGCGCTCAGGGGTGTGAAAAAACACCCCCCTGAGCGCAGCGAGTGCAGCGCTGTAAAGCGCCAGTGTAATCAGCGCTGCACGCTCCCTCGCAGCGCTGCAAGCTATTCCCCTCGGAGAGGTGGAGTACTTGCAGCGCTGCGAGAGCTCTCTCGCAGCGCTGGCGGCGCGACTACACTCGCGCTTCACAGCGCTGCCACGGCAGCGCTGTGAATCCGCGAGTGTAGCCAAAGCCTAAGAGTCCTCTGATGCAAACACCTCCTAGATGGATCCAGCTATGCACTATCGAGGCAAACAAGGCATCAGGTGCTCCTGTTCCAGATGGCATCAAGGTGCACTCCAAAAGACCTATTGCAACTGCATAGAAAGGGCTCGTGCTTCCACTACAGAAATCTGCAAGGCAGCAACATGCCCATCAATTAACACTTTTATCAGATGCTATGAAATGGACTTTCTCCAGTAATGGCATTGCCATTTTGGGAAGTTAACCCTGAGGGGTCTTCATATCATTCTGTTTTTCTCATCCCTCCCTAATTCTGTTCACTGCTCACTTCTTCCCATATGTATCAGACCTGTGGAAGATGCTGAGCTGCACAATGTTAAATTTCTCACCTGATTATTTCCTTTCTGCTAGCAGTCTCTCCCACAATTCTGTCCTCCCTGGGTGGCTTCAAAGTCATTGTTACTAATCGTACTCAACATGTTTTTACACAGCTTGGAATGAATCGTCTGGCAACAGGCCAGAAAAGGGGGCATGGCTAGCAAAGGCTGTGCTACAGCTTTGAACTGCCTTAAGATATTACTTCATCCACCTTGTCTCTCTAGAACCTTGTCTCTCTGCACAGGATGGGACAGAGGCTATGTATCACAATTGTGGGAGATACTACTAGCAGAAAGGAAATCAGGAAAGAAATGTACCTTTCCTGATATTTCTAAGAGGTTAAAAAAAAAAAAAAAAAAGCCATAAACCCAATTAAAGAGAACCTTTGTTGTTTAACTTAACAGTAACTCTTCTAAAGGTGAAGCTTTGTGTATGACAATTGGGAGGCATTCCATAAACTAGGCTCGTTTCTACTTTTGACCCATTTATAAACTTCCCTGAAAACAATACAGATACTAGCCCTAGCAAAAAAGAATCAACGCTTCACATGTTCTCCTGCCTTTTAAATCTTGTTTGGCACTGTCTCCATTATAGAATTGTTTGGCGCTACATTTTTGGCATTTCTTCGAGAAAAACTAAGTCTGGACAGTCAAGGGGAGACATGTCTTAAACAAGTATTTCAAAGTGATCAGTAATGTTTCTTCTGATATTACTTACAGCTTTCTTTATTGCTGAGACAGGTCCTACTCCCATGATGGAAGGGTCTAAACCCACTTGAGCCCAAGACACAATTTGTGCCAAAGGAGTAAGACCTCTTCTAGCAGCTTCCGACTCCTTCATAAGAATGACAGCTGCAGCCCCATCATTCACACCTGCAGAACAATCACAATTGCTTTCAGTTTATTATTTTCAAACACCTACAACTGTGATTGTGTTAAACTCTTCACAGTAAGCAGATCATAGAATATCAGGGTTGGAAGGGACCTCAGGAAGTCATCTAGTCCAACCCCCTACTCAAAGCAGGACCAATCCCTAACTAAATCCCCAAATCCCTAAATGGCCCCCTCAAGGATTGAGCTCACAACCCTGGGTTTAGCAGGCCAATGCTCAAACCACAGAGCTAGATGATGGGTCCCTCTCTGAAAGAGTTAGTTTAAATTATAGGCTTGACAAACAAGAGAGTACACAGGTTATAGATATCGAGGCTGGTGTAAGTCAGTATAGCTCCATTGGTTTTGGTGGAGATATGACAGTTTACATCAGCAGGCCAAAGGTTACTCAGATTAGGTGCATACATATTTAGGTTGCGGGGGGAGTTATGTGATGTGTACTTTCTGTAAGTGATGCTGTGGAAGCAAGGTTTTAATGAGAGAGTGGAAAGGAAAGGGTGACGGCTGTGCTGAATAGATTTTGGAAGCACATGGTAAGCATAAGAGGCAGCATGGAAGAAGGCATTAAGACCACCATGGAAAAGTTTAGTTCCATGATAATGGCGATTTCTTAGAGTTGGGTGTTTGATTTTCCTATTTACGATCTATGGCTAGTAGTGAATGTGCAGGAAGACCACTGGGGTCCACTAGAGGGCTTGAAGAGGAATTCATTTTACAGTGGAACAAGCAGAAATACCAAGGTAAGGAAATGAAAAGGGGAGGAATACAGGAATGATCTAAATACAGTTAGACTAAGAAATAGAAGCATGAGGGACTAGGGAGTGTGGACGCTGCCGAGATATGTCAGTAATAAAAGCACCTCCGACTTCATGTCATGACAGGCTGTTGCGGGTTGAATTCTGGCACTGATGCAAAAATCAAGTCTCCACTGCACCACATCTCTATAAAGCAGTATAGCAGGGAGAAAGCGCACACGCATATGCACGTTCTTACATGTGCACTTGAACTCAGTGCTGTATTTCCTTGTACAGTAGCACACACTGTATATGATGCAAACAAAATCCTGAGCTGCTTGCAATTGCTGGCCTACTGCATTTTGTTTTACCCATCTACAAACCTGAGGCATTAGCTGCAGTTACTGTCCCAGTTCCATCGGTCAGAAAGCAAGGCTTTAACTTCGCTACTGTTTCCAAGGTGCTTCCATGGCGAGGATGCTCATCTGTTTTAACTTCTACAGGACCTGCAAAATGGTCAGAAATGAATTTGAGATCAATTCTGTGCAATTTTACATTTGTAAAGGGGTTCTAAATGGACAAAAATAGCCTCTAGAACAAAGACTACAGAGAGTAACTTCTAAGTAGTGGCCACTCAGGAATATTGTACACATAACTGGGAGGGAAAAAAGGAGGGAGGAAGGGATGTGTTTAATTTTTCCAGTTCATAACTGTCAGGGTTATAACAACAATATACAAGAACTTCAAGTTTATATTTTAGCCCCATAATCTCCTATTCCTTTAGAGGCCTATTTCCTTCCAGGTGCTGGTAGCAGTATGTAGGGCTACTTTACACCTGGGCTTTCTGAAACAAGCCCCAACTGCTAAATTTGCCTGCCTGTTCAAAAGCAATTCTCCTATCTGCTATTTCCTAACCATCCTTCTGCTAGGCTGGCTCTTTTGGGAATGGATACTTGTAGGGTTCTTATCATTTGAGAGAGTCAAGCCACATTAATATTATCCAGAAGCCTTCCATGGTTCAGCTTGGGCTTTTTCTTCCTCCCTTTACTGACTGTGCAGTTAACAATCACATATCGTGCCATTAGGCTAACTCCAAAGCTATTTTACAAAGTCCATTAAGTGCAAAGAAATGCTATGATATGCTCTGGGAGTTCTTCAACAGACTAATGAATGTAGGGAGTGTGAGTTTAGCACAAAAGATGTGGAACTCTCCCCCCATTCCCACCCAAAAGTGGATCCCGGAATCAATCTATACAAAGAAAGGCACCCCAAGACTTTTAAAAAAAAATCTGACAAACAAGATTAAGAAGGTGACAGGTTTGTAGAAAATCCACAAGCTACTGAGTGTAACAGAATGACTCTCTAGGTTAATTTCATTATGTCTTTCACCAGTGAGGGAGGTTTATGCACTGAATATCAGGGTGAGTGTGAACATGTTTTAAACTTAGAATAATATGTGTCTAATATAACTCAGGACCTGATTCTACAACTGGCTCCATGTGGGCAGGAGCCCCATTGAAGTCAGGGGTCCACCTACAAAGAAGGGGTTGTAGGATCAGTAACAATCTCATATTTCATATATTTGCTGAGTTACATTTGGAAATTCTGAACATACATCGGTGTTCTTCCACCTTCTCTCTCATTTCAAAGAAATCAACAATGGGGGAAGCCTCACCCTTTGTTAAAGATTGAAAAGAGGAGCCCTCCTATCTGTAAAATAGGTTTTCCACAAAGACACCATTCATTAACTAGAAGGGACAATCAGTACCAGATACTCCAATGCCAGCTTTTAGTTATTTAATTACACACACCTTTCCTAGAAGGCACAAGAACAGGAACAATCTCTTTATCAAAGTAGCCAGCTTTCTGTGCACACTCTGCCTTGTTCTGTGACTGTACAGCAAGTTGGTCTTGTTCCCTTCTGCTAACTTGCCATTGCTTGGCCACATTTTCAGCTGAAACAAAACAAAATACCAGTTTTAAGAAAAAATTAGATCATTTACTCTTAGCAGCAAGTTTGCTAAGTCTTAAGTTAAAATTCCAGCATGCCAATTAGACAGTGTTTGCTGGTAGCAGTCAGTAGTTAAGCTTACAGAACAGTGTTCATTCTGAGCTCTTGTTTTCACTCCCTCATGACTTTCTGCTACATTCACTTTTGGGGCTGAATATTTCCATACTTGATCTCCAGGCAGAATCGCTTTAAAGAAAAAATTCTGAGCAAGCAAAATCAAGTGTTCATTATTGCTCTGGACAGTTGTGTTCAAATATCTCTGCAGCAATTGTACACTGGAAAGACTGTACCGTAGATGATCAACCTCTGATTTTATGAAAATAGTGTAAGACTCATTACCTCTTCCAGTGCAGAACTGTTTCCTACACATTCATACATGTTCTCCAGTATTCTGTCCTTGTACTTAGAAGTTTGGGGAAAAGGAATTTAAAATTTGAATTCACAGAGATTAAATTTTAGATGATATCTGTTGCAAAGCATTCTATCATTGTTATCTGATATAGAGTATTATGGGACAACATGCTGAAGACAGAAACAGGTAAGGCAGACCAAAAAAATGTTTTCCCCACAACTGACTTTGTTAGCTCAGATAGTAAGTATCCTTTCCAAGTCAATTTTGTATTATGGTAACACGCAAAAGGGAAAATGAATGTGAACTTGTAGATATAGTCCATTTCTTAACTATTGCTTAATTTCTATTGACTTTAAAGTATGATTTAAATATACTTCAAAGTTTCCAGAATTTGTTTATACTGCACTCCCACCCCCTTGTTAATTTACAATTAACTCTTCAGAACTAGAGTAAATGGTGGATTCTCTGTAACTTGAAATCTTTAAAACAAGATTTAAAGACTTCTGTAGTAAGTCCGTAACCTCTGGCTGAGTTATCGGAGCGGCTGCAGGAGGTTCTGTGGCATGTAATGTGCAGAAGGGCAGATTAGATAATCATGATAGTCCCTTCTGACCTTAAAGTCTTGGAGTCTAACTGCTACTACTTACCTGTTATACCCATGTGATACTGGTAAAATGCATCTGTAAGACCATCACAGATCATACTGTCCTGCAATGAGGCCTCCCCCATTTTCACTCCAGCTCGCATATGAACTAAGTGAGGAGCCTGTAAATAAGATATTTTGAGAGAAATTTAGAAGTCTAAATGGTACGGTTAGTTCTTCCCAGCAAAGCCCCATCTCACATCCAATCCCTTCATCAAAAAGTCTGACCTTGATCTGATGGCCAAAAGGAATCCTCTTCCAGGATAATGAAAAAAAGACCCCCAGAATAACCAGCAAAGGAGGGGCCACCCATTAGTTTTGGGTTTTTTCCAACCACCAAGTGAACTCTCTTATTCTAAGGTTTTCAATCTGAAAGCGAGTCAGCAGAAGGCACTGGGTGGCCCTTGGAGAACAAACATATGAGAAATGTAGTATTCAGATTACTCTTGCACTTGGGTCTCCTGCAGAGCAAGAAGCAATACTGCCTTTGCCTGTTGCCAGGAGTAAACCATTCACTGTCATGGGGATGGAGGGAAGTTAAAAAAAAGGTTTGAACTATAAATTAAAACACAGTGTAATCAGTCTTGTCTCCAATGTTTCCATTCCCTCTCTGTTTAAGCCAGACATTGCATTTATCATTATTGTCAACTAAGGAAGTTTAGAAACTTAAGACACTCTAAATTCACCCCCACAGCATGGCCATAGAGAAATAAGCAATTTCATCAGAATTTACAAAGTTATCTTAATCTGTTTTCTATAATCACTCCAAATATATCCCCACCACCAAAAACTATTTGTCAGTATCTATCATCCTAAATAGCAAAGCTCAAAAAGAAAAAAGGTTGTCAAGTAGTCTAGCTTCAGTTCAGAAGGATTCATTCTGATCAATCAGGGTTCATATCAGCACTAGTTTAATTTCTACTCACTAAGGTTCCAGATGGTCCCATTTAAATCAGATTACTCAGGTGAGTAAGAGTTACAGGACTGGGCCCAAAGGGTCTGATCTAGAGCCCAACAAAATCAGTGAAAAGATTCCCATTGATTACAATGGGCTTTGGATCGGGCCTTAAGTGAATCTCTCTTTGAATTTCCTCTTTCTAGATTTTAAACAGGAACACTTAATAGATACATCAATAGTGTACACAATATTATTTTCACATCACGTGCAGTCTCATAACAGGGTCAGTTTATTAGATCTGTCATACTAAAATTCCTAAATCACATTTTGAATTTCAATAAAGGGTTAATCCAAGTTATGGACCACTACAACTATATCCTGACTTTCATTTTATATCATTCATTATATATGAATGTTTAATAGATTACATCTAGAAATATTCTCACTAGGAAAGAAAAAAAAAAAAAAGGTTGCTCAAATGGATAGTTGGAGGATACTAATGAAGGAGAAGAAATTCTTGACAGTATTGAAATTTCAAAAGAAGCATTTAAGGACAACTCTGCCTCACAATCACTAAAGAGGTATTGGTTAGGGGAAGAGGACAAATACAATAGATGTATTAAAAAAGACGTCTACAAAAGTAGTGGTAACTTTTAACAAAGTTTAATCTGCAATTGAAAAACAAAAACCTAAATCAAAAAAATAAATGGACAACAAATACATAGACTAATTCCATATTGTTACTCACTTGCAACTCCAGTTGAGCTCATTAAGAGTTCCAGGTGCCCCAAAAACAAAGGAAAAGTCCAAAACATTTCCTCGCTGAAGATTTTCCGACCAGATTATTCAAGTTTTAAAATCAAATAGTAAACCTAAAGTCATGAGTGACCCTTTGTTATTGCCAAAAGGGACTATTGCCTCACCTTGCTCATGTTTTCCATGCCTCCTGCCACCACAATGCTGGAATCCCCTGTCAATATGGACTGAGCCCCCAAGCATACTGCTTTCAGGCCTGAGCCACAGATCATCTGACAGCTCCAAGCTGGTACAGCATATGGGATTCCTGCACCAACACTGGCCTGCCGTACAGGATTCTGACCAGCACCTGCAAGAATTACAGATCTGAACACATGCAGAGGTAAGTAGGCCAACATATACATTCTGCTACTCTTGAGAAGTGACAGCCAGATTCCCTCCACATTTACAGTTCATTCCCAGTGATGAATGGCAGTTAAGAGGGGTTATCTAACTGAGCTCCTATTGGACAAGAGGAAGAAAATTACAAGGTCTTTTTTGCAAATGAGATAACTCATGGGCGTTCTCCTGCTTTCTGACACCAGAGGGTTTTGCTCACATGACTTTCATGGTTAGAAATGAAGAGCACTCTTCCAAGTGGGATTCTGTAGTTGCCTAAAGTGATTTCTCAGGTAAGTTTTTTTGTTTTTTTAAAAAGAACCCTCACTCACAGCTTAATTTGAGCAATAGCACATCCATCACAATGTGCTTTAAGGATTTGTTGCAAGCTCTCCCCATGCACTGGTGTTGTGATTCCCTTTGAAGAACTCACAGCAGAGCAGACAGAAAACTCTATTCTACCGTGCGCTGCTGCGGTCTTTGTCAGAGAGGGCTTTATCTACACTACAGACACAAAAGTCAGGGGAACCAGTTGCAGTTTATAACAGACAGGACCTTTGCCATATTTGGTCACTGGATTATATCTTTGGATATGACAGTTTTATTTGCTATTTGTAGCAAAGACAGGTAAAAGATTTGCAAAAATAGATACTTCCACAATTTGCTGTAAATAATTCATATTTACAGCCTGCTTTCCATTGGTTACAGATTTCAGGCAAATGTGTGACTTAACTAAACTATTTTTTTTTTAAACTAAACAGACATATGTCATTTTATTTATTACTAGCTCAAACTTCTTGGATATTCTACACGACAGTTAAGAATGGCCAAATATTACCATATACCCCTTACGAAATGGATAAAGCTCAAGCATACAGCAAGAGTCATAAAAGCTTTCATTCTTTGCTCTGTAACCTCTGATGGTGAGAATGGAAGTATTGCATATTACAAAAAGCATTCTTCAACTCCATGTCTCCAGGCCAAAGCAGTGCCTGCTCTTTTGTATAAAAGTCACTAATAAAAGAAGAGTGTGCACACCATTCAGTGAATTACATAATATAGGAGACAAAGAATTGAGCTCTATTTTAAATTAAAGAAAACAGATAAAGGCATGTGTATTAGAATTTATAGTTCAAATAACCCAAAGCCATGTAACGCTCTAATTAAGAAGCCATTAAAGTGGTCTTCTTCTTTAACAGCTGCATTTCCATCAGATCAAAATAATCTGAAGTTTCTCTTTATGGGATTTTAACCCAAGGATTATTTCTACAGCATCACAGGTGTATATATTGCATTACAGACAGATACAATGCAGCTCTTTGCCCTGAGGAGTTTCCAGTTAAAGTCAGACTTAACATGGCAAGCAATGATTAACAAGGACATGAGAGGAGGCTGGTTACAATAGTGAAAGGTGACAGTCTGTGGTTAGTGTTACATACCCACTTAGATAATTCCTCTTTGGATTAAAAGAAAAATAAATTAGATATCTATGGCTCTATGCAGAGTGTCCAGAATGAAGGTTGGGGGTAAAGTCAGGATCTGCTTTCTTCAGTCCTTAAATGCCAACAATGTTAATCAATACTATTCTTAAAATGAAAATTTTAAAATTAACATATTTCAATGGAACAGTAAAATAGGGACTTGATTGTATAGCAGAGAACAAATCCCATCAAATATCATTACAATATTCCACTAGATCAGGGGTGGGCAAATGTTTTGGCCCGAGGGCCACATCTGGCATCCAGGGCCATGAATGTAGGGCTGGGGCAGCGGGTTGAGGTGCGGGAGGGAGTGCAGGGTGTGGAAGGGTGTGCGATGTGCAGGACGGGGCAAGGGATTGGGGCAGAGGAGGGGTGCGGGGTGTACGAGGGGGCTTAGGGCAGGGGCTTGGGGTGCAGGCAGGGGGCTCAGGGCAGAGAGTTGGGATACAGGGTGCAGGAGGGGTTCGGGGTGCGGTCTCCAGCCCGGCGCCGCTTACCTGGAGCAGCTCCGCACGCACCGTGGCCAGGCCAGGCTCCCTGCCTGCCTGCCCTTGCCCCGCGCCGCTCCTGAAAGTGGCCAGCACCACATCCCTGCGGCCTCTGGGGTGGGCAGGGCAGAGGACTCCACGCGCTGCCCTTGCCTGTGGGTACCTCCCCTGAAGCTCTCATTGGCCGCGGCGGTTCCCCGTTCCCGGCCAATGGGAGCTTCGGGGGAGGTACCCACAGGCAAGGGCAGAGCGCGGAGCCCTCTGCCCCCCCTCCCCTATGGACTGCAGGAATGTGGTGCCAGCCGCTTCCCAGAGCGGCGCAGGGCCCACGGCACCACAGGGGTGGCAATCCCGCGGGCCGGATCCAAAAGCCCCGAGGGGCCAATCCAGCCCGTGGGCAGTAGTTTGTCCACCCCTCCACTAGATAGTCTCTCATCGTAAAACTAATTAAAAAAATACCTGCTGTTAAGACTTGTCCAAATATCACCTCAGACACTTCTTCCGGATTGACATTTGCCCTCTTCAGTAATTCTTTAATGACAATAGAGCCCAGTTCATGGGCATGCATTGTGGACAAGACACCATTAAAGGAGCCTACATAAAAAACAAACAATTAATTAGATTTTTATGTCAGTGTCATACTACCCTTTTTTTTTTTTTTAAACTCCAGGACTCCAAAAAAGATTCTGAGAAAATATTGCCCAAGATTTCACTTGACGACTTGAGAGAGAGAGAATTAGTTTTTGCCTTTAGGATTCATTTTGCTCCTTCTCAAGTCAGAGTCAATGGAGGAGGAAAAGAACACAGGAAATAAAACATCTAGTTTACATTGATCAGAGCAGCACAACAAGAACAGAAGGAACTCAAGGGTGATATTCAACAACTAGTGCCATTACCTAATCTAGTCTAATCTACATTTTTAGACACAGTACATCAGCAGAATATTTGAATTATTTACCCGCTAAAGGGCCTTTCTAAACCCATGTTTCGTTCTGCCTAGTGTTCTTTAGAAGTACTATAGTGCTGTGGTGTGTCATAAAGTCTATCATGCCTTTCTTTTGGTTAATTCTTTGAGGGGGAGCTGAAGTTGTAGGGGGAAAGTAAGGTTTTAGGAGTATCATTTCAACTGAATACTATGTTTGGGGGGGGGAAAGGAAGGAATGCAATTTCCAGACTGAAAAAAAGTCTTCTAATATCACTATTTGATCTAGCCAAAAATTGTGTGGGGAGCTTAAAATGTAACTATATGACCTAAATATCAGCGAACCATAAAATACTTTTCCAGGCTGCCATTCCTTACTGTGTCCTTAGAATCCCCCCCACATATCCCCGAACTAGTTCTATTTAGGGATCACGATCTACTTTGTTTATATTATTTTCTCACTCTCTCAAAAAAGAAGATGGAAAAAAATCATTAGACTATCAGAGAAGTTTACATTCTATTTGGAAAAAATCTTTAATTAATCCATCCAGGACAGGAAGGAGAGGTGGCTGGTATACACTGTTTTTATGTATTTTAATATTATTCTGTCCAATATAGATTTGTTTTTTTAATTCATTAGCCACACTTGAGTATCACCTCTCCCATCAGTACCTTGGAGGAGAAAGAATGTTCCCTCAAAAAACTACTTATGAACAATATAATGGTGCAGGAGTCAGAAAGAACACAAGATAAAATCATCATAAATATTTATGAAGTAGTGCTCAAGGAAATTCTAGACAGACTGGACACACTTTATCTCAGTTTACCAATACCTTAAACAAATGGCTATGGGTAACCTAACATTCTAAGATTAGCCTAGAAGCATATTAAAACACTTCAAGAAAACAGACTTTACAAAGAGGATAAAGGTCAAGTCACCTTTATCAAGTCATCTGGTCAGGGGCCAGATGGGCCCCAACACTTATTCCTTCACAGAAGGAATTTCATTGAAATGAGGAAGCCCTTGTCCTTGTCTTTAAGTGTTTTTGTTTATACCGCTCAAATACTAGCTGGTATGTTATGTGCATTCTACCCACATCCTTGAATCTTTGCATCATGTTTACCTTACAGACCTTCCCCTACAGAAAGGGCTGGCCTCAGGCCAAACGAAGAGGGATTGTTTGCTTTCCCTTTAATATAAACCACATACTAAACAAAATGAACCTATAAAAAGCAACAGAGGGTCCTGTGGCACCTTTAAGACTAACAGAAGTATTGGGAGCATAAGCTGTCGTGGGTAAGAACCTCACTTCTTCAGATGCTTGATACTTGACAAAATGAACCTAGTAACACATCAGCTCCTCCTCTTTGGACTCCCCGATGCTACCGAATGAGACACGTTACAGCGCCTCGGGCAGCAGCAGGTTATGGTTCTACCCTGCGTAACCCAATCGGAGAAAGAGCAACCATTGACGACGCCGGCGAAGCAATCAGCAAACCTCCTTACAGCGTGGCTCTATAGCTTGTGTCCAATCAGTGCAAGGCAAGCGCAGGGCCTGGGAGGAGTCTCCCTTCGCCCACATTGATGCTGCAGGATGGGAGCGAGCAACTCAGCAGCATCTGCCTTCTCCCACAGCCCCATTCACAGAAATAAGAGTAGCAAAGGATAGTGCACGTCTAGCACCCTCCGTCTCCAAGGCTCCCCAACGCACCCCGTAACCTATGGGCAGCACGCCTCATGTGCCCCAGAAACACACCTACCTGGCTGGTGGGAGAGGGCAACAAAGCAGCACAGCGCCTTAAGCGACCCTCTCCCGCAGCTTCCATCAGCGTCCGCGGGGCTGCACGGCAGCCTCAGAGCGGAGCGCACACACATGCACTCACCCGAACAGTGCAGAAAGAGGAGCCCCCGCAATCACACACGCGTGCAAGAGCACACAGGGACCCCCTGCCATCTGCAGCCGCTGGATCAACGCCCCAGCTCCCCCGCCTGTAGCTTCTGCGGGGGGCAGCGGGAAGGGATGGCTCTGCCGCACGATGGAGCCGCTTACCAACAGGGGTTCTTGCAGCAGAAACAAGCACCACCGCTTCCGAGCCTCCCGCGTTCATGGTGGCGACAGCCGGACTCCCACCGCCTCGCTGCTTGCCCAACTGACTCTGAGACTGATTTTCCTGTTCCTCTCCCTCCCGAGCACCTTTGGCAGGGAGGCGCTAGACTAGGGAAACAGGCGCATCACATGACAGACACGGGGGAGGAGTATTGCCGTAGGACCGACCACGTGACCTTCTCTCCTGTTTTTCCAGAAGGGAGGTGATTTGGCCTAGGGCAGGGGGTGCCCAGTTCATGGTCTCCTAGGACTGGGCCAGTCTGCATTACAGATAAAACTAATTTAGGGTTAGGAAGGCTGCTGATTGCTGACACCATCCTTGAAAGCTGTAGCGTGGGCTTGACCTATTTGGATTGCAGACAGGACTTCAGCCTTGCTACCAGAGACACAATCCTGTTCCATCTATGCTACAGTTATACACAGTTAAATATAGTCCTGGCTTGGTTATATTTAAGTGTGACATAGGCCTGCACATGCCATATTGGCAACTCCAGTATTAATAATCATGAGTCAGGCCCTCAAAAGGGATGAGGTTGGCTTAAAAATCATGAGATTTAAAACAAAAATACTAAATGGTGGTTTCTTTTAATTTGCCTACTATTTTTTCAGCTTTTAGGGTTGACATTTTCAAGCTTTTCTCCATAACCATAAAGGCTTTAGGCTTTTTTTCTCCCCAATGAAAGCTGACATTCTTATATAATCACTTGACAATTGGGGCTGAGGCTAAACACCGAAAAAACCCACCAAATATCATGACATTTGTGATAAAATGACAGTTTAGGATGCAATTCTGCCTGCATCCATTCCAGCACTGTACTATATCATTGCAATTGCGCTGGCTTTTGGGTACCAATCTCTGTTCCTGAAACAGCTCCATGAAGTAGTGGCCTGTGGGAGATTTAGAATGGCCTTCTGGGAGCACAGGGAATTGTAGGAAAAGAGGTATCATTCTCCTAATTTGAAGGGCCACTCCAATAAGCCTCCAGGCACTAGTATAATTTTCAAGTCTTTTTCTCAAAACAGTGGCTAGAGTAAATACTCAAGCTTAGATCCACAAAGGTATTTAGGCTCCTAATGTTCACTGAAATTACTGTGAAATCTGATTCCACTCTGAAATCAGTGGACGTTGGAAGCCTAAATACCTTTGAGGATCTGGGCCTTGGTTCTCACTCTTTGCTCAGCAGAGAATATTTTTGCTATATCTTTTGAAAAATAATTGTGAGGCATCAGGGCCAGCTGTGGCAAGATGGCTGTGTGTGCTCCAGCAATGCCTGTAGATAACCACAGACCAATCATATGTCTACACTGCAAAATTATGTTGACCTAAGTTATGGTGATGTACAGCCACCACAGTAATTAAATGGCTTTTGCATGTCCACACTATTCTTGTGTCGGTGGTGTGCATCCTCACCAGAAGCGATTGCACCGATTTAACTGTCAGTGTGGGACAGCTTCTGAAAGGCAGCAACAGTAGATGTAAGCAACGCAGTGTCTATTCTGACACTGCGTCAACCTAACTACATCAACATTGACGCTATGCCTCTCATGGAGGTGGAGTTATTAAATCAATGTAGTAAGTAAGTTATCAGCGGGAGCAACCAGGGCCGGTGCAAGGAAGTTTCATGCCCTAGGCGAAACTTCCACCTTGCGCCCCCCCCCCAGCCCTGTGGCAGCTCCCTGCCCCCCCCCTCCACCCTGAGGCACACACCCCCCCCCCCCCGTGGCAGCTCCCCACCCCAGCTCACCTCTGCTCCGCCTCCTCCCCAAGCACGCCGCCCCCACTCTAATTCTCCTCCCCTCCCAGGCTTGTGGCGCCAAACAGCTGATTGGCGCTGCAAGCCTGGGAGGCGGGAGAAGTGGAGCAGCGACGGTGTGCTCGGGGAGGGGGCGTAGCAGAGGTGAATTGGGGTGGGGAGCCCTGCGGCAGCTCCCCCCCCCCGCCCTGAGGCACCCCCGCGGCAGCTCCCCACCCCCCCACCCCGCCCCGGGGAGCCGTGCGGCAGCTCCCCCCCCAGCTCACCTCTGCTCCGCCTCCTCCCTGAGCACGCCGCCCCCGCTCTAATTCTCCTCCCCTCCCAGGCTTGCGGTGCCAAACATCTGATTGGCGCTGCAAGCATGGGAGGCGGGAGAAATGGAGCGGCGACCGCGCGCTCGGGGAGGGGGCATAGGAACGCTGTAAAAAAAATTGGGGGCACTGCTTTTTGCCGCCCCCAAATCTTGGCGCCCTAGGCAACCGCCTAGTTTGCCTAAATGGTAGCACCGGCCCCGGGAGCAACATTTTAGTGTAGACGCTCACAGAATTAGGTCGATGTAAGCTGCCTTACGTTGACCTATCTCTGTAGTGTAGACCAGGCCCAAATAGTTAACAGTTGTTTTTAATGTCATGCACAACTAACAAAGGAGGAGTTTTCTCCATCTACTACTTGACGATAATGTTCACTAGGGGGAGTGCCACTTTTGATCCTGGACTACAACCCTAGACTAGCAGGACCAGGGTGTCGTCAAGACCTTTTTTAATGGTCATGCACAACTAACAAAGGAGGAGTTTTCTCCATCTACTACTTGACGATAATGTTCACTAGGGGGAGTGCCACTTTTGATCCTGGACTACAACCCTAGACTAGCAGGACCAGGGTGTCGTCAAGACCTGGGACAAACAATCGTAAATGCATAACCTCAAAATAAGAAACGACAATTTTTTATGGCTCTGGTGATGCTGCAAGACCAGACCATAAGGTTGAGGAAAAGAGAGTGGCCAGTTGCCCTGTTGAAGCTGCCTGCTCAGATATTTACTGGTCAGCTGCCTGGGTACCAGTTTGGGATTGAGAAGTCTCCAGTAGGTGCTGTTATTGTGACTATGTGTGCAGCTGTACATCTTACGTTGCAGGTACTTATGATCAAGGTGGCAAATGTTGAAGAGATTCAAATAATTTGGTTTTTCAAATGCTGCAGGAGCTATTCATGTAACTCATGTGCCCATAGTGCCCAGAGGTAAATTAAGAGAAAGGCTTATGAATCAATGGTGGCATAAGCATTAGTAGATCATCATGGCATGTTTCTGGAAGTTTACATAGGGTGGTCAGCCAAAGTGCACAATGCTAGAATTTTCAAAAAAATTAAGAGTGTATAGATGGAAGCTTTCTAACTTTCGTCCCCAGAAACATCAACATAAATGGTGTTTCTTTCCCCATTATGATTCTGAGTGACCCTGCCTGCCCACGTTTGCTATGGTTCAGGAAATTATTTTCAGATGATACAAACGTAGAGGTATGCCCAGTCAACTATTCAAACAACAAGTGGAAGATGGTGGTGGACTGTGCTTCTGAAAGACTGATTTCAATCCCTAGTTTAAAGTAGCCCAGATATCTGTACCTCTCACCAGCTTTTTTCTGGAGAAAGTGAGGAGAATGAAATGTAGGGCTGAAGTAAAAACAGACATTAAAAACTTCTTGTGAACTGCTCTTGTAGCAGTTCTTGGTGATTGTCTAATCACTTTCAGTTCTCATTTTATATGAAAAACCCTAACCTAACATTTGTTTAGCAGCCTCTTGTTGTTCCAAACTCTCACTTTATTTTTTACAATTGAAAGTGAGTATGTCAAATGACCTTGAAACAACAGGCTGCAGCTGGGTTTATAGGAGAGCAGTCATCCACAGAGCCCAGATAATTGGAAAAAATCATACATCAGTTTAAATCAATATATTCAAAGTATTTAACACTTCTCTACTATTTATGTTAAAATCCTATGATTGGTTATTTTAGCCATTATTACCAACCCCTTTGATGTGTTAGGTACCTCTACCATGATCATTTTATATGGTGGAAGCATAATGGGGGGTAACATATGGAGTGATATGCTATTACAGATGAGGGATTCCTCTCTAATCCTATACAAACAAGCATCAAGCAGAATATTTGGGGGTGATGCCTCTGCTAGAGGAGAATGGAGAGAATGTTGGAAGAGGAAAGTTCTGTGACAGTTGGGATGACACAGAATGTTAGAATGGCAGGGTTCCATGGCAGTTGGAGAGGAGGAGTGAGTGAGAGAGAGGAAGGTGAAGTGACAGCAGCAGGAGGGATCCCTGGAAGAGGAGATGGACAGGAACCAAGCTGGGAGGAAATGTTACTGGGAAGCCAGGTGATGTGTGTGAGCAAGGGGGAGTTCAAAGAGGGGAAAGTGATCAAGGTGAAGAAAGGAAAAGGGACAGAACAAAGGAAGGAACCGACAGTGCAAGGGAGAGAAAGTGAGAGCAGAGAAAGACAAATGTACAGACTGACAACCACCTGGGCAGATCAGTGCCCTCTCTCTCACTGAGATGCCAGAGCCCCCGCCAACAGGCCTGCACAAGAGGTATCTGACACTGCTGACATGCCAATTAGGGTGCAGTATAACACTGAAATTTGCCAGCTC
Organism: Emys orbicularis; assembly: GCF_028017835.1. NCBI lineage: Eukaryota > Metazoa > Chordata > Testudines > Emydidae > Emys > Emys orbicularis. The sequence continues at coordinate 123,601,121 of NC_088685.1, read as the reverse complement.
CAGGAGAAGACCAGAAAAGTTGGCATGACTCTCAATTTATCTAAAGTCCTAGGAGAGCTGGGGATTATATTTTTATCTATATATTGAAGTATTGTATTTTGGGGGCCAAATGCAATCCCAGAGAAGTATGAATGAGCTAAAAAGATGGGTGATGACATACCCTAGCATGATGACAAGTAGATAGGACATGAGAGAGCGTATGCAACAAAAGTTTGCTGATGGTCATGTACTGCCTATTACGTAATCTACACTTGGTGGTCTTTAATCTGCATGCGTAATCTGTATTTGGACCCCCGTGTGGAAGTATAGGGTAAGAGCAGCAACACTACCACTGCCTTCTATGCACTTTGTTCATAACAGTCATTAATCTCATTTATAATGCAAAAAAGGCCATGGAGCTAGTGTACAGGAAAATACAACACTCCAGTTACATAGATGATTAAGATGGTTGGCATGGACTCCCACAGAAGCCTGATTTCATCAGTAATCAGGATAGACCAGGCTGGACAGTATAACTGTGACAATCAGAATGGGGAATGCTCCTCACATACTCTGGTCTAGTTTGAGGAACCCTGGAACTGAAGGAACCACACAATACAAGAAAGCTTCAGCTACTCTTGGGTTTCTAGCTCTTGAAAGGGGAAGAAGTGCTCCCAGTCTCTTTGGGTTCAGTATACGAGCTGCATGAGGAAGCCAGACAAATCCCTTGAGCAACAGAATCGTTGGGTGGGCAGAGAGGAAGGCATACCATATGTTCCCAAGCATCTAGAGATTGAAAATATGAAGGGTTCAAGGTACAACAGCTCTTCCTTCAGGTGCTTCCTCCTTGTTGTAGGACCCCCCTGACCATGTTGGCCGGGGCAACTGGTCCCTTAACAATGATGTGTTTAAATTTGAAAAAAAAATGTATTTCAGTTTGGGGTCCTTTAAAAGACCTGATCAATAATCAATTATTATGCCTACCATCAGATAAGGGAGAATTATGATTACATACTTTTATGCCAAACAGGATAGCTAACCTTAGAAAAAATCCATATAATTCCTGAGACACCATAGCATCTGCAGCAAGAAGTAGTCTTCAACATCTTTTTACAGACCAGGAGGGAATGACTAGTGTGGACATTCAAGGGTAGCACATAACTACTATACTCATGCTTACATTATCATTACTATAATTATCAATTGACTATTAATATTTGAGGCCTCGCTGCAGGTGCACAATCTACAGTCAATCTAAGATGAACTTCTGGTATCATTAAATGTTATTTTTAGGAGTGCAAAGTCAAGACAGGGCAGTAAATCAACAGGACTGCTCACCCCAGTAAGCTAGCCTGCTGCAGTATTTTTCTTCTAGCTGCAAGCAACAAAATTGTTTGACAGCCCAGAACAGAGAAAGTTACAACAGTCAAGATGTGATACAACAAGGGTCTCAGTGGTATTGGTGAGAAGTTGGTGAATTTTATAAAAGTGTTCCTACCAAACTTGCAATATCCTAACTCTGATCAGAGAATGACTAGGATGGGACCCAATTTCATAAAAGCAATGCTCAAAAGAACATAGCAATTGCATAAGACAATTATGAAACAGGTAGGTTACAGATCAGAATAAGTCAAATTGCAAAAAAATGATACCAAAAAAGTACATTCAGCGGTTTGGCAGGTTGTGCTTTGGATCCAGCAGTTAATGAATAGTGAAATAGTGTCCAAAGTTGGTACATTTTCCCATTACTTGGAAATCTCATTCATACCTGACAAATCCAATTGGGTAAGCTGGGGACATTAGTTTGGAATGGAAGCCCTGATCCACAAAGATACTTAGACGTCTAAACCTCAGATTTAGGTGCCAAAGTCTTAGGTTTAGGCACCTAAGTCCCTGTTTTAATCTCCACTGAACTGCCACTGAACTCTGTAGGCACATAAAGTCATTCGGTACCTATGTTTTCAGGGTAAATGTTCCCTGCCACCCACGTTTTTGTCTCTGGGCCTGCGCAGTGCTTCCTCACTCTAGTCATCCAGTCATCTATCTCCTGCATAAGCCCCAGAGTGATTCACACACAGAGGAAAGATAGACGTTTGCCTAAGTTGCATATGATGCCTGATTTGGTAGGCCTGCTCAGAGGCCACCTACCAGACTGGGTCCCATTTACAGTCTGGCTGCCACCAGAGGAGGAGGTGATGGTGCTGCCCACCTTATAACTCTTAGCCTGGTGGCTAATGCACTGGGTTGTGGGAAACTCTGCTTCAATTCCCTTCCCTCTGCCAACATGGGGAAGAAAGGATTTGAATAGGGGTTTCCCACCTCTCAGACTTTTAACCACCGCACTATAGGATAGTCTGATGTCGGACTCCCTCAGTCTCTCCTGTTGAAGCTGTTCCACAGTAGCTAAATAATGAAAGAGAACTGGACCCTGGATTTCCCACTTCCCAGATGGATGCCCTAACCATGGGACTACAGAGTCATTCCTATTCTTTCTCTCTCTGGTCCCATGACTATTTAAATATTTATCCACAGTGGAACAGTCATGGGGCCAGAGAGAGAGAGTGAATCTGTAGTCTAGTGGTTCGGACAAAATCTCTTCAGCAATGTTTGTGCCTGAAGATGGGGGGGAGGGGAGCACACACACTCTTTTGCCCATTAAAAAATAATTAAACACTCTATTATTCTTTGTTTTATATACAGATATACAATAATCTGAATCTTAAAGCTTTGCATTCATGCTGCAAAAATGAGTACCTTTGACTGATTTGAGAAAGCCTTGATGAAGCAATCTTTTCCACTTTTGCCCTTCCACATAGTTTGCGCACAGGAAGGCCTGATTTCACATTGTGCCTGGGCCTGTTCAAGGCCTATAGTGTATGCTCTAACGTCTAGGGCAGGGAATACAGCTGAGTAAAAATTTTTGACGGAAACTTTCTTTAGTGAAAAATGCACATTCAGCACCACAGAAACATTTTGCAAATTCATGTCTAGTTTGTCAAATTGTTTTGGTTAAAAAACAAACACCCCAAAAACAATTTTCCAAATAAATCAAAATGTTGTGTTTCAACATGTTTGAAATAAAACATTGCGATTTATTTATTCTAGAGGGCTTTTTGTTTTGAAACTTTCTTTGATTGTACTAAAAAATTGTTAAATGTAAAAAAAAAAGTTCAAAATACAAATTAAATGTTTTGTTTGACCCAAAATAACTTTTTTACTTTTGGTTTTGATTTGACCCCAAACTGTCTTTTTCCTCCCAGTTTTTTGGAGTTGTGAGTGAACAAAAAAAAATCGGTTATTCACCCATCTCTAGTAGGGAGGCTGTGACATTCCTCCTTCAGATTTTCCCACCAAAGAAAACCCACAGACCCAGTCTGCAGTGCAGGGACAGACTCAGGCCATTAGACATAGCCTAAAGATCAAAGTGCTATCCCAAGGTAAGAGCCAAAATAAGGGTTCAAATTCCTGATCCTCAAATTATGAACTGATTGTATTGTGGGAGAAAAGTTTCTGAGGAGTAGGCAGGAATTCCTCTCAGCTATGAAAAGCTCAGGGTAAGCAACTAGCTTCCTTGCTGAATATAACTTAATCAGGGCAAGTGCAACTCATCCCCTAATCAGGATCACATAAAAAATTCTGGCTTGCTTTCAAATAAAAATCTTTGCAAATTAAAGCTGTGGGGGCTTTTCTATGACTTAAAAAAGGAGCCTGACAGAAACATGATTTTATTCCTTAGACAAATAACTGTATATTGCAGGGTTGTTGTATCCATGTTGGTCCCAGGATATGAGAAAGAGAAGGTGGGTGAGGTAATATATTTTATTGGACCAACCTCTGTTGGTGGAAGAGACGAGCTCGGTGGTGTAGTGTGAAAGCTTGTCTCTTCCACAAACAGAAGTTTATCCAATAAAATATATTACCTCATCCACCTTGTCTGTCTCAAAAAATTGTACAAATAATTGTGCTTTGAACTTAAGTTTGTATTAACTGTTCCCCCAAAACTGAGACTGACTACAGCAGCGATTCTCAAACTGTGGGTTGGGATCCCAAAGTGGATCACCCCACTTTGATGAGGTCGCCAGGGCTGTCTTAGACTTGCTGGGGTCCGGGGCCAAAGCCCAAGTGCTTCAGCCCTGGGCGGTGGGGCTCAGGTTACAGGCCCCCTGCCTGGGGCTGAAGTCCTTGGCATTTGGTTTTGGCCTCCCGGCCCAGGGCAATGGGGCTTGGGCTTTGCCCCCCGAACCCAGGGCAGCGGGGCTCAGGCAGGCTTAGGCTTTGGTCCCTCCTCCAGGGTTGTTTAGTAATTTTTGTTGTCAGAACTCAGAAGGGAGTCGCGGTGCAATGAAGTTTGAGAACCATGGACTACAGTGATTCAAGACACCACTGCCCTTTGAGTTAGATGAATCATAATGGCTTGTGTGTGGTTTGTGGGAAGTCCCCAGGGAAGACTCTGGCCTTGCTACAGGCCCACAGTGAGTAAATGGGAATCTGTTTAATATTGCTAACAAACCCCAACCAGAGTGTCACATTCCACCAATCAATTCAGCTCTGTAGTATCATGACGTGCACTATGACATCAGAGGCAAGTGTTGTAGGTCTTCTTAGTAGGCTCTATGAATTAGATCCTCATCTGCAGAAAGTCCATGTAGCTCCATTTAAATCAATGGAGCTACATCTAATTAGCCCAAGTGAGGATCTGACCTTATATGCTCTGGTTAGTTCCTCTGTAAATACTCATAAACACATTTACTAATAAAGGAGTAGTCATTACACGGCCTGTCCAAAGAGAATGAGTTCAACTACCTGTGGTACAAAGCCTTCATTAGAAACAAAAGGAAAATATGTACTAATTCTAAACGAGGTCTTTGGAAGTGCCTAATAGGAGTGTACAAGAATAGCCTTGCTCCTCCAGTTTAGTATCTAAGATATTCCTTTAGCCCAACCCTCTCTGCAGAGAGAGAGTCATTGAACTCAAACCTGGGCTTTCCTCTGCTCAGATGTCCCCACCCGGTAGCCACATTGTAAGCCTGTCTGTCAAGGCTGATTCTCCACTCTGGCACTTTGAGTGCAGAAGGTGGGGGCCTGCAAGGATTCTAAAAATTAATACTGGCCACTCCAGGCTGGTATTAAACTCCCAAGGTTACAGCTTTTCTCTGACCATGGCTTGGTAAACGCTTCCACCACCCAAATGCCAACCCCTTTTTGGAACCCAGGAAGATGCACTTGGGAATTCCTTCCTGTAGGGTACCCTCAAGCCCTTTCACACATACCCCCTCCAGGGAAGAGCTGACAAAGAAAACAAAGGAAATTATCTGTTGCCACCAAACAGCATATGCACAATCAAACAGCATATGCACAAACCTCTTAGGACACAAAAATCCAAATCCTTCTTAAAAAAAGTAAACTTTATTAAAAAAAAAAAAGAAAGAAAGAAAATACATCTGGAATTTAGGCTTTTGCTAGATTTTAAAAGAGCAATTCCAAAAATTAAGCACCCAACATAGCTTTCTTGGGGGTTCAGCTTAAAGGTTACAGGGGCAAACAAAAGCATCTGGGGTTAGCACAGAGGAGATCCACAAGCCAAAATAAAGAAATAAACCTGATCGCGTCTATCTAAACATTCTCTGTCCCAATGAATCCTTCTAGGTATGGAAGATGATTTTTTCATACCTAGTTCAAACCTTACACAACATTCCTGCTGTCCCTGTCTCTTCAGCACAGAGAGAACAACAGACAACAAAGGGAAATTTTTCCCCCAATTTTAAAAAGTTCTAGCCCTCCCACTGGAGGCATTTTAACCCTTTACAGGTAAAACAAGCAGAGAACAGCTACCAAGAAGGACTTTATAGCTAACTGGCTGGCTGGGTATTCATAAAAGGGAGCTACTCCCCCTTCATGTGTCACACCATCCATGTCACTTTCCTGCTGCCCAGTGGTTTCAGTGATCCATATATTCTGTTGGATTACCTTTCCTGTTGGTGACAGGTAGGGTGACCAGATGTCCCGATTTTATAGGGACAGTCCCGGTATTTGGAGCTTTTTTTTATATGGTCTCCTATTACCCCACACCCTCTTCCCGATTTTTCACACTTGCTATCTGGTCATCCTAGTGACAGACAAAATACCCCTTCCCCATTGTCCCTGAAAAAGCTCTTGCCTGTTCCCCATTCCATGCTCCTTCCACCTCATTGTCTATAGAACTAGGTGAGGGCTATTGATTCATTCCTACTCTCCTTTCTACTGGGGAATTTTTTCCCAGTAAATATAATCAGAGTCTGCCTTTTCATGATCTGATCAGCCTTTTTTCAGTTCCTGCTCTTTTAAGGTTCTTGCCGACTACCAGTGCTTTATGGAAACTGTATTGACCCTTCTATCTTGACTGCTTCCATTTTCTTTTCTGAATAGTGCCGTGACCCTTATTTTCTCTTAGCTGTTGCTGCCTAGCTCTCCAAGGCTACAGATCATAGCTGCTATCAGAGCTGTTGCCAACTTTTGCCCTTTTTAAACCCTCAGTTTCTGGAGCCAGATTATTTAATGGGAATCTCAACTATTTAGTTTCTAGCCCTTGTAGTTAAGAGAAAAGTTTGATAACACAAATCAAGTGCACGGCTCAGAAGACTGACAACAAATAAGAACCCCAAATTTATTATTATTATTTTTAAATCCCATGATTTTTAAGACAATCTCATGACTTTGGGGGTCTGGTCTGACTCATGAATTTTAAATACTTGGGGTTGGCAATACTGCATCACTTTTTATTTGGCAAGGACTGTACTTGTGTTTGCTGCATGGCAGCAGGAGACAACTGTAGCAATACTATGCTCAGAGCCCAACTGCTCCTCTCTTGCTTGCTTAGTGGACCCAACCATCTCATGCCAGCTATTCAAGTTATATAATAGCAGCTCTAGCTCTGCAAGATGCATCTCAGCTGCTGGTTGCCTAGAGAACCTGCATGCCATGCAATTATAGAAGAGGTCAGGACCAGCCCAAATGAAGAACAAGAAGGGAGAGAAAATACTGGAAGAAAACACACAGTAGTAGTAACAGTGGTTTAAGACCACTTTTCTAGTTTAAAAAAAAAATCTATTATTGACATATACAGGCTTTTGCTTTTAAATGTTTTAAAGTTTGTTTTCTTCTAATTTGCCTCCATGCTGAAAAGCCAAAAGCAAAACAAAAAATCCAGAGCTGGATAAGTGAAGAAGCACTCTAGTTGCAAGCCTCTCAGCAGTAGAATAATTAGGTTAATGTGCAATGTACTATTATCCACAGAACCTACAACAGGATAAGAGGATGAAAAGATTACAAGCAACAATTAAAACTGTCTATAACCATACCACTCTGAACAGGCCTGATCTTGGATGCCAAGCAAGATTAGTAGTTGGATGAAGACATCTTTGGCATACTGGCGATTGTAGACTTTTTGATTCTACTCTAATGCCAGATGGCGCTCTCTTCTCAAGTCATTTTCTCTCTCTCTTTTTTAAAAACAACTTTTCCACTAAAAGCAAGTGCAAAACAGGAAGAGCCAGATCCACAAAGGGACTTAGGCACTTCTGAGATCCACAAAACCTCCACTCAGCTGCTTCCTAAACTCATTCAGCATCTAACTTTTCACTACACTGCTACTGTATTTTCCACTCCATGCATCTGATGAAGTGGTTTCTAGCCCATGAAAGCTTATGCCCAAATAAATTTGTAAGTCTCTAAGGTGTCACAGGGACTCCTCGTTGTTTTAACTTTTCACTGTAACAGATACATACTTGCCTCAGCCACTATCACATACCAAAGTCTCAGCCTGAGCCTCAAACCAGGGGAAGCTAGGCATTCTCATACTACCTTTAAAAAACAGCAGCAACAAGAAAGAAATATTTTCTTTTTACCTATTGTAGAAATGCCCAACACACACACACACTGGACAATATGTACCAATGACAGATTTAAAGTCCAACATCTCACAACTCACCAGAGCTTGGTATGAGCTTTATATCATTAGAGAAGAGGGATTCCTGGTTTTCCAATGAGATGAACAGTACTTACTTCTAGCCCTGGAAATCTTGAGATGTCATATTTAAAACTGTGATTTATACATGGGAAAACAATTTTAAATAATTTATGTATGGAATATAAATTACCTAAAATAACTGTCCATTATTATTTTAAAGTGGGAAATCTTCCCTTTTCCATTGTATAAATCTCCCACTTCTTGTCCTAATTGCTTTATATATAAATTTCCAGTTTTGTAGAGTATGAGCAGTCAATGTTCCACTTATACCAATGTTTATATTACAAACTAGTCTGATAAAATAGCAGCCCTCCCAGACTTCGGATATGTTATAATTTAATACAAAATGCAAGAACTTGAAATAAACTTCTGCAAGGTTGGGGGTGAGAGTGGGGGGTGGAGGAAGGGTATGCAAGACAGCAAGGAGCCACAGCAGGCAACATCAAAGCTAAATGCTTCTCTTTAATTTCAAACTTTGAGGGTACCTACAGACTAAAGTAGGACTTCCAAGGAGTCCTATGTCATTCAATGCTGGTCTATGCATCCGAAGAAGTGAGGTTTTTACCTACGAAAGCTTATGCCCAAATAAATCTGTTAGTCTTTAAGGTGCCACCAGACTCCTTGTTGTTTTTGTAGATACAGACTAACACGGCTACCCCCTGATACTGGTCACAGCACAAACCATTTTGATTTAAATTGTGCTTAGGGTTATTTCCCACACTACCACCCTTAATTTTTTTTATTAAAAGGACACAAGTAATTTAAAGTGCAGTTTTGCAGTGAACAATAACTAAGTAAAAATAGCATCTTCTTATTCAACAGATCCATTTTCTGTATATATTTTCACAATCAGATCTGCCCTCTAGGGACAAATACATTTGTACTGCTTTTTACTCCTTCTAGTGCTACAGAGCTCAGTTAACACAGCTGAGAGAGAATTGACTGGATGGATTCGGTTATTCCTTGTGCATCATCACTAGAATTGCTTACTGAGTTCTAATCAGTTATGCCTGCACAACCCAGTTGCATAGGTGTAACAGAGGGCCTAATCAGACCCAGAGAACCTTTATTATTTGTTGAATTAGCAGGGAGGGAACATTTCTGTCAGCTGAACATCTTTAAAGCTAGAAATAATGGATAGCACATAAAGAGCTCCACAAAATGAAATTTAGACAGTAGCTGTTCAAACTGTGCCAACATTAGGCATTTTTTTCCAAATTTTAAAATCAGTAGAAATATTTTTTTTTCGTTTGAACACTAATAGGATCTAAACATTTCCTTGCAGTTTACTGCCTGAAGATTCAACATTGTACTGGACAACTGAAACTGACTAGTCTAATTTCCATTCTACACGCTGAGAAAAAAGCAAAACGTAAACAATGTAAAAGGTGAAAATAAAAACTACATTTTAAAACGTCCTTTTAGTTTAGTAAGCTGGCTAGTAGCAACAAGTAACTGCTTCTCAACGTGTTTTATCTTTTTGGTGACCCTTTAAAGGCAACACCAAGGGCGCCTCCAAATCCAAAGGACGGTTCAGCGGGGCTTCAAAAATGCGTGTGGTCACAGTGAGACGCGCTGTGTAAGGTCATGCCTTTTATTGGACCAACTTCTGTTGGTGAGAGAGCCATGCAGTGGACATAGTATTTGCTCTGGCCTGAGGGAGGGTGGAGATGAGGCCGGGGAGCTGCCAGCGCCACCCCCCGGCTGCTCTCTGGGGGATGGGTTTGGAGCCTGCCACGGGAGGGGGGGTGTCAGCAGGTCCTGTGGGGGTGACCCCGCGCTAGGCTTGCGGCCAATAGCGCCGCGTCTTCTTGCGGACTAAAATGGTTGGATTTGTCTTCTTCCGCTCGAAGCCTCACTTCAGCAGGTGGTATCCCTCCGCGTCTCCCCCTCCCCCTCGTGCTCCGATCAGATGTTCGGCTGCCCCATGCGATGTCCGTTCAACTGTCAGGGTAACCGCCACATAACAGGCGAGACGCCGTGGAAAGGCGGCGGCTCTGGGCCGGGACCCCGCAGGGAGAAGGAGAGGCGCTTGGGAAGTAGTTCCGGCGCGGAGCCGGAGAAGGGAAGCTACTGCCGCGCCGCCGCCGGGTGAGTAAAGGCGGCACGAGACAGGGGGCATCGCCGGTGGGTCGCGCTGCTGCAGCTCCTGCTCCTCCAGTTCCCTGCGCGCGGCGGGCACTGCGGGCGGCAGCGGCTCCTCCCAGGGGCGGGCTGGGGGCGGGGCGACTGCACTCGCGTTTCCTCCTTCGGCGCCATTTTGTAGCGCAGAGAATCCGCAAATAAAGAGCGGGCGGCAGAGCGGGGTGGGGGAGGCGGCGACCGCGGAGGCCCCGGGTCTGGGCGCTGAGGCGGGTGCGGAAGGTGCCGCCCTTGATGTGACGGGCCAGGCCCGGGCAGTCGGTGCGCGGGGACAGCGAGGCCTCCGCGCCGCAAGCGGGAGGTGAGTGACCGAGCGGCCTCCCCCTCTGCCGGGGTGCCGCCGCCTCCTCCTTCTCCTCCGCGCGGGATGTGGCCGCTGG